>NC_057764.1:24698357-25298357 GCF_010389155.1 Erigeron canadensis
CATTTGTCTTTTCTTCCAAAACTTCAGGCGCTATGTTTAAGGTTTGAAAACTGCAAGGTAAGGCTAAATTGGGTCTTTAAACTTCACTTTACATACGCAATATTGTGAGTATGATTATTGACTACTTTCGCCTGTTAAAGCAGCTTTCTATGTATCTTTTGTAGTTCTTGCCGGAAGATGTTGCTCAAAATCCGGTCTCCACCAACTTTCCCTTTCTCCAGACTCTTACATAATGCCACCTTGATATTAGTAGTGTTTCTATGTTATCATATGCTTTTAAGGCTTTTTGGCTGTACAAATTTGCAGACACTTTATATCTCAGTAAGTTAATTGCTAGCGATGATACTGCTCGTAATGAAAATCTTACATACATGTGTACATTAATATTAGGCTATCTCCAATGGAAGCGCCCTTAGGTGCCCTTGAATATCCTTTGCCGTTGAAGGTTGTCCAAAACTAAGGATTTTTTGAAGGATGCCCTTACCTAAGGGCATGCCCTTACTTGTTTTTACTTAATATATTTTTGTTTTTAGTTAGAGGTAAAAGGATATGTAAGGATATGTAAGGACATGTAAGGATGTTTGTATGGTTGGAGATAAAATTATAGGATTTATAAAGATGTATAAGGATTTGTAAGAATATGATGTGGCAGCTCAAGGACGCCTTTTTGTAGGCCATATACAAAATTGTTGCCCCACTCCCTGCCATTTTTCCTCCTGAGGTAGACCGCAGCATAATGGGGCAGCTACAACTTCAGAAAATGGAGTTAGTATTTGTAAAAGATTTTGAAAATGAAGTATGTTTGATTAAGCATATACTGGCTTGTTCCCCCGTGCTAAAGAGAATTGAAATTCTACTCAACCCGTACCTAGAGATTAATAACAAAATGAAGTATAAGCTTGCTAACAAACTATTGAAGCTCCATCGAGCCCCATCGACTCATCGAGCCTCCCCAATGACGGAGATTATCTTGCATGCATGAACTAATTCGACTTTAGTAGTAAACTCTATTTTGATAATGGTGATCTTATGGTTAGTGTTAATATTATTCTCTGGCTTATACTGTGTTGAACTACTCTACCTCGAACTGAAGATTTGATGATGTGTGGAGGCCGGTGATCTTTGGTACTTATCAGAACTTGAACATCACAGAAATTAGTTTGCACACCACATACACACTAATATGAGTTTTAATTTTGATTTTGTTCGGACTAATTTGGGTGGTATGAAATCACTTCCTCTATATTTTTGGTGTAATGAATAATTAAGAGCTAGCTGCTCCATATTCTATGCTGATTGAGAAAGATGGGGTTCATAATTAACTGATGAATTGCCCACCCCAAAATTCATACTGATGTCACATCGTCCTGAAATCTATCCTGTTTTTCTGGAAAAGGATGAGGATAGTTGGTCTTCGTGAAGTCTTCCTGTTTCCGGGTGAACGCAGGTTGAGTGTTGTATCGATATGCTATCATATTAGTTACACAAATCAGTGAATAAGTTAAGATCTCGTAGGTCTTTCACCAGGCACCACAAGAAAAATCATTTTTCGCCAAATGCTTTTTTCTTTCCTTTGTAATTTAAAAGTGACCGTTTTGCCTCATTAAAGTGGTTGATTATTGATAGGTTTTTTTTGTTAGTTAATTAATACCTAATTGTATGTTTAATGGAATTAGCTACTTAGGGTTTGTTTCGGATTCTTGATTTCTGACTTGTGAGACCAAGCTACTTTCACATTATGATTGATTAGATTGGGGCTCTTGATTCGATCGATTTTAGGGGATTTTTGGGATTGTTTATACAAAGTGTTCTATTTGCCAGGAAAAATAAGGCAGGTTTATACCTACTTATAAATGTGTTTTCTACTAAAATAACCCGATCCTACTATCTGTAATATACAATAATAGCCTGATACAGTAGCCTAGATGAAATAATAACCATGCATAAGAACCTTTCTGTAATACTTGTGTAGCATATGACTATTAAGGCTGAACGGTATTTGGTGGCGTTGTCGCCATACGCTGCTGGCTACACCGGCTCGCCTAGGCTGTAAAGGGTTTGAGAGGAATGGGGAGGAGGCTGTAAAGGGTTTGAGAGGAATGGGGAGGAAGGGGGAAGTTGTGGTTTTCAAAGATTATATCCGTTGCAAACGGATACTTTGACCAATTCTAATTTTTTAAAACCCCTAATCCTTTTTCAAAGATTATACACATTTTTTACACATAAAAAACCACAAACTCTTTTTTGATTCTTCTTTCATTTTAAAACTCCTGTAACCTTTTTAACATTAGGTAATTTTATTTTAATTATTAATGATATTTTATGTTTTAGTTAAATTGTTTATTTTAATTAAAAATATAAGAATAAAAATAAAGTTATGTGAGACATAAAACCATAGATGCCACTAAGCTATTATGAACAGACATGAAATTCACTGTGTGACATGATATTATTGATGGATGATGAGGCGTAGACATGAAATCATGTCATTCCTAAGTACTTTAAATTATAAGTACTGTACATATATAGATGTATTGTTATGTTATTATTTATTATCTATATTACTTTATAAAAAGTATAGCCTCATGTTAAAAAAAATAAAGAAAAATGAGACACGTGAATTGACTAAACTATTCTTAATAAATTAAGTCATTATCATCCTTAAATATCAAATTACACCATTAGTACTTATATTATAAAATATCCCTACTACCCTTTAAATCAAACGATTTTACATTAATCGCATACATCATTTGACGTCACCACCACCACCCGTTGCCGCCATCATACCGTCATGTTGCGCGAGTACCGTGGTATTAAATTTACATATTTTTGGAGGGGTTTGGAAATAGGTTTGGTATAACCTTGAATACTTTTGGTAATTATTATGTAAAGTTAATATATAGATTGATGTTGATTAGATTTTTAATATACAAAACCTCTTGGTTTTCTCTCGGCCGAAACTTTACACAACAAAAGAAACTCAAAGATTTTGGTCTAGCTGATAAAAATAAAAAAAGGGAAGAAACTAATAATCCTTTTGGTTCTTACTCCTTTTCGAACAAGTAAAGAAAAACAAAAGCAAAGTGTTTGGGAGTTGGTGATCCAAGATCGAGCAATCTACCCGTGATTTTGAGTTTGTTTTTAATTCAATTCACAAGTAAAGGTAATCAAAGTTATGTATTATTTATGTTAGTTAATTGTACGCTATACATTCTTACTATTCCATTGTATTACTCATGATTATTCATTAAATAGTGTAGCTAATTAATAGTTATGTAAATAAACGTTAAATTGGATCTAAAAACGCAATGTTTTCATGTTCGTTTACTTTAGATTATATCAACGATTTGGGCGACTTTTGGGTTAAAAGTCAACAAACAAAGGTCTAGAAATTGATAGAAGAAAAGTCCTAGGTTGTGTCTTGTTTAATTGTTTTAAATGATCGTTAGATTTGGTTATCAAGATAACTTGTTTAATTGAAGTCCATGATATACACATGGATGTTTTTTCATGGTTATAGGTTTGTTAATAATTTTACATGTAATTCTGATAATAATTTACATGTAAATTATATTTTTTATTCGCTGACGGTTCATAAAAGAATTATTTGTAATAAATTGATTATAAAGAATTAGGAACTGAAATTTTGTACTGTAGTTGCACAACCCACTAGGCTACAACATTGTAGTTCACTACTAATTAAGGTCGGGGAAGACTGCTTAGTCTAATTTGTATTTAGAATAAGTTTTTATGAGTTACGTGATAATGTGATATATATATATATATACACACACTTTTACGAGACTTATGTAAAATGCAATCGAGTTAATTGACGTATATGGTCCGATTTGCCTTAGATTTATTGCCCCAAGTTGGTCTTTATTCCGGTTGTCATTGGCTTGTATTTTAATTTAATTATATTTGATTGATTTATTATAGAAAGAGAAACCAAAGTAAAAAGTTACATTTAAAGTTATATATTAGGAGCAGTTTAAATGTTACGAGAGATAGTGCCCGCACTTTGCGACGGTGAGATGGTGGGGGTGATAGGTCAAGTCATAAAGTATGATAGCCAAATGTATTAGCCGTACTGGCTCTGCTCTTGGATTTAAAAATTCATCGAAAGTATATCGAATGACATCTCTAATGAAAGAGCATGAAATTTTAAGAACACCCGTACAATTTTTATAATTTATCGATATACGGTTTTTGAGATAAAAGATTTTGAATGAATTAGAGAAATAAAATGATTTATGGATGAGAGAGAAAAAATAAGTGGGTGAGATTTGAGGAGAGAGAAAAAAATGAGTGGTTGAGATTTAAGGTTATTATAAGTATATTAGGTAGAGATGTTTAAATTAGTGAATAAAGATAGGGATATTTTGGGTAGTTCAATTCATTTTATTTTTTTTAAAAAGAGGCAAAATGTTAGATAGATATAGCCATCTGAACTTATGATACTCTCATATGTTATACATTTAAGATCTGATTTTTAAAAAAATGAAATCTTGCTTTTAGAATAATGGAAGTGGTTCATCATCGCTACAAAGTTTCACCAAAAGGAGAAGATATTGTTAGCAGCATGCCCGATATTGTGATCGCTAGTATTATGAATCGTTTGCCATTGAAAGAAGCGGTGGCGACTAGTATTTTGTCAACCAGCTGGAGACTTAAGTGGACTTTCTCACCCAACTCATACTTGATCACGCATTCTTTATTAGTTTACAAAGTCGAAAAAGTCACTTTGATAAAACGGATATAAATAGACTTCTCCTTCATCTTAAAGGTGCCATTACAAAGTTGGTTCTGAATAAACCTGATTGGATCGAATTGGATGTTGAGGATATCAACCATAGGGTTATGTTTCTCTCTAGAATACGAGGATTTGAGGAACTCACTTTAACACGTTGCCATAAAACACCGGCTAAATTTCCTAGCCATCTTTTCTCTTGTCTAGACTTGAAACGTTTGAGGCTTGATGACTGTGTCTTGTCTCCTCCGCCTTATTTTCATGGATTTCCAAAGCTATTGACCTTAGACTTGCATGATGTAAGCATTCGAGACCACAAATATGAGGAATTAATTGCGCTTTCTCCCTTGCTTGAAAACCTCGAAATTAGGAACAGCAACCTTATAGGGGAAGTGAAATTGGTTGAGATTGCAAAACTTAAAAATCTCAAGATGATACTTATGCCATTGTGTATGCTTGACAACATGACCAAGATCAGACTTTCAACTGTCCTCCAGCATTTGTCCTGTCTTCCAAAACTTCAGGAGCTTTGTTTAGAGTTTAAAAACTACGAGGTAAGGCTAAATTGGGTCTTTAAACTTCACCTACACGATATTGAGACTAGGATTATTGAATAATTTCACCAAGTTAAAGCGGTTTTCTATGTATCATTGTAGTTCTTGCCAGAAGATTTTTCTCAAAATCGGGTCTCTGCCACCTTTCCATTCCTCAAGGAGCTTTGTTTATACAATGTGGATTTTAGTCGTGTTTCCATGTTTTCATGTGCCTTTGGGATGCTTTTTGTCAGCCCAAATTTGCAGTACCTTTATATCACAGTAAGTCAGTAGTTATTGATAATACTGCCCTTCTTAAAAGTCTCATATATATATATATATAATGAATGAATACTATTTTATTATGTAGGCTATGTACAAGAATGTTGTCCCCATACCTGCCATATTTCCTCCAGACGTAGACTGCAGCACAATGGGGCAGCTGCAGCTTCGGAATGTGGATTTAGATTCTGTAAAAGGTTTGGAAAATGAAGTATGGTTGATTAAGTATATACTGGCTTGTTCCCCCATGCTAAAGAGCATCAAAATTCTACTCGACGAGACCATAGAGAGTAATGAAAAGGAGAAGTATAAGCTCGCTAGCAAGTTGTTGAAGCTCCATCGAGCCTCCCCAATAGCCGAAGTTATCTTCTTGGACTAATTTTACATTTCCTGTTTTTCCCATCTACTATCTTAGTAAAAACTCTGTTTCGATACAGTGTTACTATGATACTATTATTTGGAAAAACCTTTTGTTTTTAAATTGTCAAAAGGAGAAACGAAGATGCCAGTAATGTAATGTAATGTAATTACTAACTCGCTGTTAAAAAAAAAAGGAAAATGCTAAAGGAAGCCCTTAGGGCTTCACTTTACGTGCTTAAAAGGTTGTACATTTTCATATTAAATGTCGGCCCTGAATTTTATGGTAAGTGTACAACTAATTAATGCACCTTAACGAAAGCCCTTAGGGCTTTGTTTAGCAATACCCAAAAAAAAAATTACAAAGATCTCCAAATTCTTTACCGGGCAGGTATCTCAATGATATGCCTTACTAATCAGTAGTTCATTTGGTTGTTAGTCCAGAAAAGGAATTAAGGAGTTCACTCTCATTAATACATTAGTACACCACTTAGATTGCCTACCCATCATATCTCTTGTCTAGAGTTGAAACTCTAAAAAAGTCGTTTTTGTCCTCCCCCAAGTTTTCGCGGTCTTCCAAATCTGTCAAGCAGTCGAGCGTAGAATAGGAGCATATGAGATATGAAAGCGCCAGCATTGGGGACTTAATTTATCTACTGCTTTCTTTTACTTAAAGTTCTGAAATTTTGTGATTATGGTCCTGTCAACAAAATGAAAGCACTTGAGATTGCGAAGTTTAGAAACCACTTAACTTGGATTTTTACCACTGCAAGGTAAGGCTGCTAAGTCTGTGAAACTGAAAAATATTTGAAAAATTATATTCATTGATCTCGAATAGTCAAATGTAAAAAATTACAAAAAAATGTATTTAATTATACAATTTTATAACTAGGCTACCACTGCAAGATGATAAGTGACAATTATATTCGAGTTCTATCTAAGTATATACTCGTATATAGTATATACATATCTCTACACCCCCTGCAAGGTGATAAGTGACAATTTTAAAGCCCAAACTTAAGGTATCAAAAGTTTTTCACTGCTCCCATGAAGTTAAACTGAGTTTATCTCTGTTCTTGACCCATAAGAAACTAATGACTTTGACCTGGTCCAGCAAGTGTTCCATAGTGACAGCCTTGTGGTTGAATACTTTCTCCTTTCTTAAGCGCCAAATAACCCAAACCGCTGAGAGAATATATGCGTGAATTAGCTTCCCCCGTTTTGCTTAAATAGCCTCACTATACAAATACCAGTCACACAAACTACCCTACAATACAACTATACAGATACCTAGCCTTACATAATAACCTTGGTTTAGTAATGTGTATTGTGTAGCCCCTAGATGTGTAGCTGAGCTGGTTAAAGGTGGAACAAATTGACATCTTTTGCAGCTCAACTTCCAAGGAAGAAAGAATTGTTGAAACCATTTCACTGTTCTCCAAATGTCTTGATCTTCATACTCCAAGCTACATTCAAACTTATTGGAATCGAGCTGCGCAATATCATGAAGACCATACTTGGAGTTTCTCTTGAATTCACATCGTCAATTTCTGAATTTAAAGTTTCTAATAAGTAATTCATCTCTAGCAGGCATTAAGTCCTTTTCGAGATTTCATTATCATGTAAATTAAAAGTATAGTATCCTTAATTTTGGAGAGCGGCCTTCAACAACTCAGCCGTATCTCTTTCTTTCTGAATGGCTTCTTTTGACAAAGTTTAACTCATGAATTCTGCATTAGGATAAAGTTCTCGTTTGAAAGATTTTCCAACATTTGGTTTTGTAGATGCAAATCATTTGCATTTCGGGAGATAATATGCATTTGGCCATGAATGTCTTCAAACAAAACAGACCTCTATTTGTTCGAAAGTTGCAACTGCTCTGCTAATTTGTGTAATTTTTGTTTGTTCTTTGTATATGAGCACTTGACTTAACTAATGTCTCCTCGAAGTTTCCAAATACACGTCCAACTGTAAGTTTGCGGAGCACAATTCCCGAAGCTCTTCTTTGTTTTTCTCCTACAAACCCTCAAAAAGATTTCTTCAGGTCGTCGATCTGAAAGTACATCACCACCTGAGAGATGTTTGGAAGGCGGTTGTGAAGTGCAGGTAAAAGCGTCTTTAATCATGGTCTGATTGGTCTCAAACATGGACAAAACTTGGAAAGAAAGCATGTCACGATCCTTTTGAAGTTGACCCATTGCAGTCGAGTGATTCATTCAAACGAGCCCGTCTGACTGCTGGGTCAGAAGTTGTGGACCGCTTTTCAAGCAGCTCGTTATTAACCGAACTCATGTCGTTCATTTCCTTTTGTATTGACTTGGTTTCAGCTTTGCAAGCAGAAATAATCTAAACACATGTCAAATGCTCGTTTCTGAGGTCCTGAAACTCCCCCAGAATCCTTTTTTGATTTTCTTCAAGCTCTTGCACAAGTACTTCATAGTAACACTCCATCTGATCCATTTTTTTTTCTTTAACAGATTCAGCTTTTGTTATTTCCAATTCATCATAGTAACCCTCCCTTTATTACCAACAAAATGTTTGGTAATAAATCTATATAAAATCTATATATCAAAAACATGATATTGAAGGTTTATAAGCAGTCCATAACTACTTCCACTTATTTTTGGAACAGCAGCAGAAGTATATATATATATATATATATCCACGATCACTAGCAAGATACCAGTGATCAAAAGTACAAGATACAATTACAATAATCTCGAATTTTCAATATGAAAGAAAAACAATCTAGATACTACCCGAAACTTTTACTGCTAAGATTGCAAAAAGGTTAGAAAAAAACTTGTATCGTGACACAAGAAAAAACCTCATCAAACGAAGGCCGACACCGGTTTTCACTTGGTGATGTTTTTGATGCAATCCCAAACAAAAATATAAGAATCAGATTAAAAATACTTGATTAATTCAGACACAGATGTAATATAAAGACAAGTCTACCCCAACAAAACCATAAATCGGATGATAAAAGAAACATACTTCATGAAATACTAACTACTCTTCTTTCATCAGATTACAATAAAAAGTAAGGTGTTCTAGGGCCAAATGAGGATCCATCATCATATCATATCATCCTTCTACAATCAACATATTCATCAAACAAGTCTTTGTTTCCGCCTCTCCCGAAGTTGCTCCATCTTCTTCCGATATTCTTTATCCTTCATCTCTATTAAACTTTCTGTGTCACCCCTAAGTACGTACGTTTTTAGTTTTCCATCATCATCAGATTCATTAAACTTTTTGTCTATAAAAATTTCTTCATTATAAGAAGATGGATACACGGCCGGACCCTCAAATGAATGTATAGGTTGCTTAAAACTTCGAGGAACAGAAAATAATAAAAGATAAAATTCTACATATGGTAAAATTGGAAAGGAAAGAAAAGAAAAATTGGTTACATAAATAAAAATATAACATTACACTAAAAATAAAGAGAAATGCTATAATCACAAACTAATTACAAACATGGTTTTACAAATTGACATGGCTTATGAAGTAGACTAATATGTTAAAATTTATTTTCTCTTTCTTTTTTCTTCCTTTGTTTTTATTGGTAGAGAATGAATTTGTAAAAATATGTTTGTAATTAGTTTGTCACTCTAGATTCATAACATGAAAAATTGAGTACCAACTTACATGCATGATGTATCAATCAACTTTTTTTTTTTTTTTGGTTTCCGTATGCTATGTTCTTGAGTTCCTTATTAAAAGAAAAGAAAAGAAAAGAAAAGAAGTGATGAGATAAGATTAAAAAACATTGAAACCTTTCAAATCATCCCAAAAGTGGAAGGAAGATTTAAAGAACAAAATCAACTAGATTATCACTCCAATTCGTATCATTTCATTTCTCTTTCATACTTGGAAAAAACTCAAAAACACAAATTGTTTTAAGATCATTTGGATTCCTTTCTGTTCATCTCTTAAAAAAACTCAAGAACATAACATAAATGTGGAGTTAACTTTACAATACCAAGGACAACGCCCCCAGCTCCTGACGACCCACAAATTTTTAATGTAGATATATATCATACTAGCTAATCAACCCGGATTCAATCCGGACGATGTTTTTAATATAAATAAAAGATAAAAATATATTTAATAACACTTTGAACATAACAATCGTTTGCAAGATTCAAAACACCGATACATATTGTATATTTGAAATTTTTGAGTACTTGAATTAATACACATATAAAAGTGATTTTTCGAAAAAACGGAGAGTCGACAATGTTAAGATGCAATGTGCAATTACTAATAAAAGAACCATATTTGCAAATTACAATGATGCGAGTAAAAATACGCAACTAAAAATACTACATAAAAATTGAATGGTAAAATTAGAAAGGAAAGAAAAGAAAAGAAATGTAAAAGAAAATTGTTAAATGAAAAAAAAATACCTTTTGTAATATGACATCATCTTTATTAAAAAATAAGATGTATAGACAATTTCTAGTTTGACACATCAATTTTTTTCTAAAAATACATTTTAAAAACAATCCTCAAATACATTTTAAAAATACATTGTTGAGTGAGGGATTTGCCGACCAGACTTGGTCACTGACGTATGTCTCCAGCGGATAATCAGCGAGTCCAGTCAGCGGATGGTATCGTTCCGAACTGTTAGTCAAGGCGGGAAGATTTCAAGTTAAAAGAAGACAAGAAGTCACATGGTGGTTCCTCAAACTGTATTTTACTACCATGTATGGCAAAGGTACAGTTGGGACAAAAGGAAGAGTTTTCTTTTTCATACCTGATATGGTAATGAAGACAAAGGCTCTTGGATTCAAGTACATGGAGCCAATAAGGTCTCGACAACCACCATCATATCACTATCATTGTAAGGCTGTGTAGCACTAATTTCTCCTCTATATAAAGCAACACAGCCGCATCAAAAACACTTTGTGTTTGTCATCATAAAGTGTGTGTCACTCAATTCTCTTGTATAATTGTTTAAGTTTTCTAGTAGGTCTAAAACTTAGCAATCAATTGTAAGTCATGTATTTTCTTGTAAGACAAGTTGTAATATCGACCGTGTATTCAGTGTTTAATCAATGATACATATGATTAGACTTGCATAGATTTGCGTAATTGAATTTTACTCTTGTTCTTGTTCTTTACTTTATATTGTCTAGTTTAATTTAATACAAGTCTTGCAAATTGAGGACCGTAAAAAACAATCCTCTTTTATTTATAATAGAGATAGATATTTATGTATATTTTCATGCTTTTGGTTCATTAAACCCTGCATGTCTAATTTATTGGATCCGCCTTCTGAAGTTGGGTAATGGGCTTTTAAACCTCGGTCTTCCCAAACTTGAGGTTATGGGCATAAATGAAGCCCTTTGCTGATGGCTGCAAACTCACGTTTGTTTTCTAGGCATGTCATGTTTGCTTCTTTTCTAGGTGTCATGTTTCTTTGCTAGGTTGTCATGTATGTCATGAAACTAGGCTAACCAGCCACATGAATTGAAACTGTTTTTGCTGTATATAAAAAGATATGCAGATGCTAAGAACGGTTTAAATATGCTAAGAATCATCAAAATTAAAACAAAAACATGTCCTCGTCATATCCCGGGTTTCAGTAGCTCGCCACTTAACATATATATTAATATGTGTATGGCAGTAGGGGTACGGAGATGCAGATGAGAGCGATTGTGAGAACATGATCCGAGTTTGAAAGACTCGGTTCTTAACATAAATGCACCCAAACTATTATTTTTTTTGCTAAGCTTGATGACACTCATGACACCAGCATTGGCAGTACACAACCGAACCAACTGGGCAGGTTGCGCAGAGCGCATAATGGGTGGATCAAGCAAAAGAGAAAAAACTTATATAATCAGGCAAAAGAAAAAGACTTTGTCCGGGTTGTTAAGAATCTACATTCCATGTCCACAAGATCAAACTCACAAGATTGAACAAGAAAATATGATTCGGTTATAACCAACATTTCCGTTGTTACATTGAAAGAGACACCCATAAAACTGAATACAAAATATATTTATAGATTACATATGACGGTTATTTCTGAACCATTGTGTTGCTTCAAACCATCGTAAACCTTTGCCATGAGAGGGCTTGCAACTGCACTTCTGAACCATCACGATGGTTGTGTATCTTCACATCGATCAGCCTTTTCTTTTAGAGCCTAAATAACACGTTTGGTCCCTAGACTCTAACAAGTAACAACTAATACAATTGTAGCCTAAACACATCTTTAAACTAATTCCATATAAGTTCCTAAACTTTTGACCCCAAAACTTATACAATTATATCCAACACGGGTTGACTGGGCAACAAAGTCTTTTTCTATACAAAAAAAAAAAATGACAAATATACGCATTAGACAAAATCAAGCAGAGACAAAAATCAATAATGATCGATCTAATCTATTGAGAAAGCAATTCTAAAAGGTTGTAACCATTTATAGACTGGGAATCTGTTAGACAACAAAACTCAATGAAAGTACCACAAACAACATCAACTATCAAGCAAGTGAGCAACCCCAAAAGACATTCGGAATCATCATACCCACAAGACCAAGCCTGTTAAAAATAAACACCAGAACAAAATAGTTAAAACAGAGTTTCAAGTTATTCAAGAAACAAACAAGCATCCTGTTGAATCCCTCTTATCCACACTCCTGATCATGCCCACAGCAACAGTCTGCTGCATGTCCCTCACAACAAACCGACCCAATGGAGGATACTCAGAGAAAGTCTCAACCACCATCAGCTTTATTGGAACCATCTTCACCATTCCAGCATCACCATTTTTCAAGAACTTGGGTAGTGGCTCAAACTCCTCAAAAGTATACTGGTTAATCTTAGTCAACAGTTCATCAAATCTACAAGCAATGCGAGAAGTATGGCAGTGGATCATTGGTGTATACCCTTTTTTAATTTTACTCGGGTGGTTCAGGACAATGACATGAGAAGTAAAACTAGCAGCACCCTTTGCAGGGTCCTCGTTAGAGTTTGAAGCAACATACCCACGCTTAAGATCGTTCATGGTAACATTCTTAACATGGAAAGCAACATCGTCTCCTGGCAATGCCTCAGCCAATGCTTTGTGGTGCATTTCCACTGATTGGACTTCGGTTCTCAAACCAATTGGGCCAAAAGTGACCGTCATACCTGGCTTGAGAACACCAGTTACAACACGTCCCACTGGCACGATTCCAATCCCACCAATCTTGTAGACATCACGAAGTGGAAGGCGGAGAGGCCTGTCAGATGGTCTTTTTGGCTCATTGATCTGGTTAATCGCTTCAAGTAGAGTTGGACCCGTGTACCAGTCTAGGTTAGGTGACCTCTCAGTCATGTTCTCACCCTCAAAACCAGAAATTGGGACAAATGGGACTTTATTGGGGTTGAATCCGACTGTCCTAAAGAAGGAAGACAATTCTTTGACAATTTTGTCAAACCTGGTTTGTGAGTATTTGGGTTCAGTAGCATCCATCTGCAAAACAACAAATAACAAAGATATGATTTACATTACAGAAATAAGCTGCAAGCCTGCAACTCTATTCAATTGCATAAAAGAAAAAACGAAGTACCTTGTTACAGCAGCAAATCATTTGCTTGACACCAAGTGTGAATGCAAGCAAAGTGTGATCACGAGTCTGTCCCGACCTATTTGATGCCCGGAGCGAGATAGCTAGAAATTGCATATATACCAAAAAAATTTATGCAAACAACATTGGGGTTTATAACATCATCAAGCTAGTGACTCATTTATACATCAATCCTTATAAACTATATAAAATGTTATTAACTTAAGAATTTTCTTTTTAAGTCAGAAGATCAAATATTATAATTAAAATTACATTTAAGTCTTTTTAATATTGAAAGAAAATCTATATTTTTAAAAGATACAGTATTATACTTCAATGTTTAAGCATTATTAGGTACTAAATAAAAGTAAACAGAAATTTCTACTAGAACACTACGATCAAATTGTTCGACGAAGAAAGGATTTAAAATAAAAATACAATTTTAGAGGTAACCATTTATCAAGTTCCAATTAATACTTCGATTAGGAACTCACCACAAGTCCTCAAAACATTCATCATGTATTCATACCCACCATTATTTTTCATATTTACATATTATACCCTCTCCTCCTTTGTATTCAAGTTAAAACAAAATACATTTTAAAAGGATAAGAGTATATAAAACGTTTATAATAGTTTAGGGGCTAAAATGAAAATTATTATAAAATATCTATAAGTCAAAGTAATTCATCTTCTACCTCTCTACACCTGCAAACGGATTAAAAGCTAAACAACAACAAAATCCATTTACTCGATCAGTTCTGCCTGATTTCATTCTCATTCGAAAAGACATTAAAGTATTAATGTTAAAAAGGTTGGTTACAAGTTAGGGGTGGCTTGGAAACTACCAGCCCCTCATTCTCTCCACCGGTCACCTGCAACTTCAGGCGAAAACTTGATCGTTGGGGGGGGGGGGGGGGGGGGGGGTTGAGCACTCGCTAGTCCCCCATTGGCTCCGCCTCTGGTTTACTTGATGGCTATACATCAGAAAGCTTTCAAAGTATGTAATTTTTTCTTAAGATTAGAAATTAGATAATTGGAAAAATTGGTTGAGATATACTGTTGGTTGGTTATGTCAACAAGATTAGGAGATGTGGGTTAAAAAAATTAAAATTCAAATGTTATAAAAAAATTAATTGAAAGTATGAGTTGAATGCTGTGGTATGGGTTCCATTATCGTTGCCTTTATATTTTTAGATTTAACATTCTCCGCGTCGATCTTATTTTTATATTTAATTTTATTATGACTTGATCACACATGGGGTCAATGAGCAGATGCAGGATACTTGTTTTTTGGAAGGATGAGTCGTTTCAAAAACCTTCTTTTTTTTGTAAGTTGTGTAACGTTCCTTGGGGCTTATATGAAATTGAATTAAAAACACTACGGATTGAAAACCGATGCCTCAACCTTAGTAGGTAAGGTTTATTTCATGTCTCATCAAGTAATTGGAGCAAGTTTTTTCACACTTTTTGCAATCTTCACAATTAAAGTCTCAAAAGGTATCTAAGAATTCACTACTTTCATACATGTTTCTTTTCTTAGATAATGTAATTGTAACTGTATCTTTATTTTGACATCAAGTAATTTGGTTATGTTGGAATATATAACTAAATATCATTAAACACGAGTACACAACGGAAGCAAATAAAACCATGTAATCAAATAATTAACCTTGAAATAGAATTAAGGAATACCTCTTAATGTAGATGATAAAGTAAAGAAACTTTAAAAAGGATTTGAAGTAAATCCCTCTACGATTGCACACTAGACACCTCTTATATCGTATGCTAGTACCCTGATCACAAAGCGAACAACCCTTTGTTTAAACCCTTTCCTAGCCTAGAACCGAAAATCCAAAACCCTTTGGAGAGGGGTTTCGGCCGAATAGAAAGAGGGAGAGAAGGAGGAGATTTTCTTGTGTAAATTGAATGAAAAACCCTTGAATTAAGCCCTCTATATATATGGAATAATTAGGGTTTAATTAGCTTGGAAAACAAGTTAAATCAAGGCTTAAAAAGCCCTTGATAGAACCCCCCCCCCCCCCCCCCCCCAAAATAGGAAAATTAGGGTCCAACACTAATTTCCTATTTTCACATTTAATCTTCATTCTAATTAATTTAAATACAATTAACCTTTTAACTTATTTAAATTAATTATTTCGTGATCAAACTAATTAATATGTTGCTTTAATATATTAATTAATAATATAGAGTTACCGTATCTTTTTGTGTGACCCCGTAGGCTTAAATCATTTCCGAACATACGTTCATTTTACGTGATCATATACTAACGGCTCCCACTTGAGCTCGTAATAAATGAAGGTAATAACATTGGTTAGCGTCTAGCAACACGTCAATGCTTCCAGAAATATTTAAGTATAGTTTCTTAAAGTATATTTAAATGGTTGAGATATTTATTATCCCTTTGTTCAGATACCGTGTTAAATATGTATATGGATCAATGTCATTTCATGATTTAACGATTATGTTTCTCATTTCATCACTACTTAAGATTACCAAACATAATCGAGACACATCTGGATTCATTTGGACATGGCCATGTAAACATCTTAAATAGTCCCAATGAGGGGCCTAGTAGTATCATTCTGCAACTATCAGTTGGAGAAACAAATCTTGTATTGACTACACGTGTCAGTCATCTTACTTCACTACGCTTTCTGAAAATAGCCCTTTATGTACTCTCTTATTCAGGAGAGTTAGAACTATATCAAGTAAGTGCAATCCATACGTGCTAACCTGTTTATATCTCAAGTCAAAGGATCAATAAAGTAACCATTTACGAATTTCACTTAATGACGTCGATCCATAAAGTGATAAATTCGTTAGTGGGGTAGTCCGATATGCATCATATGGTTACCATGTGACTTTGGTGGGACCAGCCATTATATATTCAAATAACCAATCGCTCAGATTTGTCTTAGTTTAGTTATATTCCCATATAATTAATCGAAAATTGACAATTTAGAATATTTAATAAAATATTCAAGGATTAAACATGCAAATATAGGATACAATTAATATTAAATGAAATCAAACATATCAAGTACTCTATTTCATTATGAAAAATATAAATTGTTTAACATCCCTTATCCAAATACTGAAACAACATATTTACATGAAATAACTAGCTAATTTAAGTCCTAAATTGTTTATTATGATTAACCCTAAATCGATCCCCTGATTATTGTATGTTACGAATCAACCAGCCATTTGAACATTTGTTATAAATTTTATAATTTAATTTATTTTTGCTTTTAGAAACATGGAAGTGCTTCATCGCTGCAAAGCATCCAAAGAAGTAGAGGATGTTATTAGCAGCATGCCGGAGGATGTGATCGCTAATATAATGGATCGTTTGCCGTTGAAAGACGCGGTGGCGACTAGTATTTTGTCACCAAGTTGGAGATCTAAGTGGACTCTTCTCACCCAACTCGTACTTGATCCACACTTCTTTTTTAATTTTCTTAACCGAAAATTTCCCTTTGATAAAAATTATATAACTAGACTTATCCTTCATCTTCAAGGTGCAGTTACGAATTTTGACCTCTTCATAAGCAATTGGATCAAAATAGATGATGAAGATATACATGATTGGGTTATGCTCCTATCTAAAATGCGTGGGTTTAAGGAACTTACTTTATGGAACACCCGAACACCGATTCAGTTGCCTACCCCTATTTTCTCTTGTCTAGAGTTGAAGCATTTGAAGCTTTGTGAGTGTGTTTTGTCTCCTTCGACTTATTTCCGTGGTTTTCCAAAGCTATTGACCTTAGAATTGGTTCATGTAGGATTTCAAGACCACAAATATGGGGAATTAATTGCTCAATGTCCCTTGCTTCAGACTCTAAAAATTTCGAATAGGCATCTTAGAGGGGAATTGAAAGTGGTTGAGATTGTAAAACTCGAAAATGTGAAGGTGTTATGTTTGTCCTTATGTTTACTTGACAATATGGCCATGGTCAGACTTTCCACCGTCTTCCAGCATATGTCTCTTGTTCCAAAACTTCAAAAGCTTGATTTGGATTTTGAAAACTGCAAGGTGAGGCTAATTTGGGTCTTTGAATTTCAGTTTACACAATATTGAGACGAGGAGGATTAATGGATCTTTTATTATACTAAAGCACAGTTGCTCTAATAAATTATCGACCAATCACAGCTCTCGATTTTTTAAAGTTGACCATTGTTTTTAATTTTGACTTTAATTTACACTTTTTTGTTTTCCATCACAAATTTATACGTTTTACCCGATAATTTTAATATATTAAACAAATAATAAATTTTAATATATATCTAATAAAATAATAGTTAATATTTATCCAATAAAATAATTTCTATATATATCCAATTGAATAATAACTAATATATATCCAATAATATGTTCTATCATATAAACATAAAATTAATTAATTAATTTGATGTAAATATATTAACATTTTAAGACTACTTCGATGAATATATTTGAAAAAAATATTTTAATATAAAACTCAAAGTGTTGATATATCGATCAATTTTTATTCAAAATAGTATATTACGTTCTAAATTATAATAAAAACATCTAATATTGATAACATCGTAAGCCCCGTGTATTAGACACGAGCCTAAAACAGTTGAACTAATGACTTATTGACCAATCACATTGCTCAATTTCGTCAAATTGATTCTCGCTTATATCATCATAATCCTAATAATCATTATTAATTTTTGTAGCAAAAGTCTCACTAATTTACACTTTTTTGTTTTCCATCAATAATTTATATTTTTTAGCCCTAAATACCTATACTTTTTATAATATAATTTATACTTTTTATAATATTTAGTCCCATCAACTTGAGAATATTTTTTATAATATTTCATCATTTAATTAGTTTGTTTATTGACCAACCACAACTCTCGATTTTTCTCTACTTTTTAAAAGTATGTTTAATATAACTTTATGAGTATAACTGGTTTAAAAAAAAACTATAATATAGAAAATATTGTAACATTTGCCTTGTGGAATGACTATGACAAACAAATCCATCAATATGTCTCATGTAATTATTGTATTACAACTTGCAAAGTATAACACTTAGAATCATATATATCTTCAAAATTGTAAACTTTTATAACTTCAATTGTTAAATGTATGAAGATTTGATATTAATAATATTGTAAGTCCCGTGTCCAGTGTTTGACACGGGTCTGGACACGGGTCTAAAATCTAGTTATTAACTATGCTCACTAGTTAAAGTAATGTTTTTTTTGAATATTTTGTAGTTCTTGGCAGAAGATGTTGCTCATAATCCGGTCTCCATAACCTTTCCCTTCCTCAAGACTCTTACATTATGCCAAATGGATTTTAGTAATGTTTCCATGGTATCATGTGCTTTTGGGATGCTTTTTGGCTGCACAAATTTGCAGAACCTTCAAATCACAGTAAGTTAATATTAATCCATGATACAGCTTGTCTTAAAATCTCTCATACATGTG
The DNA here is from genome assembly GCF_010389155.1 of Erigeron canadensis. NCBI lineage: Eukaryota > Viridiplantae > Streptophyta > Magnoliopsida > Asterales > Asteraceae > Erigeron > Erigeron canadensis. The sequence goes on from NC_057764.1 coordinate 24,717,346, forward strand.
TACATAAATACTTGTACTGTAGGCTATATACAAGAATGCTGTCCCGATACCTGCCATATTTCCTCAAGAGGTAGACTGCAACACAATGGGGCAGCTGCAGCTTAGGAATGTGAACTTAGCATTGATAAAAGGTTTGGAAAATGAAGTATGTTTGATTAAGTGTATTCTGGCTTGCTCCCCCATCCTAAAGAGCATCAACATTCGACTCAACTGGTTAGTAGAGAGCAACGTTAACGAGAAGTATAAGATTGCTAGCACGTTGCTCAAATTCCATCGAGCCTCTCCAGTAGCCGAAGTTATCTTCTAGTCTGTTGTCTATTTATGAACTAATTCTACATTTCCTGTTTTCCCAATCTACTTGCTATCTCAGTAAAACACTGAAATTAAAACTCTGTTTTGATTTATGACAGTATTAGTTTTTGGAAACACCTTATATTATTAAATAAATTGTCAAAAGGGGAAATGAATTGAAGATGGTTGAGACCTCACATCTGATTTCAGGTAAAAAGGCTAGTGTATGATAACATATTTCTTTAGCTGTTACTGGGTTGAATTAGTGTAATGTTGATATGAGGTGATTTTTGGTTTTCATAACTTGAACAGCATAGAAATTAGTTTGGACGCCACATACACTAATATGAGTTTTAATTTTGATAGTGTAATGAAGACTTAAGAGCTACTCCGTATTCTCTGTCTATCTGTAGTAGTAAAAGTGTTGTGCGTCAAAGCTGATCCATCGATCCTCGAAGTTAAACTTGAGAAGTTTTAGGATTGTGAACCTTATAATTTAACTCCCGATCGAATTTACTAAAATTTTGCCTAATTTTCGGCTTTAGAAACACAATAATATTAATACCCTAGAATTCAAAAAAACACATTTTATAAAAATCTGGTTTTGATGTTTTACAGGTAATGTATAGATTGACTAGTTATTTATTTATTTATTGAAAGGGACTGATTTATTTATTTTTAGTTTCGCACTAGATAGATGATTTGATTAAAATTATTTGGCTCAGCTTTACAAACATACATTTCATGGTTTGTTTTAAAATTGTGAATTATATGGGAAAAAATAAAGAAGGTTGCGAATTATTGTGATTGACAACCTTTTTTTTTCAAACTAGAGTGGTGCCCGCGTGTTGCAGCGATGACAATCTATAGTGCGTCAGATGTCATAACGGTTTATAGCGTTCAAGTTTCTTTCATAATATACGTCAATGCAACATCTAACCGTGTCTATCATTCTAAAAATAAGTCGCGGGTTAGGTGCAAGAAATAACGAAATAATGAAGTGCAAAACTAACCATGAAAAATAACAAATTACAATTGTATGAAACATACAATTGTAAGGGAGGAGGCCAGGACAATTAAAAAATTTAATAGTTAAAGATTAAAATTTAATACAAATATAAAAAAAGACATAATTGGTTAGTAATTTCGTGAGTTATTAAAAAGTAATTATTGTTTAAACATTTCGTGATATAATTTATGACAATTAAAATGTTTTTTCTTATCCGTAGCAATAATTTTAGAGCTGAATGGAGTATTTAGCATGATAGGGTTTCTAGGTAATTGTGGAGTTTTTTTAAGGGTAGTTTTAGAATTTTAGAGATAAGTTATGTGAAGGTAGTATAAATTAGAAGGGTATATTGGACAATTTAAAGGTAGAGAGTTGAATGGAGAAAGGATAGTTTGTTTATATATGGAGTATAGATATAGAAGAGTAGCTAGATTAAGAGTATAATTAACATAGTATAAATTATGGAATTACATTAAAAGCATCTATGACGATAACATTAAGGTTCAATTGTGATTTTTTTCTTTTTGAAAAAGGAAAAAAGAGAGAAAAGGAAGTATAACTAATGGTTACGTGGGAAACAAAAAAGATATATGTGCTTCAAGTTCTTAATCGTAACAAGGCCTTGGCTGTGACTTTACAATTAAGTTATCAAAATGTTACTGTATTTTAGTAAAGGGCTGGGAACACGTGTTATGCATTTTGTTAAAAAATGATAAAATCATTAACTATTTAAAGATGGGCTATTCTATATTACTATATCTATAAAGTAGTGTAAATACAAACAATCTAACTTTATTATCGTTTATTTAAGGGTTTAGTGCGTCGGAATGCAACAAACTATGTCCAAAAGGTTATAGTGTGTACGAACTAATGTTTTTATTTATTTTATGTATAAACTTAATAAAAAAGTTTATATCATGCAACTTTTTATGACCGACTAATAAAAACTTTACACGTGGCCTGTTCAAAAAAAAAAAAAAATTTACACGTGGCAGCTCATACGGACTGCCACGTATACACATTGCATGATTTGAACATTTTTACTAAGTTTATGCATACAATAGAAAAAAAGTTAGTTCGTGCGTGCTATAACCTTTTGGACATAGTTTGTTGCACTCCGGCGCACTAATCCCTTTATTTAAATACGAGATATGAGACCCGTGTCCAGTGTTATCAATATTAGATTTTCATACATTTAAGTCATAAAAGTTTATAATTTTGAAAATATACGGTTTCAAGTGTTATACTTTGCAAGTTGTAGTACCATAATCATAGGTTCGTCACTGTCATTATTAGCTGAGCCATATTGATGGAATTGTTTGTCGTAGTCATTCCACAAGGTACATGCTATAATAATTTTTCTATCATAAAACTTTTTAAACCAATTTTATTTATAATGTGATATTATTATGAAAGATAATTAAACATTAATACACAAAGTTAATATATAAAAAAGGAAAAATTATGTACCTTTTTTATTGAGAGATTATGTTGAAGTTTTTTTAATTAATTAAATGATTGTAAATTTTAAAAATTTCTCAAGTTGATGGCTAAAAGTAAATATAATTTATATATTTAGGGTTAAAAAGTGTAAATTATTGATGGAATTTAAACAAAAAAGTGTAAATTAATGAGACTTTTTCTAACAAAATAATATAAATATTAATATAATATTATATTTGGATAATGATTATTAGGATTTTTAATTTATAGTTTATCTACATGATGACATAAGCGAGAGTCAATTTGATGAAATTGAACGATTTGATTGATTAATAAGTTATTAGTTCAACTGTCTTATAATATATATTAAGATTAAGATAAGATATGGATGTTGCTAATAATTTACGAGTATAGTGCCCGCGCGTTGCAGCGGCTAGAAAGTGATGACAATATAAAAGGGAGGCGGTAGAGAAGGAGGGCAGCGGCGGAAGAGGGTGATAGGTAGTCGATGAGAGTGTGTAATGATTAGAGAGAATGGGGGAAAGAATGGTAGATAAGGGTATTATGTTTAAGTAGAGATATTTTGGGAAGAAAAAAATGTTGAATTTAAGAAATTCAATAGTCTTTATAAGGGAATATAGATAAAAGTTCAAAGGATGTCAATAATTCATTAATTCATCGTATATATATGCATGAAAAAGTGTTTTTTATATATAAAAGACTCATACTTTAAATTTATAAAAAATAAATATACTTGTAACTTTAATTTTTATATATGCACATAGTAACTCTATGGATACAACGCTAAGACCTTCAAACCTATGGACCTAAAGATGCCCAAAAATAAAATAAGACAATTGATATTTGATAATAACGAAGATGAAGAAAAAGATGGTATAGTTTATATGTCAATTGATTAAACACACATATTTAGATATGCACATTTTTTGTTTCAGTTTTTTAGATTAAGTTATCTTTGTGATATATGTAACGATGATCCATTAATATATAGACGTTGGTTTTCAGTTTCATGGTATATAAATATAAGTGGAAGTGGAAGTGGAAGTGGATTTGTATAGTTTGTTTTAAGAGCTAAGTAAAATAAAAGCATAATTAGATCAACTATAGTTGTTGTAATCTAAATTAATGCAAAAAGAAAATTTACGTGGGCTCCTGAACCACTGCTTGCTTTTACCCATAGACCATAGTTGAAGCACTGCTTTTACCCATTAGTTGTACTTGAGATTTTGAGTAGACAATGACCTTCGGTCTAAGTCTCACATGGAAAAATTGGAATTTTTTTTTTCATGTTGGTTAAAAAATTTTCCTTGACATAATTATGGTGGGTATCTCATATTCTCATGTACGTGTATTAAAATATGTCAGTGATTCTAATTGACGGTTAAAATAAAAAGAAAAAGTTGTTACTTGAGTTATATATATGGAACCAAGCTATTCGTTATCGGTTTACAATTGTACAAGGGGAAGGTGGATATAAGATTGTCTCGGACTTCTCACAGCTTAATATTTTTATAAAAACATGAGACCCAAACTACTTGATTTAAGGAAAATTTCATATATATCCTATTTTAAAGACATAATTACATATATGTTTTAGGTGTAAGTTTTTAATGCATAAATAAAATGTTTTTAAATCATGCTTTGGACATATATGTAATTATATCTTTGAAATAGGACATATATGAAAATCTCCCATTGATTTATTTTACTATTAACTTTAAAATACGGAGTATAACTTTTTAATGCTTTATAAACTTAACGCGTGACAACTATATATTCACTTTTACTTTTTATCACTACAAATAATATTGTATTTGTCCACATTTTTAGTTAGTGTGAACAAGTTAAAAAATTTGTCACGCTTTTATGTGTGTAAAAATATGTAGAACTAAAGGTGTGTAGAAATTCCTTCACACTAAAAAGTGTGTAAAATTGAAAGTTCACACTTTTTAGTGTGAATTTTCATAAATATTTTGTAACACTCCATTTGTTCACGCTAACTAAAAATGTAGCGTGAACAAATGAGGTGCATGTTTTAAAATAATTATGAAAGTCCACACTAAAAAGTGTGAACTTTTAATTCTACACACTTTTTAGTGTGGAGAAATTTTTACACACTTTAAGTTTTATATATTTGTACACACATAAAAGCGTGACAAAATTTTTAATTTGTTCAGGCTAACTAAAAGTATGAACAAATGCAACATTATTTATAGTGTATGAATAATAATCCCTCAGCATTTATGAAATAAAAAAAGCGAGAATAAACTAAAATGAGAAGTAGATCCGATGTCACTTAGCAAATTCGAATAGAACAGTATAGAAGTTGTTGCAAGATGTAGTTTACTTTATTAGATCCGATTTTTTTGTTCTGAATTTATGTGAATAAAAGGGTAAAAAAAAACAATAAAAAAAAATAGCAAAATGTAAAGATAATATATAACATCGTCAAGGTTGCCTAGTAATGAGGAGATCGACCGGATGTCCACACAAAAGTTCGATTCGAATCTTATAGATAATCTCTTAGAGCTAGGTCGTCAGGAAAAAATAAAATTCGGAAATGACCATAGAAATATTCATGATAAACTGTGTATATTTAAGTTGAAAGACATATATTTCTGAATATAATTACCAAAACAAACCCCATCGGTTTATCCATTTACAATTAATTTACAATCCTCACATGACCATAAAGGGGTGCGATACGATGGTTTCACTTTAAAAAGGAAGAAACTTTGTAATCAAACAATTGCATCCCAACAAGCTTCATTGACACTTCACTCTCGCATTCAATTGCATGCATACCTTTTTCACCCACACAATGACAGGCTAGTGAATTATTTTACTTTTACCTCACTCAACTTTCAAGTACTTTAATCTATAGCATAAAATTTAATTTAAATAAATATCAAACTTAAGTCTTTGTTTTGATAGTTTGAAAATATATAGACTCATATAATAACTTTTTTTTAAATGTTTAGGTCAGCCGTATGTATTCACGCCGTAACGATAGGGCAACCTTGACTATTTGAAACCTGTTTGAGATTGGCAATTTTGTATTACGAGTTAGCCAATCATGTCTGTTTCATGTTGTTTTCATTTTGTTGTCATACATATCTATCTTATCCTATAATAATTTAGTTAATTTTGTTACAATATACGAGTATTAATTAATAAAAGTAGTTGTTAATAGCCCAGCAACAATAATGCTGTTTTTGAGAGTTTGAAATTAGTTTGATCCATGTTATATCTATACTATATTATAAAAAGTAATAATCATTTTTATTTTTAGTAATGTTGAAAATATATAATATCTATACCCCTTAAAATACCTTCACATACACTACCTCCTTAACATTAATAATTAAATTACACTATCAAACTTTTATGTTTTAAAATACGTCCATTAACCCTTTACATCAATTATATACACAACTCAACGTTGCTCCATCACCAACCGTCGCCCAACCATCACACCGTCGCGGCCACGACTACCGTCGCATCGCGCGGGTACTGTGCTAGTTCTAAAGAAACAGACTATAGGTTTTCCTCTATTAGGTCTTTCGACGGAATATTAGAAGAGTTTCCTCCTACTCGGTTATGATAACATAGTTTAGATTTTTGATTATAATATTCGATATAAAAATATATGTTTTTATATATAAAAAAAAATTAAACACTAAATTTTGGGTTTTCTATTCAAAAATCAAAATTTCCTTGTGAAAGAATTACATAATTACATACCATGCATAATGCATTAACATGGATGGACCCTATACGACTTTCTTTTACTAATAAAACGTACGACATCTACGTACAACGATATATAGTTGATAAAAGTCTCATAAAGAGTTAGATTGTTAAATGGTTTATGAACCAACTTACATAGTGAGAAGATGTTCAGAATAACATAACGGAGCCAGGATTTTCAATTTGCAGTTGCCTAACAGTTTCTATATATAATCTTAACAAATATAAAGTTAAACTACAAAATTAAATTAAATGATTCTGAAGTTGCCAATTATCTTTAAACTAAATAAATACATGAAAAGTACTAGAAAAATAGATTTTTATAGTAATTATGGGTTTGCCATAACTCATAACCACATGCTTGGTTACCACATAATTCCGCCACTGGACATGATTATGGTCCAAGATTATGAACCTCGATCTTCGTAATATACGGTCTATTATATCATTAAAACTTTATAAAATTTATGCATATTGAATGTGGGTTTGATATAATCATATACTCGATATGTTTATAAAAAATGGCATGTCTAGTCATTGAAAATGCTCTTACAACCCCGTCCAACCGAGAGTGAAATAGATTCGTCTAGTCGTTATATGTTAACTTTGTTTGTCATATATGACTCGTCAGCATATATTGACCATAGAAAACTGAACACACACCAATCATTTAGTTAAAAATTAATATCTAGTGAAGTTGAAATTAAGTTTCCAAGCAATATCCTACATGAGTTTTTTTGTTTGTTTATGCTCGTTTCAACTAAACACATTGATTGATGACATACACACAAGCAATATTCCAAGTTTTTTTTAGCATTTGTGAATTATATTAGGTCTATTATATATTTATATCACCAAATTTTAGTGTATAAATATTTATTTGTAACTGCTTTAATTTGTGTTGCTACTTTCTTTACTCTTGTATCTAGCGACTCGTTGGTTTCTTTTATATCAACAAAAATATTAAATGTTAAAAAAAAAAAAATAGATATATATATAATTAAAGTTAAAAAAATATTACAAATACAGAAATACCATGAGCAGTATCGTACTTTTATATGAAGTCAACGCCATCCGTGACTTAGTCAAAGGTAAAAAGAAACGGTTAATAAATCAACGGTTGGGATCAGACCTTCCAAAATCAGCAAGTTTGCGTGATCGATTTGCACAAAACGACTTCGTATAAGCCAATTTCGGCACCACCGGAATTCTTACGTCACTGTTTCCGTCAACCGCCGGCCTTCCTTTCCATAACCGATTAGGATTGGCTCTAACCAACGGACTCAAACAAAAAATCATCTCAGAAACACTCTTATTATTATTGCCACGTCGGATCGTTTTCATCGGTGTTTGCTTACACGAATTGTAAGTGTCTGTATCAATAGATTCATATTCACTTGACACGTCATCATCGACGTCATCATCCTCCTCGTCATCATCGGATAATCTCACCGGTGACATACCTCTGTTCCGTACACACCGCTGCCGATTATGATGATTATGATTATTCCTTATCCTTGTAGTCGCCGATGAAGACGAAGAAGAAGACGGCGTCGGAATATTCGAATTTGTGTTGTTATTAGATCTGAATAGATTCTGAAACGTCGCGAATTTGACTAATTTTTTATTGTTCCGACGCGACGTGGTGGTTCCGATACAACCGGTGGTGGAAATAGCTATCTGTGGCGAATTATAGAACCGTTGGTTGTCGGAAGATGGACGTGGAACATGTGAAACTGAAGTCGTCACGTCGGATTTACGACGTGGTGTTACATGTGGTGAAAGTGACGTAGGCGGACGAGCTGATGACGATTTCGTGGCGGCTTCAGCTTCTTCTTGAGCTGCGATTAGTTTTAATAATCGGTCTCGGAGACAAGAAGCGCACACGCCGTTTATGCTTGTGAGATCGGTGGTGTGCTTCTTGCACCTCATTTCAATCTATCTATATATCAATTCTAAGTTTTTAAGTTTGTATGTATAATATATATATATATATATATATATATATGTATTATGTGTATATGTACGTGTGTGCGTGTATATATGATATAGGTGTGTGTATGATGTAATATTTTGGTGGTGTGGGGGGTGACGGTGGTTGAGGTTGGCCGAGTGAGTGATTGAGTGGAGAATGAGGTAATACAAAGTTACTAAATTTTAGAATTTAGAATGTTTGCAAGTAATGGTATAAAAATAGAGGGAATGTTACATTTCAAACCTTAGTTGTTGAGTTATATGTCATATTATTGCTAGTACTTTATTGATTTGTATATTTTGTGGCTGGAAGTTTTTTTTCAAAATTATCATATCCTGAAAGACTTGGATGATTCGAATATATATTGGGGATTTCATGAATATTATACCTTCGTATTGAACATTATAAGCGATTCGTGTTGAGTAAATTTAGGTTATAACTCGTTAACAATAGGATCGTTTTTGAAGGCATGCAAGTGGTGCAATCGCATAGATTCACGTTCCAAGGTCGTCAAGTATAGTAATGATAGCCGACATTGTTTATTATCTAAGAGATTAAGACTTCACTCAAGATTTCAGTTTTGTGTCTTTGTATACATTCCATTAGCCTTTTGTAATGTGACTACATATTGTGTTGTTTTTATTATTTTTCTCAAAAATAGTGAATTTTTTGCTAACTCAAGTGTAAGTTGTCATCCGGGTGATAGTCTAATGGTTAGAAAGTTTTTCACTTTGTGGTTTTTCTGAAGGAGTCAAAAGTTCGAATCCTGCTACATGCAAATATAGCGAGACGACTTTAGCAATGTTATACCAAGCTACACATAAAAGAACAAACTCTTTAGGATGATGTCAAAATTCAAACACAGCTTGGACGCCTCCGCTATGTTTTTCAAAAGAAAAACTCAAGTGTAAGTTAAGTTTTGTGAACTTTAAGATTCAACACCAAACAACACTAAACGAGAGGGACTAAACAACAATTAATACATTTGGAGGAAACAAATTAACTTCCAGCCTGTGAATTAAGAAAAAAACATACGAGTAAAATAAAAGATTGGGCCGATGGTGGACGGACATACCCACGAATGGGAACAAAGTATTGTAGTAGTTAAAAAGTTGCTTTATCATTATATGGATTAATAGCAACATATTATAACAATCATAAGTATTGTAATAATATGGAAATTACTCAAATTAGTCATCATTTATACATGAGTAGTGATGTTAGTATCATCAACTTTTTGATATATTTATCATAAAACAAAGTTTACTATTATATATCTGATTAACACAATAATAATGATAAATGTATCAAAAGACCTAATATAAATATCACTATTTTTATATAAACTAAAATATATATAGTGATATTTCAAAAGTTTACAAAGCCAATGCCATATGTCTTGTAGTTAGAGTAAGATCATCTAAAATTTACAATTAAAACTATATAATGATAACTGTAGTGTCATTGTGTTATCTCAAATACTAAAAACAAACTACTAACAAATAATTTGTTGTTGAGGAAAAAAAAAAACATATAATGATAGTATTGCTAATTAAGCATAACTAGTTTGGATGATAAAAAATAAAACGCCTTTCTAATTTGGTAAACATTATTCAAATACACCACTCATATATAATAGTAATTTTTATATATACTAAAAGACAACTGACCAAATAACTTATTAACCAATTAAATCTTTTAATTTTCTTAAATTGATCTTGATGAAGTCATAAATAAATTAGATAATTTTATTTAATAATGATTATTAGATAATTTTATTTAATAATGATTATTTAATAATGATTAGTAATTTTATACTAATAGTAAAAAAAGTTTATATGCATGCATGGATCATGTCTTTTATAATAGATACATACACTAAACATAATTAGATTAATCAAGTTAAACATACAAACTAGTTCTTTTATAATGTTAAGAAAAAAAAAAGGTATGTAGTGTTATTAATGACGAACAAAAAGGTTAACCACAATGGACAATGGTCTCAATGGTGTAACTTCAAAATGTGAATCTTAAACTTTATTAAACTTTATCCCTGTGTATTTCTCTATGTTACTTCCTTATGTATGTAAAATGTATTGCTAGTATCTTACTAGCTTCATATAACAATAAAACTTTTGAATGTTAGAAAAACAAAAAATTAAGAATTTGATGTATATATTAAAGTTTAATAGTTTGAGTTTAGCTTGGATGCAGTTAACTGTATCAATTACAGTCATCATATAAATCAGGGGGACATTTTTGTGATACATCTATACTTTCTTATAAAGAGTATTAATGTTCTTAGATTCAGCATTTTTTTTTCTTTCCAAAATACTCTTACTTAAATATAAAACCCTTATAATCTCTCCTTTCCCTCATTCTCCCTAATCATTACTCACTTTCATCGACCTTCTATCACCCTCCGTCTCTGCCCTCCTTCTCCACCTCCTCCCTCGATCTCCACCATCGCCTCCCTTTTATATGAATGTCATCACCTTCTAGCCGCCGCAACGTGCGGACACTATGCTCGTTAATAATCATCTATGTGATATGTGTGTGCATCTGCATCTCTAAAGTCAACTGCATATTCGATTTTCCATAATAGTTTATGTACTCCTTTTACTTTAATCCAATTGAATGCAAAATCTTTAGTTAGTACAAATACTTAATATATTATCATAAATTAAAAGGCCAACAGAACATCAGATGATTTTTTTTAGGAAAATCAACTTTGTAACATAATATTCTTATTATATATTCTCTTACAGGCATGGAGTAATTTCCACTTCAATTTTTGGTACAATGTATTTTTTCAAAATAAATGATATATTTATAATTTGTTTTACAAAAGAAAAATAAATCATTAGTATAAAATACTTACAATATTACTTTCGTTATTATAAATTTATTCTTTGAAAATCATCTATACTCTATATTAAAGAAAATACCCCAATGTTGAAAGTTACATGGGGGAAATGTCTAAAATGTCCTCCTATGTAATATTTTCACCTACAAGGCTACAACCCTTTAAAATATTTTCACATACACTATTCTCTTAACATTAATAATTAAATTACACTATCAATCCTTTATTGTTCTAAAATATCTTCATTAACCTTTTAAATCAATTACTTTTATATGAATTATCTACCGCACTCGACGTCGCATCCACCACCAACACTCGCCTCTACCATTACACCGTCGCCGTCACAACCACCGCCGCATCGCGCGGGTACAATGCTATTTATCTTCAAAGCATTAGTTGAGAAGTTAGAGATTCCACATTTGGCATCAATAAATTTTCATTAACTTTCTCTTTTATGTTTGACAGTTGCGTTGATGATGATATATTGATATGTGTAATTATTTGAAAAAAAAACTGAAATGTAGATTTGACCATTTACCATGGCACATGAAACAAAATAAGTATTTTGGTCGGTGTATCATAAAATTGATTTGTTTAATAAAATATGGTACCTTATGGGTTTTACTCTTTTGTCGAGTAATACAACTTTTTCAAACAAAATGACTCTTAACAATTTGTTCTGTAAAACTAGTATTATGTTATTGTCCATGATGTGTTAATTTATTCGAATAACTCTCTATTTCTTAAAAAAAGAAAAAAGGACAAGAAGTAAAAGGCGGATAGACAAAAGATACTTACCTTTTGGATGTTTGGTATCATATATAGTATTTTTATTCTAACAATTGAAATGTCCACTTGTTTAAACGAGAGCAAGTACTCGCGCGTTACGACGGTGAGATGGTGAGGTTGATAGGTCATAGAGTGTGATAGCCAAATACCTTACCCGTACGGGCTCCGTCCTCGTATTTAAAAATTCGTCGAAAGTATATCGAATGACATCTCTAATGAAAGAACATGAAATTTTAAGAACACCCATATAATTTTTATAATTTATCGATGTACGGTTTTTGAAATAAAAGATTTTGAATAAATTGGAAGAATAAATGATTTATGGGGGAGAGAGAAAAAAAAATGATTGGTTGAAAATGTATTAGGTAAATACAAAATTGATATATGGGTATTTTTGTAAAGTAAATGTTGAAACTTAGGGCATCCCTAATGGCATCAACCTATTAATGACTTTTTATTATTTTCATACCACCAATTTATAATATTAAATTAAGAATGTTAGATAAGGTCATATTAATATAATTTATTTATAAGTTGATGTGAGTGTTTTTGATAAGGTCAACTTTTTGATGAAAAAAACTATCTTTCCCAATGGTAATGAGCTTTTCAATGACTTATTAGCATAAAAAAACCCTTTTGATTAACCCATCATTGTGAATGCTCTTAAAATGTAAACATGGGAGATTTGCTTTATAATATAGTATAGAAGTATAGATATGTGTGGCACTATCGTTGTGATTAAAATATTACATTTGATTTGACACATTTGTAGTTTTTGACTTTTTTTTCTTTCAATTGTTATTACTAATTCTACAACTTAGTAACTTAGGCTGATTATGTTAATTAATTACTAGATCGATAATCCCGAAGCACGTGAAACGCGACGAATGTAGTAATGTTTGGACTTGTGATTCATCTCAACCCTCATGTTACTCGCATATATAATTGTACAAAACATATCATTATCATGTATAATTGTTGTGTATAACAGCAATTATACAATATGTTGGGTATAAATCATCTCCCTAATCTTATAATCAAGTCTTTATAAGTTTAGTTGCTTTAGATACACTTTGTGTGTATATGTAAAGAGAAGTATACTTTTGTTTAAGATAGAGAGCCTAATTGACTTATTATTCGAATCTCAATCTTTAGCTTCTTTACCAAACAAAATACCCCATTAGGTTTGGCTCGATTTGGGCTATAAAAAAAGTTTGGCTCGACCTGGGCTAAAAAAAGCGTTCGGCACGATTTGGGCTTTTAACAAGTAAAAGTCAAATCAAACTGAAAACCCATATATCAAATCAAAGTTATCAAACAAGACATAATTCATCTCAACCTAAAATCGCTGATAATTTTATCATTGCAAGTATTATAAAGATAGAGTGTAACTAATTGAATACATTATACTTATAACATAAAATTAAAATAAAACATAACTTACAATAAAAGGTCAATATGGTACCTCTAGTTTTGGAATACATAGTGTATGATTGGGTAGTACTTTTTTAAAATGATGAAATTTCTAAAAGGTGGCTTTACGAATATTATATACTAACATGTTTCTTGAATTATAAATAGTAATGAACAACAAGCATAGTTGTTGTCAAACTTTTACAGAAGGTCAAAAGTGTGTAGGTGATCTAAGAAAAGATGTACTGGGTTGACTCTTGTAACTTGTAATTGCCCTGTTGTTTTATTGCAACACCAAAAGCCTAAATTAACAAACTAGTCTTCTTTTAATTTTCATAGAAAAAATATATGCCTTCATAGGGATAGATGGTTTAAAGCTGCCTCTCTGTAGATCAACTTTCTGATACAGAAATTAGAACAATATATGTTTAAGGAACCTCCATGGGAATACCCGTTACATTAAGGTTAAAGGCTCGACTTTCTCCCCATAGCATGAACGTCATCCTTCTCCGTTTACCTGTTTGTATTGAACAGTAAAGTTTAATTCACATATGTCATGGACCTTTAGCGTTTTTTCATTTTTGACCAATTTTGAATAGGACTCGATCTGGGCTATAACGAACAATGAAAACGAAACAGACAAATATGAGTACTAAAGTTACAATGCTAATTTCTCTCAAACAAAATTTATATTCCGTATTATATAAATCAATGATTCAACGAAATTGTAACTGTTGTGTATAGTTGATATTGCAACTTAGCCAATATCACCTGAACTCTTGATGTTTTTTGGTGTAATACAAGCTTACCGGGGTACAATTCTACCCTTTACCTAAAAAAAAATTTTAGTAGAGTTGTCCAAGTGGTCGATACTAGATTGAAATAATGTACAGATTCATAATTCAGTTTTTGAATCTATGTATAATCTGATCAAGTATTGAAATCGATCAATAATTAGTCATGCTACTCTCAAAACATAAAATTAACTAAAGCACGTTAGAGAGGGCAAACGCAAAACCTATAATCTTATAGTTAATAACCATTTATTTCTATAATCATATTCGATTAGAGACTGGCAGAAACAACAAGAATATCCAACACAAAAGTTAACAACATGTTTGCAGCAATTCATAGACACAAAATTCAAAAGTTCCAATCAATAACAGAAAAAAAGATTACATGCATCAAGTTTGGTTTCAGCTTTGGCAAGTTTGGCTGCGATATGGTTTAAGGCTTCAGAGTTTTAATACCCTCTAAATTCTCGGTCAATTCTTTCAATAAGATTTATCTATTGCTCGATGAACCATACCCATATATTTTTAACTTTTTGACCTGTTAAGTAGCCGACCCCTGCCCTACTGATAACAAACTAATATGGGGGTGTTAGACAATGGGATAAAATAGAAAGAATTGGAGCACACACCAAGGAATTAGAGTCGATTAAGGAATTAGAGTCGGTTTACAAAACCATGACTTTGTTATCATAATTAGATATTCTTGTATAAATAGAGGTCACATCCTCATATTGTAATTAACGCAAATCAATCAATAAAGAAATCCCTATAATTTTAACATGGTATCAGAGCCATAAACAGTAAACCCAAATTAACAATTATCATAAAAAGAAAAATTTCAATCGTAAGAAAAAAAAAAACAAAACTTTGATCCAGTCGAAAGTTGAAATCGGCAAAAGTAAGTCAACCAAACAAAAACCAAAAAGTTGAAGCACCTAACATTCATTACAAGCAGCTTCCATTCGTGACACAACAACAATTCGAAGCAGCCATCCTTAATTATCAAGCACCTACCATTATATCATCTTTTTTTTAAATCCATCAAATTATATGATCTAAGTCGATACCTAAGCCACCATGACCGGAGAAGAAGCCGACAACTCTGGTAAAGACTTGGCATTACAATTAGCCAGTTTTTTACAAAGCAACAATTACCAAGCTCAAAATCCCAAACTATCCGACAATCTTCAAATCAATATAAAGCTAAATAGTACTAATTACTTATTATGGACCCGTATGATTCGGGTTGCCATAGGCGACCGATCAAAAAACCTTTTATCACACTTAACCGAAAAACCACCAGAAAAAGCAACAAGTGAAAAATATGAGTCCTGGGAACAAGACGACCTGATCGTGTTCTCATGGCTCATTCAAAGCATAGAACCAATATTAGCCGGAAACCTACCGAATTTTCCACCGCAAAAGAACTATGGGATGCTTTAGTAATCACTTACAGGAGTGGGAAAGACAAACTTACAAACTTTAATCTGCACGTCAAGGCTAACGAGCTCAAGCAAAGTGACAAGTCGCTCGAAGATTTCTGGATTGCACTTCAAGGAGTTTGGGGTGAAATCGATCGACAGGATCCAAACCCAATGACATGTTCTGAAGATATCAAAACATATAATAGGATTCCATCTGAACAAAAACTATTTCAGTTTTTGAACGGATTAGATCAGAAGTATGAATCAACCAAAAGAGAGATCCTCAAAACCGACCCACTTCCGGCACCAAAAGATTTTGGGAGTAACCACCACAGATGTTGAAGGAGCACGAGGCATAGCCAGCGGTTTGATGGTGAAAAAAGAAGACGGGTTTGGATAACCAACCAATCGGAAAGATTGATCTTTAGTATGTCTTTTCATACCACATTCATTACAAGTAAGATACGATTTATCATCTTGAACCATGGGTTTTTGTTTGTCATTAACCCGGTTGAATCTCTTGGTGTGAAACCCGACAAAGGAGGTGAATCGCAGCGGAAGCATGGCAGACAGAAACCAAAAAGGGCCACCGATTCAATCCATTGGAGAAGGGTTTTGATGGGGTGACAGCGGTTGAGGGTGAAAAGGGAAGTAGTTTGAGGGTGAAGAGGGAAGTAGTTTTTCGGTGGTAGATGGATATCAGGACGGGACGGATCATTGGGCGTGACACCGAGAAAGGAGGACTAACTCATCTACCGATTAGTATCAAAAAACGAAAAAAATAATAATAAAAAAAGAGAACAAAAAAAAGGAAAAAGAGAAAAAAAACGGAAAAAAAAAGGACCTAAGTCACCATGGGCGATAAACCGGGCGACTTTGATTCAGAACTGACTTTACAAAAATGTTCCTTGGCAAATTGGAAGTTCGTAATCTTTACCCTCCAACTTGAGGGGGAGAATGTTAAAAAATGGAAAATACCATGTCTGATGGCGGTATCTTAAACAAAATTGTGAGACTACGATGTTGAAGACGGTATCTCAAATCAAAAAATTACCATGTCTGAAGAAGGTGGTAGCCCAAATCAAAAACTATCATGTCTGAAGAAGATGATAGCTCGCACAACCACAACCAAAAATCGAAACCAATTCAAGTTGAATTTCGGTAATCCTGCTATTCAACTTGAGGAGGAGTGCTAGACAATGCGATAAAATAGAAAGACTTGGAGCACACACCAAGGAATTAGAGTCGGTTTACAAAACCATGACTTTATTACCTTAATTAGATTTTTATTCTTGTATAAATAGAGGTCATGTCCTCGATCATATTGTAATTAACGCAAATCAATCAATAAAGAAATCTCTTTAATAAAAACAGGGGGTAAACAAGAATCATTAATCAAACTAATATTGCATGTAATTCTCTATCATTCCATCTTTATTTGAGTTTTAGTGATTACAAGTTAATAATGCATGTACTTTAACCACGGTTACTAGCTAGTAGTAACACCTGTAATTAACATTTGTAGTAAACGGGTAGGACATGAGGTCCTATCCAGAGAGGACGAGTCTTTTGACTCAAGTTACCCATGGTCATTTGTTAACCCTAATTTCCCTGACCACCCCTAATATTTTATCTAGTGAGATTCAAGCTTCAGACCACTTGTGACAACATCATGTAACAAAACTAAGATTACATACATCAAGTTTGGTTTCAGCTAGCTTTGACAGCTTTATCTGCAATATGGTTTAAAATTCCTATTTGCATGCATATATGCGTCGATCTGTCTCCATCGGAACGTATTGAAATTGTGAATAGTTAATTTTTTTGGGGTTTTGGAAGAGGGTTTTATATATATAGATGATGGATGTAATTAATAATGTCCATATATATATATATATATATATATCACATACCATTTATGATATGTCGCTAAATTTATGTAATTTTTGTGCATGCATTATTTAGCTAGATTAATTAATGCATGCTAGCTTAATGTAATCGCTCGATATACCTTTTAAAGTTTAAATCTAAATTTTTGATAGATTTGTTACACCATATTTACCATCTTTAACAAATTACGAGTAATAATTAAAGGTACTATATACGAAGTATATTTAATTTAAACATTATTAGCACGGTATCCTCGTAATGGTGGTGGGACACGACTGTTGATGGGGGAGGTGACATCGTATTGTAGATATTTTATGTAATTAAAATAATAAATGGAGATATTTAAAAAAATAAAAAATTGGTATTGTAATATAATCATTAAATTTCAGGAGCTTCAAATTTCAGCTTTAACATAACAATGTGTTCTTTCAAATTTCACCAACGAAGAAAACCTACTCAACGATGGAATCATCAACCTACACGTCACTTCATACGTAATGAATTTACCAAGTGGAAACACCCAACGCATAAGCTCAATCTTACCTTTCAACTTCAAATCTATCTCATAAACCCTGTCCAATATCCTCTGACGATAATATTTCAGTTTCTGACCCATAGGAAAATAGACCAATTTTTTGCCTCCAAACACAAAACTCACATCATTGTTTTCCATATGGCCCAAATAAAAACCCCCAATGTTTTGCGTCCCAAAATCATCTTTGCCATTAAACATAACAGTGGCATTAATATCACGAAAGTAAGAACCTACTTTGTGATCTGGGTTTCGAAACGTCACGTTAAAAGTAAGGTTGTAAAACAGAGCTAATTTACCGTGACGTAAAAAATTCAACTTGTTGTTGTTCGTAGGTGAGAACGTAAGTTGTGAGAGGGCGACGTCATGTACATGGATTTTGGGGTTATTGTTTGGCAATGAAGCGAAAAACGCTGTTACAAAGAATATTACTCCTAACAAATTAATTATATATGATTGTGATGCCTATGGAGATGAATAAGATCCGCCGTCTTTCTTCCGTGGTTAGTGGTTCCATATATGATCGGAACTTATGGAAATATAATAAAACAAGAAATTAAAACGAAACAGATGCCGATCGAACACGTACGATATATATGACCAAGTAAAACTCTAAAGGATAATTCGTATGTTTTTGTTTTTATTTTTATTTTTTTGGGGGTGAATCTACGTACAGCCTCGATCTATTAATTTATAGAGGTGACACACCTATTCGTATTCTAGTCTAATACTAGCTAGCCTTGTATATACCAACCGCCCTCTAACAACATTAAGTAATTTTCTAAAACTAAGGCTATCAAGAATGTTAAGGACGTTTTTAGCGTTTTTGAACTGGACATCATATCCTTTCATATTCTTAGATAATCTTACATATCCTTTTACCTCCAAATAAAAACAAAAATATATTAGGTAAGGACAAGTAAGGGTATGCCTTTAGGTAAGGGCATTCTTCAAAAAATTCTTAGTTTTGGTTTAACGGCAAAGGATATCTAAGGGCGCATAAAAAAACACCCCCCTCTATATTACTATATAAAAATTATACCTCTTTGTTGAAAAGTTTATAAATTTGGGACATGCGAAATTACCTTACCCTTAATTAATTAACTTACACAATCATTCCATATAATCTTTTAAAAGTTATCCACTAATTTTAAAAATCAAATATATTTGTATCAATTACCTACACCATTTGACGCCAACACCAGCACATCGCAACTAATATCATTGCCGCCGTATTGCGCGAATACGATTCTCGTTGGAGATAGTCTAAGTTTCCTAATGTGACTGGGGGACCGTGGATTGCAAGTTTTGTTTCATCACACTCATGATTTGGTGTTGACGTTGACTTAAAATCATGGTGCCATGATTATATAGTTATAGACATTCTAACATAATAACACATTCTTTTCTTGAAAAACATGTTATTCCATTTGCATAGCCCTATTAATCAAGCACAAAATACATACGGAAACAAATTCTTCCTTCCCCCTGGCTAAATATCAAGAAACTTATTTGCCACCAGTGGCGAAGAACAATTTCACTATAAAAAAGAAAAAGAAAAAAAATAAAAACTCAGAGCCTAAAGAGAAGTGCTTTAGCCATATGCCTCACACGTATATACATATAACAACCAAATCACAAAAGGATGACGATCCAAATCACTATCAGGCGTTGCATAATTATTTCTTTTTCCCCGAAATCTGTTTTGATCATCTTTTATATAAAACCTATTTTGATAATTGATACAACAAATTAATATTATGAATTGAAATAATTCATAACTACTACGTACGGTGCCAGACTCACCATCATAAATTTCATCAAGGAACATGACACAACCTTGACTGCTTTCTTTTCCCTTAGATTGAAACATTTCTTAAATGTCATGATATAATCTTTCAAATTGTTGTAACACCTGGAGTTTTAAAAAGTTCAATAAAGTTTTAGTGCATTTTTACCTTTAAAATATTTTTTTAGTACTAACTGATTAAAACTTTAGTAACTAACGATTAGAATACCCGGTTTTTCAAAAAGAAAATATAAACATTGCACGGAGAGAAAAGAGCAGCCCTCTATTTTTGTGATTACTCACAGTTCTATTACAACATTAAACTTCATCTCCAACAAACAACCAAGAACACCCATTAACCCCTTTTCAAAATCTAATCTCGATTTGGTGTAACAACCACAAATAATTAACACAAATTATAGAACTACGTACAAAAGATAAAAATTTCATCGACTCTAAATCAAAACTCACATACCATATTAGATTCACCTCAATGCACATACTCTCATCTTTTGTTACATCGTCGAGCCCTCTTGGAAATTACATGACAATGTGTTCTTTCGAATTTCACCGACGACAAATCCTTACTCAACAATGGAACCTTTCAACCCACATGTCACATAATACGAACGCCATATACCAACCTTCAACGCCGAATTAATGCTTAGACTTCAACATAACTTTCAACTTCAAATCTATCTCATAAACCCCTTTAATTATCATCAAATCATACTTCACCTTTTGACCAACATCAAAATCAACCAATAAATTTTGGCCTCCAAACACAAAGTGACAAAACCCACGTCATTATTTTCCATTTTATTTGACAAATAAAACCCCTCAATGTGTTTCGTCCCAAAATCTTGGCCATTAAACATAACATTGGCATAAATCATATCAAAGTGAAGCCCTAAATTACTATTTGGGTTTCTAAATGTCATGTTGAAAATAATGTTGTAAACCAAAGCATCATTGTGGTATACAAGATTCATGTTTTTGTCTATATATAGGTGAGAAGTTCAGTTGTGTGAGGGTGACGTCATCTACTTGGATTTCGGGTTCTTTTGGATCTAAGACGAAAAAGGTTACAAAGAGAAATAGCCAAATAATAATTAGTGTAAAATAGTAATAGAATCTCCAGCCCATATTTTGGGGTTTTGGGGAGAGGGTTTAACTTTTGAGATGTGGTGTGTAAATATGTATGTATGTGTATTGATGATGTATATATAAGTGTATGTCTTATAAAATTAGTATGTACACAATTTTGGATCAAAATTATTTTTAAGTTTAGATCTAAATATGTATAATAGTTTGTTAAATAATATCTATCACTTTTAATAAAGTTAGTACATATCTTTTAGTGCATATATTCTTAGAAGATATATTCCAAAATTTTATTTATTATGATATTTGTCAATTTTCAAAAACTATGATATATTCATAAATAATTAGTTTCTAGTGTTTGGGTAAAAGAATTTTATGAGAATTCAGCAAATATTTTATAAAATGTTTAACGCACTTTACAATAGAAAGGAGTCTATATTTTACTAAAGAGATGTCCGCACGATGCGATGCGACGGTGATAGTGGTATCTACGAAGGTGTGGCGACGATGTGCGGCGGTAACGGTGGTGGTGGCGTGGTACATGGTGAATATAAAATAATTGATGTAAGATGGATTAATATGACTTTTTAAGAGTTGGAGGACCTATATTGTAATTTATTTTATTAAGGGTATTATAGGTTAATAGACGAAGATCTTTAAATTAGTAAATAATAAAAATCTAAGGGTCAAGATCTTGTCTTATTTGTTTTAATTTAATACTTGTTTTATAATACTCAACCTCTGTATATATATATATATATAACCTAAAAGGCTAAAAACATCTGTATTTGTATGGAACTATGGATTATGGATATACTAGCTTATCTTGAAAAAAGAAAAAAAAAAGACGAGTGTGTTTTTAGCACTATCATGCCATATTCGTTTTTTGTTTGAACTACGGATAATTAAACATTACCCAAATCAATCCATTTCTAAACAAATTAACCATTAAGGATTGCCACATTGAACACGTTTGAGATTTACCTATTTATAAGTGTTTTTATGTCACGAAAAAATAAGATACATGCTTAAAAAAAGGATATATAAACGGTTTTATAAGAGAGTGATTACTCTTATATATCTACTTAGAAAGACAATAAAACCGAATAAAGGGCTAGGGGGAAAAAAATATGTATATATATATAATGATTGCATTCAGATAGACTTATGTAAGCAAGAAACGTAAGACTAAATTTTCTGTATATACTCGAATCGATCAATAATATTGTATGATAACACTTGTATTTGTGTTCTTTTTTTCCAAGATAAAAATCCAAAATGAAAATCCATAATTCATTTCATTATTCATAAAAATAGATTATATCTCACATAATCTTCCTTTAACCTTATAAATTTTTTTCATGTACACATAATCAAAACCATTACATGCTATGCTACCGATATCACTAATAGACCAAAGCCGATCAGAATACTCATCGTTCGTCTACCTTACACGACACTTAGTCCTCTCAAATCTCCTCGGCGAAACCTTACTTAACGGAACCTTCAACCCACATTCCACTCTACACTCATCAAATTTACCCAATTTAACGACAAAATGCATATACTCGATATGAACTCTCAAAATCAACTCGATCTCATAAACCCCGTCGATTTTCTCCAAATCATATCTAGATTTCTCAAAACTACCAAGAGCAACAAACTCTTCGCCTTTAAATACAACACTCATATTATTATTCTCACTTTTATGGCCCAAATAAAACCCATTACCATCTATCTTGTTTGACCCAAACTGTTTACCATGATATATAGCATTAATATCGATTTTATGGTAATATATACCAATTCTAGGATTTGGGTTTCGAAATGTCATGTTAACAGAAAGATTGTAATGAAGAATTTCGTTGTAATATACTAACGTGTCGTTGGTTGTGGGCAAAATTGTGAATTGTGTGAGTGTAACGTCATCGATAAGAAATTTGGGAGTGTTTGGATGAAAGAGTATGAATATGATGATTGTTGATACGATAATTATGATGAAGATAAATAATATCAGATTACATATGTTTTTTTGGGTGGTGTTATTACTGTTATGTGAGTTTTCTGGCTGCCTGATGATTGGCATCGTTGGAAATGGAAGAGATTTTGTATATGGAATGTGAAAAGGGGTTTTGGAGGGTTTAAGGACTTATATATTTCCATTTGGGCTTTGATGTAGGAAAGTTGAAGAGATGCTTTAATTAAATATTCATATGGGCCGATCATTTTTGAACTATTTGAGAAATAATAACCTACTTGAGAAATATATACAGTTTTTGCTATGATAATAGTAATTTTTTTATTTTAGATCTTTTAATCACTAATCAAGGAATGAAACCCGTCTTCTGAAAACCATCTTCAATTTTGTACCAAAGGAACTAGTGAGGAAATCAGAGATCAAACTTTTTATTTATTTTGAGAAACATGCCTTAACCTAGTCAAGGACCCTTTGTTATCATTTAATTTCTTTGTGTCAAAGTTGCCTTTTAAACTCCGAACTTGATATATATTAGAGACTAAAGTCATAATAGTCTACATTGAACTATAAAGGTGTGATGCATTATAATCCTTCTAAAGTCTATAAAATTTCAGGTCTATGCAGTGTATGTTTTATCTTTAATGGGTATGATCAAATTATCTAGCTAAAAGGGATATGGGTCAAACGTTTGCCCAAAGTATATTTTAAGCCACAAAACCTTCATCGTTTTACTCAGTAACTAGATTATTAATGAAATAATGTAATGAGTGCAAGTCTTTTGACATTAGTAGCTCATTGAAAACTAAAATTTTGGGCAAAAAGTGTTCAAGGTCACCAATTCGTAACCCTGGCCCTTGTCCACACATTACCCAGCCCCAACCGACCCACCCATTTTTATATGTTGCATATTAATCTTGTATTTGGTAAGTGATACTACAGCATTATTAAAACAGGAGATAAGGTGGTTGCCAACACTGAAAGCTGCTCTTGCTGCTGCTGATGGTGAAGCAGAAAAGTTCTGTGCAGAAAGGTAGATGACAGTTGTTAGATTGGTGGACATGGAGTCTTCATACCTGCCAACCACAGAACCTCATCTGCCGATTACAGACCGTGGAAACCCGTCTGACAGGGGACCAATATGCAGAAGCACACATAAGAGATCTGGCTCAAGTGTGTCCGCTTATAACGGTATGGCCCTTTTCCACGCATTACCCAACCCGAGTGACCCACTCATTCTCCTATATTGTATATTAATTCTGAATTTGGTAAGGGATACTACAGCATTATTGAAACAGGAGTTAAGGCGGTTGCCAACACTACAAGCTGCTCCTGCTGCTGGTGGTGAAGCACTGGAAACGTTCTGGCGGAAAGGTAGAAGACGGTTGTAAGATTAGTGGATATGGAGTCTTCATACCTGCCAACCACAGAACCTCATCTGCCGACTGCAGAAATCCACCAACAGACCGTGGAAGTCCATCCGACAGGGGGCCGATATGCAGAAGCACACATATGAGAATTGGCTCAAATGTGACGGTATGGCGTTAGACACACATAGAAACCCCATCTAACCCATTAGGGAAGCAACTCTTGTTTTACATATTCATTTGAGTTGATTCGATACAGAAAACTTAATATGATCAATTATTGAATTCAATATCCCATTCGTCCCATTGATATTCCAATATTTGACAAAACTGTTCCAATATAGACCTTCCCATGGTTCAGTGGTTTCTTAGTTTCAATGTTTGCAGGGTAAACAGCTTGCACAGTTGTTAGATGAAGATGAAGATCCATGATATATTGATGTAAAAAGGACAAGAAGTTCCCAAAAGACTTAAACTACACAAAGCAGCAAGAGATGAACTTGATGCAGTAGCATGGGGTGCAATAGTAATGCACTGGGAATCTGGTATTAGAGTTTATGCAGCTTAGATGCCTCCAGGTTCTTTTGGCGGTTTGACTCTTTGATTTAATTATTTTTGTTATTGTGCATTCACGCTCTATTCTCGCTTATGTTGGGACCACATAAAATGAAACACTTCCCATGAACATTGAAAATTCGTTTTGAAAATTTGAAAGAACCCCATTGTATGAACATGGTATACAAATTTTCAAGCAATTCTTTGTATATATGTCAAATCAAATGGTTCAGTTCAGAAAGAAAAAGGAAATATATCCCTTTCTTGGAAATTTGAATGACTTTGTTATATCTTGTTATAAATTATATACGAAATATTTTAGAACAGGTGAAACCAGGTAAACAAATGGTTCTTCAATGTGAGGAACCAACTAGTCTACAAATTTTTGACACACTTTCTTGTATAATTTACCTGAATCAAAGAGGTATTTTTTGCTGTACTAACTGCTCTAGATTCTCCCATAACTTTGGGTCGTTATAATCCTTGATAACGAGCGTCGCCCCAGCATCGAGTAGCATTTGTTCAGGGTTTCTAGTAGCCATGCCAACTGCTGGCATGCCAGCGCCATTGGCTGCTTTAATCCCAGAAACAGAATCCTAGCCAAAAAACACAAAACAGCAAATTTAAGGTGATACATAAGGTAAATTTTTAACTTTTCTTAGAAGAAAATATTTTGAACTTATGTTTGCGCATCATTACCATAGGTGATACAAAAAGTAAATTTTTTGTCTTTGTACATCAGAATACGTAATATGCACATTAAAACACTCACTACATGAAAGATGATCAAGTTGAATTCATACCTCAAACACAAATGTATGATTTGGGGAAATTCTGAGTGCATTTACAGCTTTCAAGTAAGGATCAGGAAACGGTTTTGCTCTTTCACAATCTTCAGCTAGTACAATGACTTCAAAGAAATCTTCAAGTTTAAGCATTGAGATCAACAACTCGGCATTTGACCTTGGAGCATTTGTAACAGCAGCCCGTTTTAGACCCAGCTCTTCAACCCATTTGCATAAATTTTCCAGGCCGCTTATGGGTTCCAGCTGTTCGGCTGCCAGTCTGCATATTCATAAACAAACAATGTACAGATTGACTTTCAGTAGTCAAGCTGAATTGATTTAATATCAGTGTATAAACTTGACTTTGAAAGGTCAAGCTGACTCGATTTAATTTCAAAGTTAACCTGAAGTTATGGTCAATCATGTTTGTTTTCATTTCAAGTTTGACACAATATTTGAATACGATAAAGCTTAATCTAATTACTACATTAGTCATCATACTTGATCCATGTAGATTCTAAATACTGAAAGTAACGTTTGACTTGAAAGGTCAAAATGTATATCTATGTAACAATCATAACCTTAGTCCAATTATCTAAGTATTAACATCATGAAAGAAGTTACCTTCGAAATAAATCTTCCTTATCAACCATGAACTTCATCGCTTTCTCGAACTCCCAGTCTGGAAGAAGAACACTGCAGAGTTCTTCGTTATGCTTGCCACTAATGTTATTTATGAAGAAGTCCTCGTCGATGGGTGATCCGTCATTAAATCCTATCTACAAGACAAATGACAATCATATTCTCTCTAAAAATACTTTTAGTTAAATGAATTTGCAATGTTGAATAAGACTACCTCTTGGAGCATATCACGAAAGGCGTAGTAATGGAGAGGATCCGAGTCACACAGTGTTCCATCGATATCGAAAAGTATTGCTTCAAGAGGAGCAACGAAAGACAACGAAACATTGCTACATTAATATATCACATTTTCTTGTTAGTAAAGACTAAAGAGCATCAGTTGAGTTTCATGGTCAAACAAATAGGTTCTCAAACTTTGAAACAAAAAACAAATTAAATTAACTAAAAAGTATGTAACAAAAGTACAAAACATATAAGTATGCATATACAAATTGTCAATTTGCAACAAAACATTTACAATAATAGCATAATTATATACATTTACACTAATCTTGTTTTAAACACAAAATTTTAGTACTAATTTATAGAAGTGACCTGTTAATTGGGTAGGAAGTTGATGAAGCAGAGAAGGCAGATGGGATTGTTGCTGGTTTTTTGCATAAAATTGGGTTATTTGTAAACAACTGAAAAGAAGTAGTGAGTGATGTTGTAGGCATTGTTCTTGGAACTCAAAACAACTTTTTTTGCCTCCAACTTTATTGGAGCTCTCTATATTCTGTGTTTGTGTTTTGTGAGAATTTGGGTGCAGAAAACAAAGTATGGAATGAAATGAAATGAAATGATGAGAGCCACCCATGTTATTTTTGGATTATACTTTGGAATCTTGGATGGATCTTCAGGATTCGTTTATGCTTTCTCTTGGTACCATTAAAGGTTGGAACTTGCTAAAAATAAAGGCTTCATCGAGTCAAAGTCAAACTTTCGAGTTTCCCACTTTTTGGTTCAGCCTAACCGGATCTTCTTAATAGTAACAAAAATTTATTGTACCCAACCTCACAAAAAATTACTTAATTAGCTAAGCTTGTAAGCGAAAGATGTTTGAGATTGAAAGTAGAACCTCCAAATTCAACTTAATTCATTTTATTTATTGAATTACAGTATTACACCAAAATATACATTATCTTGTGGTGATCTTGCTGTGTTAATAGGAGTGACAATTTATATTTGAAGATATTTGTCTCTTCTTATTTATTGTATTTTCGATCAATATGAATGACCTAATGAAAATAGCTGTGGTTGACATTTTGTCATCTATGAATTATCCGTTTATCATCTAAAAATGAGATTTTTCCATATATACATCAAGTAAATTGTTTAAGATAACGATCGACAGTCTAATTGATCAGAGATACTCTCGATTTTACTAGTTGTGTTCCGGCTAATGTTTGGGGAAAAAATGATTTTTTTTTCCATCTATAACTAAATTAGTTTATGAAATTTTATGTTATATGAGTTTATTATGTTACCTTTCGTATGTTTTTTACACTAAAAAGTTGATAGTATCATTACTTATGTCACTTATTTGCTTTAAAATAACAATAAACATCAGTGTTTATAACTAATTAACATTGATTATGTTTTTTTAGTGTTTATCATAGTAAAACTATGTATTGATTTCATTTAAAATTTGGTATTTTGTTAACACAGAGTTTTATTTAAATATATAAATATGAATAATGAAATCGTACCACATATTTCATCCAATTCATATTCGTACACTTGATCTCTGGTTGGGATTTAGAATTTTCAAAAGAAAATGTTAATTTTTGAAAATATATAAAAAAATCATGTTGTTAAGTTCAAGTATATTACTCCCACCGTCCCATATTAAGTAACCTAATTTGACTTTTTGAGTTTTCTTTTCTCAATTTTGACCGTAAATATTTTTGTTTGAGTTATATAACACTTGATATAACATATATAAATTGATTGAGTTTTAAATTCACTTTTCATTAATATAACTTTCATCTACTAATATATAACACAAACAAAAATATTTACGGTTAAAGTTAGAAAGAAAAAGACTTGACCAGTCAAAATAGAACAATTAAAATGGGGCGGGGTGAGTATTAAAAAAAAATTATTATTATGTGGCTTGTTTTTAACAAGCTAACTTACAGTAGTATAAATTAGAGAGAAATTTATATTTGTCCTCCCTAAACCATATATGTATCAAATATACCCAAGTCAACTTTAAAATATCAAATTTATCGAACCTAACTTTAAATATATCAAATATCTCCATATCATCATTTTAATTACCTTTAAATATCAAAAAACTCATGAACTATTGTTTTTTAATTTTGTAATGACTAGTATACCCTCTCACTAGCGGCAAAAAACTCCCGCTAATTTTCATTCCCATAGCTTATTTATCGCCTGTTTGTTTCACAATCAAAGTCATATGGTAATGTTCTTCCATAATGTTTTGATAGATTTATATTTGTATAGTTGTCTCTTTTTTTCTTTCTTTTAGAACTTACAAATTCATTTACTCCATATTAGTTATTACGTGTCTTTGCTTATCAAGAAAAATATGCAGGTATGTAGCCATTGTTAGTGTTGTTTTATGTTGTTGCAATATGTAGGTATAACCTCTACAAATTAATAATGTTGGAACTGAGATATTTTATTAATTTAACGAGTTATTAATTTATCGAGTGTAAATTTATAATACTTCTCTTATGTTGGGACTTGAAAAATTTATAAATTTATCGAGGTATTAATTTATCGAGTATTAGTTTATAGAGGTTCTACTGTATATAGTCTGTTTTGTAAAAGAGGCAAAAGGGTATACTAGTTATTACAAAATTTAAAAACAAGAGTTTATGATTTTTAGAGATTTAAAGTTAATTAAAATGATGAATTTGAAGATATATGATATTTTTAAAATTAGATTGGAGAAATTTAATATTTTAAAGTTGACTTGGGTATATTTAATATATAGATGGGTTATGGAGAGGAAATATGAAATTCACTCGATAAATTAAGGTTTATCACAAAAAGTTAGCTAAGGAGAAACAACTTTGGATGTAATAACTTTAGCTAAAACTTTGATTGTTCATTTGTTCTAGTTCTAACCAACAAAGCAAAAGCAAAACCCTGACACTCAAAACCCCTCAAATAAAGAACCTTAACCAGAGGAGGAGGAAGAAGTGATGAGTGGCAATCTATGGCATCTTCCTTACTCTACCATTTTCTTCAATCGCGCCAATCTTCTCCCCCTTTACAAACGTACTATATCTTTCTCCTTTCATCTTTCTTTTCTTTCCTTATCTATATATAATGAATGATATATGTTTATATGATACACTTATATTCTAGTATGTATTTGACTTATATGTCATGATGATAAGTAAATCCCTTCAAGAAACTTGTGGACCGAAATCTAGTTAACCTATAGTTTGTGACAAATGATAGTTAAGCAAAAATGTGACTTGGGTTTTATTAAATTTTACCGAATTAGTGATAAAGCTTCAAACTTTATGCGGATACTAAACTCTGATATAATATTTAGAGGGTGTTTGGGAGTGGATATAGCTTGTTGTGTATTGTTGAGCCGAAACTCTGTTTCACATGCTAGGCTATTAGGTGCGTTTTAGCTTGTTTTAGGGGAAACACACACTTGGTTTAAAGACAGGTGACTAGGTGAGTGAGTGCTGTGAATACAGCTTTTTTTAGGTATATATTATGCAGTTGTCATGATTTGTATGTCGTCTTCTGCTACTAATAAGGCCTATTCCGTTTACGAGATTTTTTTTTTTCATGTAACGAATGATAGAGAAAAAGAAGCTCCAGCTCATTGATCAAATGGGGGGCTTTTTTGTTAGGTTTCTTATCTTTCATTCTTTTGTGCTAACTGAAATAAAGTAGTTAGAATTTCAATCTATAAATATGTGAAGGACTTGCATCAATGGTATTTTAGAAGTGGAAATGGAATTATGTATGTGAAATCTGTTAAATTGGATTGTTTTGGCTTATGCTGGTTCTTTGTCATACGGAAGACAAAGTAGATTATTGAGACATTAGTTTGCTATCTGATGTCCTCTTCCTTCGCACTTTCTGATACAAGTTAATATCTTGCAGGATTGTACCCGTTACCAAGAATGAAAATTTATCCGATGTGCTTCACTAAACAGATGCAAACAACTACTTATGAAGTTGTAAATGGAAGCTATTTAGAGACATCAAATACTAAGCAGGAGAAAAAGCCAAAGGTAAGTCTGACTAAAACACTGAAATTTCAATATGTAGTTGTGTATGTTTATTAGGGCATTCCCAATGGTCATTTTCGAAAAAACTTTTTTGTTAAAAAAGGTGTAAGAATGTGTAAGAGATTTATAAAAAATAAAAGCTTTGCATACAATGTTAAAAAGCTTTTAAAAGCTTGAAGGTAAATAAAATAATAAAATTTTAGATAAAAGATTTGTTGAAAAGCTTGGTATCCACTAACCTATAGGTTCCTATTTAAACCTATTCATGTACTATAATATTTGATTTTAACCTTTTAAAAACTTCTAATATCATTGGAGGTAAAGGTTTTCTCAAAAAAAACCTCTTACACATTTTTACATAATTTTTTTACAATAAAGCTAGTAAACACCCACCATTGGAGATGCTCTTTTGTGGGCTTATCGGCTTATTGAAACTTTTAACATCGAATAAGCTCAATGTCAGGATAAAAAATAACTACTTTATTGGCTTTACTGGATTCATATTTGTTGGCATGGTTATTTTGACAATCAAATGTTACTCTTTGTTAGGATACATCTCCTGTGCCGGTTGATACGGTTGGTGCATTCCAAAAGCTACCCATGGTGATGCCTTCAGTTGATATTCTTCATTCAGCACTACGGAAGGCTAGGAGAGTCACACCTACAAAGGGTAATTAACAACCATGGTTCTTTACTTTTAACCTGAAACTACAGGTTAAATGATTTCTGGAAGTTGCTTGTTAACTATAGACTTTAGTTTGCATGATTCATAGGTATCGCGAATGCTGCTAAGCGTGAGAAAAATAAAGGTGCAAAACATCTTGATGCCCTAATGAAGGTAGTTTGAGATTATAATGTACTAGTGAGCTAATCGTTCAAGTCTCAATATCTCATCTAAAATCTTGTTCTGATCAATAGGAACTATCCTTGCCTTTAAAAACATACAAAGAAAACTTTCCGAATAAGCGACTTCTGCACCCTTATGAACGGTCTCTTGTTGAGTTGACTTTGGGTGATGGAAATTATGAGGAGGTAAGTAACGAGCATTCAATTCCTTTTGACTTTTACAAGTTTTTATTATACTACTAACATATTTGCATAAATATGTCGCTGAACTAGTTGCTTGTTAATTGATCTACGAAATCTTGTAATTGCAGGTTTTAGGAAGAGTTGATTCTCTAAGGAAGAAAGTTATATCTGTTGGAAAAGAACTTGCATCACTTTGTGCCCAGGTCAGGACCCTGCTCTTGTATAGTTTACGCACAGCTATATGACCCATTTTCTCAAGTATGGGTGGAGTTGGGTTATGATTTATCCTGATTCGGTCAAATAGGTTGAACATTGTCCACGGTATATTATAAGATTTATAGCCTAATAATATGTTCGATGTTTCAAAGATTAGATTGTTATTATTGCTGTAACATGTGTTTTGTAATCATATATAATACAAACTATTTATAATAAAGTGAACAGATAATTGTTTGTGTGTCAAACCTAAACTATCATACTAAATCTGACTTGTACTGAAAATAGTTTGTTTTACTCAACCCTACCATATTCCACACGAGCCATTTAGACATTTTTTTTTTAATGAAAGCCCAATTTATTGACTTGAAAATATACAACCGTCAAATATGGGCACTCAATACAACGTGACTATACTATACTTAACTCACAATACTCTATACTAGCACATATCTACCGCAACTCTAAATGTATAATTACGCTAACACACAGTACCAAGATACTAAAGTTAGACTATTCCAGTCCTTTAAAACCTCAAGCAGCGAATCAGCTCTTGACAACTGAGACAGCCTATTTGTCCTCCAATAGGTCAAAATTCAAAACCAATAAACATACCTGTTGCATACCTTACCTGTACACCCAAAAGAAAACTTCATGTATGTTATCTCCATGCTTTTAACCCATCAAGACCTGTAACAAAATAGCTACATCGACGATTATCCAACAAACACTTCCTAATCCAATTTCGATGCACTCTTTAGCTCATCATAAGCACTACATCTTTTGAATTTTAACCTGACCAGCCTCATCTCAATGCCTTCCAGAAATTTTTCTTTAAGTTTATCCTTTGGAATGTTAATCTGTTTAAAGTGCCTACTGTTTCTTTCCTTCCAAATCCAATACACACAAGCTTCCAAACTGATTCTTTGAACTACATTCCAAACAGTTTTAAGAAATTTTGAAGCAATGAACCAACTTACAATATCATGCCACCTATTTGGGATCCCAACACACCATTTAGACAATTGGACCGACTTTAAATTCGATTGAAAATTTTGGTGGCATTTTCTTATGTCGTAACGTTCTTCTATTTTTAATTAAAACAGCTGATGTTGCTCTTTTTGTGTAAGTGTTGAGATATGGGTTATAAATATGTAATGATTACAAGTTGATATTCTCTTACAAGTTGGTGTTTGATTGACTGACTGATTATCTGCATTTGTTATTTCTAAATTTTAACATATAATAACACTTAACTAATTTCTACCAAATGCTAACAGTCAACAACAAAGCGGGAAGCAGAGGAGAGGCTAGCCGAGGTCAGTCACCAGAATGCAAGTGTGCATTTTATAATTCATCACTATTCACTCCTCAAAGGAAATAATATTGTCTTTTATATATTCGCCGCAGGGAATAAAAAGACTGGAAGAAATTTACTATACTGATGGCAAAGCAATTGATGAATTGATGCAAATAGCCAAGGTTTTGTAATTAATAAGTCGATGGTTCCAACAAACTATCATGTTTTGATCAAGTTAATAACTTTATGCTTTCTTTCACTACAATATGTGCACTTTAACAAAATGCAATATTTTACTTGTAGACTTTGAGGGCAATGCCCGTTGTTGATCTTGAAATGCCAACTCTCTGCCTTGTTGGAGCTCCTAACGTTGGAAAATCATCTTTAGTGCGCATACTTTCAACAGGAAAGCCCGAGGTATATCTTGTACCTATACCATTAAGTAGAGGTGGTAGATTGGCAGGTCGTATGGGTTGGGTAATAGGCCAAAATGGATTTTTATTATTATTATTCTTATGTTTTGAAATGTGTGGATCGGGGTTTCTTGTAGCACTTTCTGGTTGGATATTAACGACTGTTGTCACAAATCTTTTATAAAGTGGTCTATGAAATTTCGGGAACCTTTAACCCAGTTGACCCGTTGCCTCTTTACCTTTATCTTTTGAATATCACATATTATTTGTTACAGCTAAGAATTACTCAAATTTACCCATTTAAAAGCAAATGATTTAAGTTGCCACCTGTACTGCTAAGTTTCACACGTCAGTTCAGTTCAACTTTTTGCCATTCAAAACCTATGGCCAAGATAGAAGCCTATTGTAGTTTCTTCTGCATAATCTGTAATAACTTAGATTTTGTAGTAGTAATATTGTTTTTGTGAATCTGATAAATTCATTAATTATTTTATAAGTTTAAATAGATGGGCCAAAAGATTTTATCAGGTCAATCCCAGTTTTGATCCGAACTCTACCCACCCGTTTTGCCACTTCAACTGAGATGGCAAGCTTCCAGGTGCTTAATCACTTGCTCAATATTAATGACCTCAAGGGAATCAACACAATTGTTTTAATTTGTATTCAAGGTCTACCATATGTTGCTCCTGCTCATATGGATGACGAGTGTTGACGAGAACTTTAGTATTAATGAAGTCAAAATGTTCACTTTGGCTCAGGTAAATTGAATTATGTACACAATTTATCTTTGCATTCATACAGATCTGCAACTACCCTTTTACAACCAGAGGAATTCTAATGGGTCATATTGCGTTAAGCTACCGGAATTTCCAGGTCAGTCGTTTCTTCATTGTACGTGAATAGAGCCACAATATTGCCTTTATACAACGTTATAAGAATCAGATCAAAACTGGTAATTCAATGGTTGCACCCACAGTTAACTTCCATGAAACAAAACACGGACAAAATATTTTCAGTGGTTCTGTAGCAGACATGCACAGGTTTTTCTAGGAAAGTTTGCAGCTTTTTCATGCGTATTTCAAATATATAAGTTGATAAAAATCAATATCTTAAATGTCTTTTTTGAAACCATTTTCGCCACTTCTAGTTTATAATCCAGGTTTGGCTCCATGTCTAATTTAATTCTGCATGCCGCTCATTATCAATAATAAAATTTCCACCATATTTATGGTTTTACTGGTTGAACTGGCAACTCTAGCCTGTTGTCCACATTTTTTAATCTGTTCAGGATTAAAATCTTGATTGCAGGTGACAGATACACCTGGCATCTTATGGAGACGTGATGGTAACACACTCTTTCTTCGATTTAGGAATGTTTCCCATTATTTAGTTTGAAGTGATGCCATCTAGAGGTCTCGTGGTCAGACAGGTTAGAAAACATGTCAAATGTGTCGGCTGAGTTGACCTGAAACATGTTAGGTCCTATTTTTTTAATTAATTTGTGTTGCAGATGATCACAAAATGCATGACAACTATAATAAATCTGTTTTTTTTAGGTATGTGATTTAGTATGCTGTATTCATTAACAGTACACTATGGTATTTTATTTGACCTTTTTTTTTCATTTTTATTTTATCTTATATCTTTTTTATTTTTTTTTGTGTTAACAACCATTTGACCTCTAGATATAATTATATTCTTTCTTAATTTCAAACTATCTTCTGGCTAAGGCTTTTGTTCAGCCCGACTTATCACAATTTAAATAAGCAGTAGCTCATTTGGTATGTGTTACAGTGGGATGAAATTAAATCCTTTCAGTTAGTGAAATTGAATTGCACATAGTTTGATAGTTTAGTGATGAGTCATTGAGTCTTTACTACTGTACCTTAAATATCTAGATTATTACAGATTACTTTAACAGTATCAGTTTTTCATTGTTGATACATTAATTTTTATTAATTCTTCTTAATATAATTAATAAAAACATAGAAAAAGCAGTGTTATGCTACTCTATTTGTTTTTGCTGATGGTAGGAAGGTAATTATGGATTAAAGTGTAGCCAAAAAGGAATCTAAAATTACCTTCGGATAGATCCAGTGATATAATAGTACTGTCTCTCGGAATTATGTAAAGATGTATACAAGGGAAACTAATTGAGTCAATCTGTGTTTCGGTGTGCAGAGGACAGGAATAATTTGGAAAAGCTAACTCTTGCTGTACTAGCTCATCTACCTACTGCCGTATTATTTGTTCATGATTTAACTGGAGAATGTGGGACATCTCCTTCGGATCAGGTATACATTCAGTCTTTTTTTAATGGCAATTTCTTTGAGATTATGACTTTGTTTAATCTTGTATTGCGATGTGTGAATATTGCAGTTTTTAATCTACCAAGAAATAAAAGAAAGATTTAGTACCCATCTATGGATTGATGTCGTCTCCAAATGCGATCTGTTGCAAGAATCTCCTATTCTTTATGTAACAGAAGATGCCGAAGCTGATAATTCTGAACTAATAAAGTACCGAAAAATGGGACCCAATGGAGCGCTTCGTGTATCAGTAAAGAGTGAAGTTGGGCTTAACGAGGTTAGGAGTTGACAACTATCCTCTTGAAATTTAACACATCTTATTAGAGATGACACAATCAGCAGGTCAGGCGGGCTGGGTTATAATGGCCACGTTCTTAGTGTTGGATGAAATGCATCAGGTGTCACGACACATGTTTTTCTCTCATTTTTTTCTTTTATATGATTAATAAAGCTTTAAATGCGATTACAAAAACTAAATTAGCACCAAATTTAATCCATGTCAATAATTGACGATTTACACAATTCAAACAATATTAAATTTGCTAAATAAAAACTTAACTCGTTTTGATCTAGTTTAGTAACAGAGTAACATCCTGTTAAGTGGTCTAACCAACTTGATGTGTATCATTCTTAACTACATTTTTTATTTGACCCGTTTGGGAAACATAACACAAACTGACCCATTAAAATGGGGTTTTATTGTCACCTTTTAGTTATATTCATTCAAAATGCTGTGTTTCCATTTAATCTTTTTTTCATGGTATAAACTGTTATTGTGATAGAAGAAGGGAGATTGTAGTATCGTCGATAGATTTAATTCAACGAAAAGGATAAATATTGTTACTTTGCTTCTCTTTTTGCCATGTAAAATTTTGATCTTAGCAGCTTCAGTTTTGTTGGGGCTAATGTGCCATTGTGTGATTGTGTCCATCTCTTTAAATTTCCAGCAGATACAATGTTTCTAATATTTACTTGTGGTGTTTCCCAGTTGAAGAATAGAGTGCATGAGCTTTTGGTATCTCAATCAGCAAGACTAAACATTCAAAAGCCTGAGGTCTCGGACAAGGTTTCTTCTCCACGCAAAACTTTTATTTAGTTTTTAAACTTCCGTGTTGATCCGAGATGAACGCAACACAATATTGTACGATACAAGCTCATGGAAGTCAAAGCCTGATATTTTTGATGATTGAAGAAGCTTGGTTTCATATCACCTGCAATGGTGAACTTAGGCCTGTTGCTGCTATCAAGTTGGACAAGGACACTATGGTAGAGTTAGAAATGAGATATCAATTTTCAATTTTGTATCATATTTAATTGCCCAATAGGTGTTTCAGTATGGGATTTTGCACATTTTATCCATTGAATAAAGTTAGTATTACATCTTATTTTTCATCGTTATTTTTTCTTTTTGTTTTTGTATTTCATTTATAAATTAGATACACGATAGGCTTTTACAAAAACTATATTATTACTCGAATATTAGAATTTAACAGACTTTCCTTAACCTTGTAATTTATAATTACCACATTTAATAATTAATTTTATATTATTACCTGTTTTTACTTATAAATTTTAATTTAATTCTTATTTCTTAATAATAAAAACCATGATTTACATCACAAAGTTATTGGTAATCTAACATATAAACATAATAAGTTAATTATGGGTAATTTATTTAATAATTATTACAAAATAAACATTAGTTTTCGAATGAATTTTTATTATGTCATTCTTTCTTTCACTCTCTTCTATCCTTTTTAAAAATCATGCTAGTTGATATCGGATTGAAAAAAAAAAGTTACATTTTATTTCGCTACATTAAACTAATATTAGGTGTGTTTGATTGTACTGAATTGAATTATGATGGAATAGAATAAATGTGGTAGAATGAACATCGCAACTGAATTATCATTTTTTTTTTTTATCATGTTTAGTTATCAAACTCAAATGGAATGAACTTATATAAAACAGAAAAAATCAAAATAGATAAGAAGTTGAGAGTTAGAATTTTAATAACAATTTGGTTAATTGTTAACGTTTAATAATCAAAAAAGGTTACCAATGCAAACTTTTTTAATTATTGTTAACGTTCAATTTGGTTGCTATTGTATGTGTTTTGTTGAACTGGTACGTAAGTTATGTAGGTTGTTTATTTGCTACTTTTCCCCCTACTTCTAATGTTGTCAGGTGTACACAGTTCACAAGTATATCTTCGTATGCTATTTTCAGACGACGGGTACGGTTACTAAACCTTCTTCACTCTCTGACTTCCCATCTCTTTGTGGTCGGAGGTCCCTATTGGAAGCAGTCTCTCTACCTTTGGGTAGGAGTAAGACTGTGTACAACTCACCTCTCCTATACCCGACCAGAAATTGGGTCTCGTTGTTGTTGTTGTAGAAGCTATAAGGTTATATAGGTAGTTTCATATTCATTCCATCTTGGAATGAAATAAAAATTAGCACCCTCGAAAGAATGGAAATGTTAGTTATTGATGGAATCACATTCTTAACATAATAAATCATTTTATTATAACAAAAGAAACAAACAAGTATTTTTCATTCCGTTGTAATAAATCATTCCATTACATTCCATCTTCCATTGATGCATACCAAACGCAAATGCATTCAAAGCCTTGTTAGGCTCCACCGTTTACAAATTACAAGTATATAAAAATTAAAATGAGAGAAATGCTAATTTAGAACATGGATCCTCTAATAGCCTGCAAAAGTTCATTCATTAACTTAAAAAAAAAAAAAAAAAATTCGGCCCAAACTCATCAAAACACTCAAAAAAAAAACAAAACTAAGCCCAAAAAAAACCCAATTCTCACAAAACCCTACACCTATAAAACCAACAATTCACCATTCCATCTTCTTTACCCAACCTGCCCAAAATGCAGATCTTCGTAAAAACCTTAACCGGCAAAACAATAACCTTAGAAGTCGAATCATCCGACACAATCGACAATGTGAAGGCCAAGATTCAAGACAAAGAAGGCATCCCACCAGACCAACAACGTTTAATCTTTGCAGGCAAACAACTTGAAGACGGCAGGACATTAGCCGACTACAATATCCAAAAAGAATCCACTCTTCATTTGGTCTTACGTTTACGTGGCGGTGCCAAAAAACGTAAGAAGAAGACATACACAAAACCCAAAAAGATTAAACATAAACATAGGAAAGTGAAGCTGTCTGTTTTGCAGTTTTATAAGGTTGATGATTCTGGGAAAGTGCAGAGGTTGAGGAAAGAATGTCCGAATGGGGAATGTGGTGCAGGGACTTTTATGGCGAATCATTTTGATAGACATTATTGTGGTAAGTGTGGACTTACCTACGTTTATCAAAAGGCTTAGGTTATGAAAGAATGAGGTTGAGTGTTTTTGTTTTATTTTTTTGGATTTTGTTATGCTGTTTGGATAATTTGGTGTTTTTATGTTTGGATGGTTAAGAAGTTTTAATGTTTTGGATTATGGTTTAGTTTTGGTTGTTTTGTTTGTTTTTGAATGTTTATTTATGGTTTTGTGATATTGGTTTATGAGATTATTTGGTTTGTTTAGTTTGGATTGGATGTGTAACATGCAATAATATAAGAATGTCTTAGTTAATTAGCAAAGGCGATGCTAGTGATTAGTCAATTCTAGCTAATTAAGCATGTTGTAATATAAGAATGTCTTGGTTAATTTTCAACTAGGAAGGACGGATTTGGATTAGTGTCTTGCATAGCTGGTTTAGATTTGTGGGAATGATTGTTTGATCATATTAGCATTATTCATGTCATTAGAAGACTTGATGAGACATTTTCATATGATATATCACACTTCTTAATTAGGTTATACAAGCGACTCAAAATTCTTGCAATATAAGAAGGTTGTCATATAAAAATGTATTGATTAGTTTTCAACTAGGAAGGATGGACTTGGATTAGTTATTGCATAATTGGCCTAGATTTGTGGAAATGATGGTTTGTTAATAGTTGATACGTTTTTCAAATGATAAATCACCTTTTGGTTTTAGAAATTTTGTTTTAGAATGTGTGTAAATAAGAATATTTCCTAACGTTGCACTAGAAAATAAACAAACCGAAATCTGGTGCTATAGAAAGCTAACCAACCTTGGTTCAAACTTCTGTTTTAAAAACCAGCTCTTCCTTTTCAAACATGGTCGGAAAACAAAAATGGTCCTATATGCTAGGAGATTAAGATTCTTTCAAGTTCTACCAACTTGTTTAGTCAAGTTGATACATTGTCAACCATTGGAATCAAAGATCTAATTTGAGTTATGACTCTTAATTTTAATTTAATGATCGAGGTTCTCAAGTTAGGACAACTTGCCAGCTAACCGTGTTGCGAACATGAATTTCTCCCTTAGGAAGACCTTATATGCAAATTGTATGCTCATCGACAGAGTGTTGTCACGCTTAGCGCGGTGTCTATTGTTGAAAAAATGTCAATTTCTTTTATAAAATTTTGTTGTTTTGCATGACTGCAGATACTCGATGTTAATCATGTTAATGTTAACCCAACAATGTTGCAATAGTTATAAGCAAGTGAACCATAATTCAAAAACACTAAAGGGTTGTTTTTATCTTTCACGAAATGACTCATCGGACTTGCTAAACAAAACATTTTACCAGCTTAGAATTCAACGATTGAAGAAGTTGCATATAAAATTACAAAATATCGTTATATCTATTTACGAACATCATATTCGATTCATACATCTTGGAAAAAATGCATTGGAATCAGTGAAAAATGTTGACATATAAGAGCTAACAAAGCTAGTTACAAAATT
This sequence comes from Erigeron canadensis, assembly GCF_010389155.1. NCBI lineage: Eukaryota > Viridiplantae > Streptophyta > Magnoliopsida > Asterales > Asteraceae > Erigeron > Erigeron canadensis. The sequence goes on from NC_057764.1 coordinate 24,758,094, forward strand.
TTCTTTTCAATAGCAAAGCTGCACCATTAATTCCTCCCATAGCCATGGCCATGGCCATATCAATCCTGAAACGGATTGATTGGCCATTTCCCACTACTCCTTTGATGAATCCTAATATCTTTATGCGCCTTTCAGAAGACCAATAATCAATCTCTACTATGTTGGACCAGCAACCTTAGAAACCCGACTTCAATGCGAGACACGAGTGGTTTTTATTTCATATGCCTGGTCCATGAAGCACGTACGTTAGAGCTTCCATTGCCAAAATGAAAATCAAACGATATAGGAGATCTCGTCGTCTCACTCCCCTTTCACACTCAAATTAAACGTCGGTGAGCCGTTGACTAGGATAAGTGAAGACTTAGCTGACTTTAAAACTCTAGCTTTAATCCACATCGCCATAAAGGTGGAAAATCCATCTGCCCTATAACTTAATCAATAAAGGACTAACTTACTGTATCAAATGCCTTTTCGAAGTCCACTTTGAATATTATGTAATTTCGGATTTTCTACGTTCTGAGTAGCAGATAGTTTCATCGAGTATCATCAGGCCATCCATGATATTTCTTCCTATCTAGAATGAAAGCTGTTTGAACATTCAATACAACCGAGCCAATTACTAACTTGATTTTGTTCGCTAGGACGCTTGATATGACTCTTGAAATAGAAGTACGCTATTAACTTGATCCTGTTTGCTAAAATATAAATCATTGGTATATGGGTTTTTTTTTTTTTTTTTTTTTTTATATTTAGTAAATGAGAATTGATATTAATACCACAATTTTTAATTACTTTACCACATCTATGTATCCAGTACTTGTAATAATACTTGTATATTGTGATAAAAATATTTAAAAAGATGGTACAATTATCAACCTGCTTAGTAAATTAGTGCCTACAAAAGTTGGTTTCGAACTTTGGATATACGTGTATATTTTCTACTAGCAGGATAGTGACGTTCTAAAAAATACATTTTATCAGCTTAGAAGTCAATGAATATTGAAAATAAAGATACATATAAAATTACAAAATATCGTTATATCGATTACGAACATTATGTTCGATTCAATATCTTCGGAAAATACGATAAATTAGAGAAAAGCGATATACTGATTTGGCAGAGAAGATCACTATTAATATAGGGATCGAATTATGTGTTAGTTAAATTTAATTTTCTATTTTGCACTCAAGTGGTTTTTAATTCTATTTTGCAAACAATGAGAAAGGTGACTGATTATAAATTTATAATAATAATAATAATAATAATAATAATAATAATTAGGGACATTAGATAAATTACAAAGCAAAACTATATCCTTGCCTGTATACATACATTTCTCTCATGCTAAACTCACTACGAGTAGTATAAATTTTGAAAAGCTTTTGTAGCTTTGACAATGGTTAGCTTTATATATAATGGAAAGTTGGAAACAAATTACTGGATAAATTGAATAACTTTGCCTGCCTGTTACATCTTGATACCTCTTGAAATTAGAATGTCCTGATAAGGTTGCTTCTGATACACCTTTATGAAGTCACGAGACGCCAAAACTGCAAGTAAAGTTTGTATTAGTATTAGAAAACAGCTTAAATGTTTGAGTGGGAGTATGATTATAGGGAAAAGTACCACAAGTCTGATAAAATAAACAAGCAGCCCCTTTCCTGTCCAATCCCATTGCAAGCTGGCTAAGTAAGGTGTGACCAGATCCTCCAGGTGTGTCAAAATGTGTCTTTAGTTGCCTGTACACACCCAAGTTCACAAAATTGAGTTTTGAAACACATAATGACTATGTATCATATGGATTGATAACAGAAACCTGAAGAAGAAAAAGACATTGTAATCTTACAGGCGGATAGAGTCAGTTAACTGCTCCTTTTGTTGATCAGGCATTGGGACTTTTTGGGTTTGAGTTGGACCCGTTTCCACAAATAGATCTGAAGAAGTAAACAAAATGGCCACGTGTAGTAAGAATGTAATGGCTATGAAAATGATTAAGATGTGGGAAAATGGGAACGGGTCAAAACGGTTAATATCATCACGTACAAGCCAAAATGGATTGGATTGATCCAAAACATCTATCCCAAAACAATATCTTTTAAGAGTTTTTATGCTTTAAAAATATATTGTGGGCTATTTTTGACACATTTTAACTACCATTAACCCGTTAGAGATAAAACATCACTCAAATTGACCCATTCATTAGTAAATGGGTCAAAATTGCAAATCTAGACGACACAATAGACATAGAGCAAGTAATGCACCATTCTCTGGTTCCATCTCGTTTTCTTCAGGTAACTTTGGACTTTCAATAGGTTGATCAAATGAGTACTCCTCTACCACTGGTTTGAGGCTGCTTCCACTTTGTCTAGATGACAAGATATTTCTCTTCATGTTTTTGGGCCTGAAGAATTACATTAGCATATATTATAGAGGTGGCAAAATGGGTGAGTTGAGATGTTTGGGTAATGGGTCGGGTCAGGCCAGTACAGGTAATCTTGATATGGGCCAGTACAGATATGGTCTGATACTCTGATTGGGTGGGTTAACCTCACTTATTATTTACTAACCTTCCATAACTGACATGCACTTCTGAGCTTATCGATTTAACACCATCACCTGTTACTTGAAATAAGAAAACAAAAAGACTGTTCAAAAATAATCATTTCCTACTATAATTATCAGTGTGAAAGTGTTGAAACCATTATTTATTGGCACATAAGAAGACGTCCATCGTACTTGAGTTTGCAGGTGTAACTGCCACGTCAGTTTTAGCTGCTGTTCCAAACTCTTTTACAGGTATTTCAGCACGTATCTCAGTTTTATTGATATGTGGCAACAATGTCTCTATGGAAGCCTCCAGTGATCCACAACCAACTCCACTATGATGATCTTCAAAAGGCTAAAGATCGAAACACATTATGAGGAATTGTTAGTATTACCTTACTACGTAATTGAATGCAAAGACTTAAAGATGAAATCATACAAATGAAGTTGGGTTATGATAATTATTTGCTTCTGGTGAAGGTGATGATGACGATGCTGCTGGATGTGGTGGCGGTGTATCTGCTGAATGTAGTAAATAACTTCGGTAAGCTCTTTATAGTAGCTACAATATCTATAAATATGTTAATTATAGAAAAGTTATACCTGAAGGGGAATCAATAACAGGTTTACATTTCATCCATTGTTTCAAAAGAGGAGTAGGATAATAGACATCGGTTTTCCCATTCATAATCAAGCCACAAACTAGAGTAACTGGCGGTAGATCCATGAGCCTGGCTATCGTTGTGGAGTGCATGCTGCCTGAGTGCTGAACATTTGTGATATTTGTTATATAGGTTGTGTGATGGTCTATACTTGAATATTATAAAGAAACAACTGTCATCATATCATTCAGAAACATACTTTTCGCTTTCTTCCTCTGCCGCTTCTTAAAATATCAGAAGTATCCTGAAGCCATGATTGATATTCCGAACCGGGAATTATTGTCTGTTCACAATCCATGACTGGAATTGGGGCCCGCCTTGCTCTTTTTCTAGGTGGTCTTTTAATCTGTGGACTATCTTGGGCCTACAACATGGAACTTTCACTTAAAACAGCTCACATGTTCATAAGTTATGATTAGATTGAACTGCACAGCTAAAAATTCACCTTGTGCTCATCTGATTGATGATTGACATAATCCTCTGGATATTTTTTGCGTATCTCATCAGCTACAAGAACCTAAAGTCAGTAATTATCCACAAATAGTTTTCCGAGACTAGAGGTGGGGCAGGTAGCTTTAGTAAAACTTGAAATGGGTGGGTCGGCTATGGTTGACCCACAAACATTTTTTGTCTTGCATAAATAGCTAATGCAGGTATATGATCAGAAAACCAACTGACTTTTCAAAATGAAGTGAGGTAGAAAGATGTAAGGATCAAATTACACTTTGGGCGATTTTCAACGCATTAGACATGTTCCCATTTAGCTAACTTTTAATCGACAATGTAACCCGTTATATAAACCACAACCAAAATCAGCCCATTCATTAGTAAACGGGTTGAAATATCCAAATGTATACATGACTGGAAGACTAAATTAGAAAGATAAGTTATGCATACGGTTTTGAGGACCGTCTTGTGGAGGTGTTGAGGGGAGAGGTGCTGGCAGGTCAGTATGTGTCCCTTCATTTTGTTCGATATAGTCACCTTCAGTGTCAAACCTGTTGCAACAGATTTCCAAATTAATTTCCCATTAAGTTCTTTCTAACTAAGGTCAGCTATAATGGTCAGCAAATTTTGACAAAAACTCGATAAGTGAAACCAATTACAGAAAGTATAGAGTGTTTCTATCTTTCAAAAATATTACAAGAATTCAAATCAGTTTTATCTAAATAAAATGCAGATATTAAAAGATACAAAAATACATACTTAAAGTAAAGCAACCTTTAACTATGCAATATATAACAAGCACAAGTTGTACCCATGACAGATTTAGGTAGCTACATTACCATCACAAATAAGCCACTTACCTCTCAAACTTATTGAAACGACCTGCATCAGCCTGGTGTGAATCAAAGCGATCAGGTATCGTGATATTATCATTATCAACTGAAAAAACAAAATATCATCAGGTAACATTTGGCAGATTCGTACTTTGTCTGCATGAACAAAATATAAATCATGTTTTTGGATGAAGTTTGAAAACCTTGATAATAATCACGAGGCAGTTCAGCTTCGCCCTGGTTGTGGCTGATGTACGACTCATCTATGTTGTCTAAATTCTGCATAAAAAGAAAAACACAGGCTCTGAACGTTTTAACTTTAACATACAAAAGAACATTAAGAAAGCTTGTACTTATTTACAAATTAGTTGCATAATTTACCATTTCAGTATAAGCACTTATGTGTATCCCAATTACTGTGTCTGAGTTAGAAAATTGAAAATGTTGATCCTCTCCTAAGTCTGAGATTTGGTCATCAGGGAGTGTAACAGCTTCATATCTACAATAAGGTATCAATATATAGATTACCTTAGACCACGTTATCAAATTTCATCGATTCCACAAACAAACTTTTGTCAATATGCATCAATAACTGTTAAAAATCAACATAAAGAACGGAATTGGAGACATACTTGGCCTGAGTCTTGCCCTTAGGAAGAACCGTAGGATCTCGAGTAGGTTTCACCTTCCAAGCTTCATTTAACTCCACCTATAACATACATTTAACCGACTTTCATAACGTAAGCTAAAAAGCAAAAATGGAAAACAGAAAAGGGGGTCTGAGCACGCACGAGAAGACGGGTCACATCCTCTGTAAATAACAAGAAATGCAGTCATTAGTAGCAAAAATATAACACAAACAAACAAACAAATTCCTCAAATATAAAAGACTCACCATAGAGAAGTTTAACTTTTCGCTCGTATACAATACAGACTCCACCTGAGAATCGATAAAATCGATATCAGATCACAAGTTAATTAGTCGACGAAATCTACAGATTGATTAAGGGGATTAATTAAAAAAATTTACCCATGAGGATTCCAGTTAGTCTAAGAGCCATTGGTACTTTTGGATTCAATATTTCATCACTGCAATTTTTAATCATAAATTAAATTCCAGACAAAATAAACACTACAAAAATAAATTCAAAATTAATTTTTTTTAAACAAAAACCAGATGTTGATGATGTTCAGCTTGTTGAGATTCTTTCTATTGATTTTCTGGTGCATTGTTGCTGCCCTCCTAATTAAATTAAAAAAAATAATAATAATAAAATTCACATCATTAAATCATGAATAAAATTATATATTATGTATTAATCAAACTGAAATCCAGATACAGAAATTAAAATCTACATAAAATTACATAATCAGTCACTTAATAACACATAACCTATATAAAAAATATATGAATATACATATATTATATATATATATATATATGTGTGTGTGTGTGAAATAAAAAGTTCCATTTAATCGGAAACACGGAATCGCAGCGAATAGATAAAATTTCGACGAAAAATTTGAATACGAGCATAAATAAATTGAAGAATCATGTTTATTATCACAAATTATAAATACACTTTATATACATATATATTGTGTATATATATGTATATGAAGAGGATGAATAATTAAAAAATGAAGAAATACCAGATTTGACCGAGCGGAGCTTTGCGAGCGAGTAGCTGGTGAGAGTAGAACATTTTTTTTCTATTTTTCTTTAAAAATTAGGGAAATTAAAAGGAGGATTTTGTTTATATATGTAAGTATGTGTGTGTGTAAAATTATGTATTGTGAAGATGATCAGAAAAATATATATATATAGGTGAATGTATGTATAGAAAGAGAAAGAGAGAGTGAAACAGAATTGTGGCGGGAGAAGGGAGCAGAAAAATGTGAGACGTACGAGTGGGACCCACACCACACCAATGTGCGCGCTGTAAGTTTCTTTTAACACACGTCAATACTTTAGGTGTTTGTACATTGTGCATTAATATAGATGGTTAGTGTGTATATACATTTTTTCAGTGTATACATGGAGGTGTATTTAGTTTATTATTATTTTTTTGATTTAATTTGGATCTTTTAATTTGCACTACATGATTTTATTTTCGTCATTTAAATGTATAAAGAAATAATTTTGGCATTTCATCTTCCTTTATTTCATTCAAAATTTTTGCCGTATTTTTTTAATAAGTACTAAAACGGTACCCAAGCGATGCAGCGGTGTAATAACGGAGACGGTAATGCTGGCAGTTGCGATGACGGTGATGATGTAATGGCGGTGGCGATGGTAGTGACCCCGGGGGGGGGGGGGGGGGGGGGGGTTGCAATGGTGGGGGCATGTAGGTTATTGATGTATGGTACACTATGCATTAAAATGTGTACATTATTGAAACTTAAAATCAATAATGAAATTTAAGTTCAATGTTGAAACTCCAAAGGAGAGTTGCTTTACAATGTAGTATTAATATAGATATAAATTTATAGATGAAACACAAATCGAATTAGAATGAGTTTTAATTTTAAGTGATGTTTGGTTCAAACCAAAATTACGTTTGTTTTAAATATTGCCCGTTAAAGAAACTAAAACGCAATTTGATTAATACTTCTAGTTTACCTTTATATGAAATTTCTCTGACTTTATCTCGAGTTTGAACCATCTATACTCCTTTTATAAAGAGTATTGGATCTCTTTATTCAGCACTTTTTTTCTTCCCAAATACCCCTACTTAAACATAATACCGTTATATACCCTTCTTTCCTCATTCACTCTAATCATTACACACTCTCATTATCACCCTCCGTCGTCGCCCTCCTTCTCCACCGCCTCCTTCGCTCTCCACTACCGCCTCCCTTTTGTATTGTCATCACCTTGTAGCCGCTGCAACGCGCGAGAACTATGCTCGTATATAAAAGTATAGAACACGCAAAATATTGTAAAATCATTACATTATTTACCTTATAAAAACTTTCATAATGATCATGTAAGCAAGGGTATATGAAGGATTGAGATTCTCTAAAGTTGTAAGTAACTTTAATAATAAAGTTGTGAATTTTGACCTTTGATTTTAATCCAAATGTCAAAATCGCTCCAACTTTATTGGTAAAGTTAGTTTTAACTTTAAAGAATCTTTATCCGTATATAAACCAAACATAAATATCACAGTATCACTCAAGTGACATCCTAGCCATCTTTGTAAACCATGTTAGTCACCTATCTTTGTAAACCATCTTTGTACACCCGTACTTGCTATGCGCTATTCATGGTGCTACTGTAGAAAATACTTTATTTGAAGATGGTAATGACGCTTACATTCCATGTTTTTAACTCAACTCAAGCTGAAGAAACTTATTCAATGGTGACTGCTTTTTCCAATAAACGTTGGTTACATTTCTTTATCTTATTTGTACCGGTAACTGGTTTATGGATGAATGCTCTTGGAGTAGTCGGTTTGGCCTTTAACCTACGTGCCTATGACTTCGTTTCTCAGGAAATTCGCGTGGCGAAAGATCCTGAATTTGAGACTTTATACACCAAAAATATTCTATTAAACGAAGGAATTGGTGCTTGGATGGCAATCCTAGTCGACTTTGTTATCAAACAAACATATGCTTTGATTTTTCTCGTTTCTCGGATTTTGTATCTTATTATACACGAAAGTAAGGTACTCGCGCGTTGCAGTGGTGATGGAGGTGATGACGGGGCGGTGATGTAATCGCGGCGGTGGCGATGATAGGGTGATCTATCAGACAGGCTCCACCCTTAGCCGTATGGGTTTCACCTCCAGGTTTAAAAATTCGTCGAAAGTATATCGAATGACCTCTCTATAAAAAAAGCATGAAATTTTAAGAACACCCATATAGTTTTTATAATTTATCGATGTACGGTTTTAAGATATAAGAGTTTGAATGAATTAAAGGAATATAATGATTTATGGAGAAGAAAAAAAAATGAATGGTTAAAATTTGAGGAGAGAGAAAAAGTATTATACTTATTTTAAGTAAATATAGAATAAATAGAAGGAACATTTTAAGAAATAAATATTGAAACTTAAAATTTTAAACAGGGTATATTTGTTTTATAATATCTATATATTTATTAAAACAATAAGAATCTTAACCTTTTAAAACCCTCCTCAATATAAAGCTATTTTTAAAATTTGTCACATAGGTTTTTATCCTATGTGTCATTATCACATTTTTTTGACAATATTTATCCATTAAATATTAAATAAAAAAGATATTTGTACACAAACTTAAGAAACCAAATCTCTTATATTTAAGAAACAAATCCCATATGCAAAAAAGAAAACTAAAACCGTATTAACTTAAATATGAGTTTAAATTTTCTATATATCTTTTTTTCCCTGTAAAGGCAATATTCTTTATCTAACTTTTTTGATCTTGGATTCATTTAATCAAATCGTATATTATCAAAATCGTTTCATTATAGGAATTTAAATATTTCTAACTAGATAATGATATCACAATTTGATTCATTGAAGTTACGGGTTATGCAGGTTCATTTCTTTCATGGGTAGCAATTGTTTTAATAAAAACATGGGTTGTAATTACAATTATTCGTGATCAAATACGATATTTAGAGCAAGTATGCAGCCACAAGATACTGTCAATCTCATTTAAACTAATTTTCACTATCCAAGTAGCACAATACCATTAGGTTTCTAAATATGTTCAACTAAGTTTAATTTTTTGTTTTTGGTATCTAAATGTTGAACATTATATATATTATTAATTTCAATGTCAATATTAAAACTTTTAAAAAATAAATTTAATATCCGCACATCGTACGGATAAAAAAGCTTGTTATATATATATATATATATACTAAAATGTTGAACCAATATGGCTCAATGGGCCTCGCCATTTATTTAGAACACAGTGAAAAAAAATTTCCATGTAAAAATGATGCAAAATTTTATGTGTGGTAATACAGGCTAATATAAATATTCTTTTATCACATTCTTATCAATAAGGCAATGATTTTATGTAAGTGGCAAGAGGCTAATAATTTTTTTCAATCATATTCTTATTAATAAATCAATAAGCATTTTCTTCATCTATAAAATCATATATGGTTGTTTTACGTAAGGGTTCATACAAAGATATATGTTAATATATAAATCAGTGACTTACTTATTATATGTTTACATTATCTCATCATCTTTTTTTTTTTCTCTTTAAACTTTCAGCTTTTAAAAACCAAAAATACTCCTTAACTTTATTTATTAATTTAAACATCTCCACCTAATATATCTATAATACTCATAATGAAATAATCTACAATATAGATCCTCAACCCTAAAAATAACTACACTAACACCTTAAACATAAATTACTTTTACATTCACTACCATTATCGTCCCTTTTGCCGCCCCACCACCGTCACCACCACCACCTCCGCCACCCATCACCACCATCACTACCTCCACCGCGACCGCATTCCGCGGGTATAAGTTTAGTATTGTAAAATAACATAAGCTTTTTTAGGGCAACACCTGAGTAAAATATCCGTTATTATTAAAATGCAACTTTCTGTAGCTAAAGATATAAGTTTTCAAGCATGAGATATTACCTTCTTATATATTGGATAAATCTCTCACAATAACAAATCTCTTATACCCAAAACTATATTATTTTCTGAACAGACAGGGTAATGTTCAAATCAGGTCGTGTCGTCGTGAATAATCAAGTCGAGCCGTTAACTTGTTTAACATTTTTTATTACAGATATTACAAGAATCACGTTATATTTCCATCTTGTTAACTTCTGTAGTATAACATACATGTAACATTATTAGTACCATACGTTTCACCTTATTACGTATTCATACTCTGATTTAGATAAAAGCGATACTTGGAAAAACAAATTAGGACAATCAGAGTCAATTTATAATAACAAACTGCCGATTAGACCACATGTATCCAAAACAAAGAGTTGCATCAACTCTTTTTAGATGGTACCAAAAGTTAAAGTCAATTAAACCTTCTCACTTTTAATAAATTATGAAGTTGTTTTTCTAAGGATTTTGAGGAGCTTAGTAGCTTATGTAATTTGGGCAAATATCAAATATCCTTAAATATCATATATACCCAAATTATAAGTTTTCAATGCATGATGTACAATGATTATAAAACAATATTTAGATAAATACGATATTTCATACTTTAGGAGGGATACATATGAAATTTACTCATGTAATTTTATGTATGAATTTTCAAAGAAGCCAAAAAAATAATTAAATGGGTATTTAGTTATTTACTTGTATGAAAATGAGCTTCTTAAATTGCCCAAACACTATAATAAGCTAATAAGCCTGTCAAATAAGCTAACCAAACACCCCTATATAAACACAAACACACAAAAGAACATTAGTTAGCCCGGCACCTTCCGTACGCAAATTCCCCCCCAAAAGCTTCCATTGTTGCAACTTTTTGTTCATATTTTGTTGGTAAGCTTTCTTTTCCTTCTTATTAAGATTTAATTCTTATTGTTCTTGTTTCCGTGTATTAGATCTTTGTTAAATTGTTAGTATAACACTCTTGATCTATTATTTATGCTATTTTTATAAAATCTTGATGTGGGCTTTTTTCATTATTTATGTTTTAGTTGTGGATTTATATAAAAAAGATTGGAACTTTTTGTGTTATTTTGTGAGTAGTGAATTGGGCTTGTTAGTTATGTTTAGTGTTATTTGTAATGTTATATATATTTTAGAGAATCATTATAGATTATATATAATATTGTCGAATTTCTCGATTTTTAAAGTAACCAAATGTTATTATTTTGAAACGAGTATATAGATAATGATATGCTGGTTTGGTTATTAATTTTGAGGTTTAAAGGCTTGATTTTTGGATCTGGGTATGAGTGTATGACACATTGTTACATAAGCTTTATGTCGGGTTTCTTCAATAAGCATATATTGCTCGAGATTTCGATTTGTTGGGCTTTTTGCTAAAAAAGTTTGGTATATTTATATACAGGGGTGAATATAAGGTTGTCATGTACGTAAGCTTAGGTATAGAACCTCTCACATACCTATACATATATTTGTATGTATTATGTTTCTAACTATAAGTTGAACTCAGAAGGTGAGTATAGCTAGCTCCGGTCAAAGTATCGAGTGCTTATGAAGTTATGATACAGTAAGTATAAAAGTAGCTTACTTTTTTTGAATTTTGAGATGGGTTCAAGGTATGAAGGCTAGGGTCTATTATGTCTTCTCTGTATTTTTAACGAGGCCTAGCTTTCTGGTTAATTTGTTTTGGGAGGCTTCAACTATTTCTTACTTCATCCTGCTCGGTTGATGGTAAAAATCGATTTAACCTTGTCCTAGGACATATGCATCTTTGCCTAACGTTGTTAAACACTTAAACCTTATGTCATTTTTCCTTTTTTTATTCTCTTTGTATGTGATTGTTTTGTAAAATTTGCGTGAATTTTCTACAAAAGAGATAGTTTAGCAATATCGTCAGACTTGCATTAAGTTATACTTTTAAAGTAAGATCCTCTTATTAAATTTTTTTGCCAGAATGATTCATCTTAGGATCGTTTGTCTTTTTTGGCTGTCATTTAGTAGTTGTTTTGGGGCTAAAATTTATGCATGATTACTCAAAGTCCAAATTTACTCTTTTCTTTTGTACAAATGGGGATGAATACTAAGTAGATTAATATCTTAACACTAGATATTTTTTACTTGACAACATGTTTTTACTATCTTATGATTCATTTTAGGATCATCTGTCCTTTTTGGCTGTCATTTAGTACTTGTTTTGGTGCTAAAATCTATACATGATTATGTGCATATTCACTCTCTTCTCTTGTACAAATGGGGATGAATACTGGGTAGAGTAATATATTAATACGTAGGACCAGTTGACCGATGAATTATGTTTATTACTCTGACAAAGATTTTGACTAGAAGGTTTTTGTTTGAATGCAGAGTTGTGCTATACAGACTATAGTGTAGTCTCATGGGCACTATTATTGAAGATGCGAACAAGGTAGTTGGTTGCCCAAGCTTTTTACAATTTTATTTTTTAATTATCATTACATGCTTTTTTAGTTTATATATGTAGGCGCCAATTTTGACCCTTTTGATTTATGAATAGGTTGGTCGGTTTACGTCAAATTGTATACGGTTAGATTGGTAAATTAAGACAAGGTAGTTTTTTAGAAAAATGGTTGGGTCAAAGAGGTTCAGATTCTCCGAGAGAGTATTTTTCAGGAATTAAACTTTCCAAGTCTTATTATTATAAGAATATTAAATTATCATATACATAATGTAGTGTTGCAATCAACACACTAATTCTTTGCTAAAAGAATATGACATTAAAAACTCAACCTGAGCAGAGCTGTTATGACCTGTCGTTAAATAATCTATTATGCTTCATACCTTGCTCGTTTTTCTACCTCTAGCTGTATAGGGTTGTAGATAACAACCCACTTTAAGAAACCCAAGAATTGCAAATTATATAGGTTACTCTTATTAAATATCACATTATATCAATATAAAGATGAACTATGCCGTGCTCTAAGATGGATATATCATCATACGGGGATTTAGATATATCATCATACTTTTGTTCGTCATGTCACCCCTGAAATCATTACTATCAGTAACCAAAATTGATATGCATGTCTGATACAGGAAGCAACCGGAAGTGCTCTTGCACAAAAGAATCCCAAGATTGTATTTGTCTTAGGTGAGAATTTCGTGTATGAGTGTCTAGCACTGCATAATAGATAAAGAATGTTGGCTTTTCCTGTGCATGCTTTTCAGTTGTTCTTTGTGTTAGTGTAATATCTATGGTCTTCATTATTTTCCCTGAAAACTTTCAGTTTCTTGGATTATAGTATAATATTTTGGGCTTCGATGTAAATGTGCTTCTCATTCATCTTTAATCTTGAGCAGGAGGGCCAGGCAGTGGTAAGGGTACACAGTGTGCAAATATTGTTGAGCATTTCGGGTATACCCATCTTAGTGCTGGAGATCTTCTCCGGGCAGAAATTAAATCTGGCTCTGAAAACGGGTTAGTGGTTTTGATTTCATAATTTCTTCCATATGGAGGTGACAAGCTGTTTAGAAATAAATAAAAAAATTTAATTATTAGAGTTTAGTGGTGCCTTTGTTAGATGAATCATCTCAACTTTAGTTTCCTAATAATATTTTGTAGGACCATGATTCAGAACATGATCAAGGAGGGAAAAATTGTCCCTTCAGAAGTAACAGTTAATCTTCTTCTCAAGGCAATTGCGGAAAATGAAAATGACAAATTTTTAATTGATGGTTTCCCTCGCAATGAAGAAAATCGTGCGGCTTTTGAGGCAGTTGTGAGTTCTATAATCCTTTTAACTCTTCAAACTTTCACTGAGTTCTAGTACTTGGGTTGAGTTATATCTAGATTAAGGTTATCAACATATAAATTTAATGATCTACAGGCTGGAATTGAACCTGAGTTTGTTCTTTACTTTGATTGCCCTGTGGAAGAGATGGAGAAGCGTCTCTTGAGTCGCAATCAGGTTAGATAATTGAGTTATATAATCATACCTTGGCAGCTACTACATTGTATTTTTCCACATGTTACGATTAGATGCAATTCCATCACTTAATCATGTATGGGTTGATTTGGGTTAGTTTAAATTTCAATAGGATAGTTAATAGCTAGCTAAATGATGAATGGGTCAAATGGGTTAAAAATAAAGGGAAGACCTGAAGTGTATTTTTGATACATATATATGGTCTTCTAATCGCTTTTTCTGGATTATTATTGCGACCTCTTCTTTGAAGGGACACACGCTTGGTGTTCACTTGATGTACTCACCAAGTCACTAAGCATTCTGGGAGCAAAGCCTTGAATTGAGTTGCTTCCTCTTATTTTCCCGCATTTTACCCTTTTATTTCCGCTCAAGCTTCCCTGCAATTTTGTTTTTGCAGTCATATTTAATATATTCATTCTTATAGTTAGTCCATACAATCATTTCATGCAAGATATAAATTTATCACTGATGCGCTCACCATGGAGAATGGAAAGCACATCTTTTCACATGATAAACTTATTTTGTGGTGACTGTATAACCATTTATTTCCCGGAATTCTATATCTAGTAGTTATATAATCACCTCGTTTAACCTTTTAATTGTATGAAGGGGAGAGAAGACGATAATATTGACACAATAAGGAAACGCTTCAAAGTTTTTCTTGAGTCTAGTCTCCCTGTTATCGAATATTACAGCTCCAAGGACAAAGTTCGAAAGGTAAATTTGAGATCCCTTCAGTGTCATCATCATTTCCCTGTTTAGCTAAAAAGTCGATGTTTGACTTTTTAATATCAAATGTTTTACAATGTGGCTAAATTTGCTCCTCAGATTGATTCCGCCAAGCCTGTTGGAGAAGTTTTTGGAACAGTCAAGGCCCTATTCACCCCAGGGCAGCAAACGGTAATACAAGTTATAATACCTTCTATAGTTCTATATATTATAATTGTAGCAGTCCTACTGGTTATCTGGAAGAAATATGCATCGTGTTGGATACCTGAAAGTTGTAATGTCCCTGTATATGTCTAAAATTTGTTATTCATACTTATTCGTACTTGAACATGTTTTTTTTTATGGCGTTGCAGGCTGCCTCCTAGTTGCAATCATTGTTGCCATTAAGTTTCCAGTCTCTTCAATCAAGGTAACTATGATTATTTGGACTATAGGTAATCCAAATTTGTTTACGTGTTTCTCATGTTCATATCTGATCTATTCAGTAAACATTATCTAAACTGGTTTTAAAATGTAGTTTAGAACAGCATTAAAATACTTGCCAACAAAGTTTGGTCCTTTTCATCGTGAGTGAACATAATAAGTAACACTAAAAACTGAATTTACAAAATATTGAACTTTGACGAGATGAAATATTTGGTTTCCCTAAAATTCTGATGTTATTTTGGACATTGGTTGTTGACTACACTACATAGATATGGTCATGTCATCTCCTGATCCACATGTTTATATTTTTGATATATAAGAAGGAATATTTAATTTAAATGTATCTCTTTTCATATATGCATTAGGAGGTTTACATCGTTATAATTACTTGTAGAACGACCTTATGTGTGTAAGAATGGGTATACTTATTTTTTGAATAATTCTTGCAGTTAAGTTATATGGTGTGGAACGGGATCGATGATCAGAGTTATGGTCGATTATATGTATTTTTACATTGTTAAAAGTTACTTGATCATCTCCTATGTTGTTTAATAGGTTAGGAAGGTATTTTGTCATTATTCCTACCATTATTTTGTTACCATTGAGACGATATACCACGAAGTTTGACTGTTACATATGTTATTCTCAGCCGAAATGATTGCTGTTGCTCTTTGCAATTACTATAACTTTAATATCAGAAGCAACATCATATTACCCAAACAGTCTCTGTATGTCGCGCTATCATCATGTGCAGGAAAACAAACATCAAGCTCGTGTAAAAAATGCGGTACAGTACAAGGTGAAGGTATGATTCGAGCCATTTGTTTATAGATGGATTATTTGGGGTTTATGTTTTATTTCAAGCATATTAAATGGCTATGAAAATAAGCTAATGACGAAACAATGATAGGTTCTAAAATGTTAAAGTTGTTACCGTGATAACATAGGTTTTGTAGTGATACTTAATGTGTCAATTATGTTGGAAAAATATTGTTTACGAGGTAATTTAACGTAAATGAACTTTACCAGAATTACATGTGATTATCTTAACAGATAAATACATAACTCTAGTTGAAATTTAAGATCAAGAACTGTGTTAAGATAATAGGAAAGGACGCTCTTTACAATAGCAACACAATTCTCACGAGCTGTATCGTTTGGCTGTAAAAATGGTTAAGATGATTGCGATGAGCAAAATGGCTTTATCACCAAAAGTCAAAATAAACACTAAACCACAATAAACGCTATACAGCATGGGCATCACAATCTTTGTATTGAGATAGACTTTCTAATCATTATATTATAGAGCATTTACAAATTAAGATTTCTACGGTTCTACCGGGCATTGTGGGAAAAACAACTTACTAGTTAGAAGCAAACTCATTTAGTAGCAACAATCTTTATTGCCTATTTGGATCTGACTCCAGGATATTTGCTTCTAGAGGTATATTATGTACCTCCTAACTCATATAAGGTATAATTAACATCCGTGTCAAGATATATCTATTTCCTTTTTCTTTTCACTGGTAATGTTTGTTCTGTATGGTTATATCGATCAATATTATAAAACACTTTGGATGGTATACAGTTATAAAAAAAAAAGTGGTATGCAGATCACCTTTCAATAACATAGAGCCATTGTTGTCATGATGAGTCATTGCTATCAAATAGTTTTGGGTGCAATACTCGTGACTATCAATGTAGCTTGGAAATCAATAGTTCACCCAACCAAAGAAGGGGGCTTGTTTTTCCCTTTTAATAATGAAATGTATAAGAAAAAAAATGTACAAGCTTTTAAACTTCTTTGTTGTTGTCACCCCTGATGGTAATGAAGTCATCTCAAGTACAAATGAGTCATTGTAATTGCACCCAAGTAACCCCATTGATAGGTGTCTCACCTAGAGTTGCCCAAATTCATGGGTGGCAATAGAAGCCCCCGTTATAAACAACGTGAAGGGGCTGATGATTTGATGACCTTTTCCGTCCCTCTGAGTGGACAACATACGACTCATATTGATAGTAACTAGCATAAGACTTGGCATATCCTTAAGAGTTTATATATAAAGAAAGCTTTGTGATCCTTCTGGATTAGCTCTAGTAACTTAAGATTAGAAAAAGTCAAAATATTGCAACCTTAAGATACTTTTATAATTTGTATTTTTCTAATTATTGAATGGGATAAAAGTAGCTTATTTTATCAACATTAAGAATGATTTAATATATTATCTATTGAGTCATAACTACAACCACACTAGACATATTTGATAATAATGCTAATATTGGTTTTAGATTAGAATCATATATAGAGTATATAACTGAGTAATGGATTTAGTAGATGTTGGCACCACACACACCTGTCTTTGTTGTTGTCCTAAAGTTTAGAGTTTAGACTATGGTATTTGCAAAGGACCCTACTTAGCAAAACTACCTTCACCTAATCATTTCAATTTAATTGAAAGTATGCAACGTGACTAGGTGCATCGATAATGACATTTCACATCATCATATAATTAAATTTATATTTTAATTCTTGAAGTTTGATGCTTTCTTGTACTTTTGCAAACGTATTATGGTAGGATTGTTTCTAGAGAATGTTGGATTTTTGTTACAAAAAATTAATACGCAAGTTCAAGTTTTACTGAGGACGGCTACACTTTCTATGGTTTTGCTTCAAGATATGTATCGATATATAGAAACACATAGGTGGCGTTTAGTATGCATCGTGAAAGATGGAATGAAATAGATTGTGAAAATACTTGTTTATTTGCCTTTTTGAAATGAAATAGCTAATGACATTAGAGTGTTTTGTTATTATTTCATCATTTCATCTTAGAATGAGATAAAATTAAAAATATATAACCTTATAAATTTTTTAAAAATCCATTATTATTTATTAAGAATAAAGATGTTTTTTTTTAACAACAAACGTTGTATTCATCCAAATGATCAATTAACCCTTTTGAAAAAAGCGAGCTTGTTTTACAGTATCATAATTATGTCAAGCCACAACTCGTATGTCAATGTGAAAGTGTGGTTTGGTGGCTCCATTGCAAACTTCATTGATGGATGAAAATAGGACTGTAAACGGTTCGGTTCGGTTAGCTAGAAATTTTGAGCCGTTTTTCGGGTTTTGGTTACCCGAAAAAGTCGGTTAATTTTGGTTTTATTTTTGGTTAACCATTTTTTAAAGTTATGCTAATATAAAGTTTAAGTTTTCAATTATGATAGTCAATTGACATTGTTTTAGTTAACTTTTGAATGTATAATAGTTATTTAACTACGTTAATATTTTGTTTTATAAATAAACGAGATACGTTATCCGGGAGATGCCCCGGGAAACATTATATTTATTGTGTTCCGTACTATGTAAAAATTATTAAATGCTTTTAGAAACATTATTTAGCTCAAAACCTGAGTTGATATTAATTTTTTAATGGGTAGGCAATTATAAATTAGAAAAAATCGACGATATAATTTTATAACAATTAATATATTATATAAATTCTAAAAGATAATAAGTATAATATTTAAAATAAAAAAACAAACTAATAATAAAAACATAATTAAAGCTAATTTCTCAAATCATTGAAAATAGAAAGTGAAAAAAAAATCCATAATAATAAAACATTAACCGAAATAACATTGAAACTAATAAGTATTGCAAACAAATTTTTCGGAGATGGTTAGGTGTGTATATTCAAAACATACACCTTCCTGTTATGTGTATATATACTATGTAATAGTTCACTTGTACAAAGATGAGATAATTTTAAAAATGTTAAAAACTTAAAAAATAGTAATATGCAATTAAAATAAGTGAACTTTTGTAAACAAATTGGAAGCAATTTATAAGATCAAAACATAATTTGTCAAGCCTAAAATTAAGAATATAAGATGGGTCCAAAAGGAAATAAAGCGGCCCACTAAGAAAATAAAAATGGCCCAAAGAAATAAAATGGTCCGTTACTATTTTTTACACATATTTTCCGTAACTTTGTTTTTAATATATATATTAATATACATTACATCTAATTTTGTATTATTTTTTTTAACATTATATTTATACAATGCAAGTTTCTATTTAAGAGTATCATGATTTACTAATTAAAATATTTTCTATAGGATTTTACTAATATTTTTGATAAATTTTTTAAACAAAGTTAACGACTTTTCTTTAAAATAGTACTCCCTCCGCCCCAATTTAAATGTCACGTTGACTAACTTTGACCGTAAATAATTTTTTTTGTGTCATGTAACACTTGATATAAAATATATGAATGGATTGAGTTTTTAATGTACTTTTCGTTCATATAAGTTTCATCAACTACTATTTAATACAAAGAAAGTTATTTACAGTCAAAGTTAGTCAACGTGACATTTAAATTGGGACGGAGGGAGCATATATTTAAGAAAATTATTTAGAATATCCAAACTAATCATAAAATATGAAAGAAAGTTAGTAAAATTATTAATATTTTAAGCAACAAATACAAAAAATTAACTAAATAGATATGTAAATGATGTATTCATGTAATACATATATGTGTAAATATACACACACACACATATATATATATATGACTATACGTAGGTATATATCTAAAAATTCGGTTCGGTTCGGTTAACCCGGATAATGAATATTAAAAACCGTAATCGAACCATTACACCTCGTTTTTTTTGTTTTTGTTTTTTTCGGGTTTCGGTTTTTTTTCGGTTTCGGATCAAGCGGTTCGGACCGGTTTTTCGGTTTTCCGGTTTATTTCTGATGAAACTCACGAAGATTATGTGATCGATACTTTTACTTTAAGGTGTATTAAATTTCCATAACGTTTGTTGTTGTGGTAACAAAGTTTCTTCATATTCCAGGAGTAGATGTAAATTTTCAATTTGTTTGACCTACCTTTTGCATATGCAAAGATTTGTCTATGATTAATCTTTATCCTATATACTTCTAATAAAAGTAGGTAAGATCATGAAAAATCCCACGGTTTCACCCACCATAACTTTTGCTTGACCTTCACATTTTCCTTTATAAAAGATTATGTATATATATACTAGCAAAAAAGTTATAATTTGAGATGAAGTTTATATATCATACAAATATCATTATTCGATTTGGAGTTAATGCTCGTTTAACATAAAATTTGGAGTTCTCGTGTCATGCGGGTTTTTCCTTTAAATCATCTGTAACAGCTCATGTTCAACATCTCATAATTTAGAGTACGTGTGTAACACTCTACCGTTGTATGTTGAAGTCCTATATAATAAGTGAATAATTAACCATCTTTAATTTCAACAATTAAATTGATCAATTATTTATACTGAAGACTAGCAAGATACTAGTGAGTATAATAAGAAAAGACCGAAGAAAAGCAAAAAGATAAAATGAAAGCAATCTAATAATTGAAACTTCACCATTTTGTTCATTCAATTCAGGAAAGTTTGGTTCTATTTTGTTAACCATATAAACCTGGTAGACTTGAGCTCTTTGTTGCATAGAGAATTAGTGGTTCTTTGTTGGACAAGACACATTCATTACGGATTTTCCAAATGACCCTTTCAGAGGATGATAAGGTTGGTATCAAAACTTAAACCTTTAATGTCTTTGGGTGTAAAATTAGGTGTGAGCAAATTGCTACCCGGACAAAAGTTTTCTTATAAATAGCGAGTTTTCTTTGTAACTGGATATATAAATAAATGAAGAAGTCGTTGATCATAGGCATAGCGTGTTTTTTTTTTAACAGTTAGACATAGCGTTTTAAAAAAGTGAATCATTAATGTGTTTTTGTAAAAATAAATGAGTATTATGAGACAAATAAAAATGGGACTGAAGGTACCAAAACCTATCGATTGGAAATGTGGAATTGCAAGCAAAATGGAATTTTGTTACCTTAAAATTAATCAGGTGATCCATAAAATCCCATGCACCTTTCAATTCTCAATCAACGAACGTACAAAAGCATTGAAGTTTGACATTTAGTTCTCTGAAAATATCATACTCCGTTAGCATTATTTAATAAAGACTCTTTCTTTATCTACGGCTCTAGAGTAGTTATGACTTATGACCCCATATTGCATATTCCATCACAAAAAAGCCATTTTTCTGATTAACAATTTAAACAAATATAAAAATCCAGAAAGATTTTAGAAAAGAGGAGTTTTCGAACACGTTAAACACTAAAATTTGATCACTAATAACCTTATATAGTTACCTTTAAAAAAAAGTAGTCACTGAATTTGGTCATTAAACAAAATTAGTGTCCAAAAAATAACATTTTTTTGTCTTTAAACAAAATTAATGACGGACCTTTAGTTACGAAAAGTGACCACTTGAAATTTGGTAACTAACCACGATAGTGACCAAATTTTGATTGCTAGTGACGAAAATTTAGTCATTATGATAAATTAAATATTTTTCGTCATTAATCAACATTTTTCTTGTAGTGAAATGATTTTAACAAAACTAATGTTCACACGATACCACAACGATAGTGGTAGCGGAGGCAGGTGATCGGGGTTGCAACTGATAACGTTGATAACACTAGTGTAGGTTATTTATGTAAAGATAATTATGAGTAATGTAAAAAGATAATGGGTTAAGTATTCCGGAATATAATTAACTAACCAAATGTCTATAGTAGAAACAACTAAGTTTTGGACATTTTATGTTGACAACTTGATAAAAATGTTCAAATCATGTAATCGACCAATCAAAAACATGTACGTGACAGTTTATATAAGTTGTCACGTATACAATGTTACATGATTTTGACAATTTATCAAGTTGTCAACATACAATGTTCAAAAACCATAATATGTTTCTACTATAAACATTTAGTTATAGTTACCTATATTACGCGGTATTTAGCCCATAATTTGTTGCATTTAATTGGATGTTATAAGATATGAGTAAACGTTTCTATTAATCAATAAAAGAGTTTTTTTCAATATCCCTTGCTTATTATATTATTGAAATAGATTATTGTCCCGCGTAATACGCAAGTAACTATATTTTTATATTTATATATATCAAAAATATAATTTTCTTGACAAATTAAAATATTCAATATCACTATATCAACATTTGCTCTTTTGACCTTGATAATTACACAAATATTTATTGTGTTGCTCATTAAGTTTTACTGATTCAATAAATTCAAGGTTAAAAATTATTACTTATTTTTGTTATCACAAATATCTAAATGTCATTCAGATTTTTATGTCATATCATAAAAAATATCACACATGACACATTTTTTAGATGGTGTCAAGATATACAACCTTTCTAACCGAGTTACGAGATAGTCACCATCAAGCCAATGATCTTTCCAAAATCTTGTATTATTTTCAATCCCAACCGTTCTTTATTACGAGTAACATCTTAAGGCGGCTAGCAATCGTCAATCGAGTGTGCCTCGGAGAATGATGAACATATATTACCCATATATTATTACCATTTGTTTTACACACGAACGCAGACTCAAAACCATGAATCACATGGATGATTTTAACCATAATGATATCCATATTTTGAACCACATGTCATATATATTTGTACATATCAATGCAAAATTAAGAGCATCCAGACGACCGAAACCTAAACCATCAACCTTTTTTTACCTGACAATTGTCTTCCAATCGATCCATTACATTTCATTTTTTCGAGTTCGACTTCTCCCCTTCTTCCCATACCCCATCCACCAAAAAAAATTAAAAAAATTTGGGATCTTTATCAATAAAAATTTAGAAAAATAGTATTGAGTATTGAGTTAGAATCCACCATAGGCAATGCATTAGTATTGTTCTGTAATAACTTTGCAAAATTTATTAAACATAACCATGGATAGAGTCCTTACTCCAATGTTGGTACAATGTAAACATTTTTAAGGGTATATTTGCAATTTTGTTTCTACAAAATATTAATAAATAAATAATACATACAAACATCTACTTTGTTGTCATAAACCTCTTCTTTGTATGTACATCACTGGTGTTGAAAACATTAGTTTTGAGATAAACCGCTCTATTGGTAGAGGAAAAAATTTGAGTTGTTTTGATTTTAATAAAATTAGAAAAAAAAAGGTTGCAAAAAGGGTTTTTTCTTTGTTTTGGTAAATGTACAATACATTGATAATATAGTTATATATAAATACGTTATATTTTTTTATTTTTCTTTTCTAATAGTAATCACAATAGCTATACATATTTATTGATTCTAATCTATTGGATAAAATATAAGATAGATAATATTATTTTATTATTATGATATATATTAGATATTAATCTATTGGATATATAATATTAACTATTACTCTATTAAATATATATTAGCTAACATTATTGATTTTTTATATTAAAATTATTGGGTAAAAAATATAAATTTGTGATGAAAAACAAAAAAGTGTAAATTAAATTTAAAAGGAGAACTTTTGTATAATCATAAAAAATATAAGTATTAATATTGTCATTTAATAAAGTTGAAATAATTAAATGATCTAATGGTTTTAAATCAAAGACCATCCAAGGGTTCCTTGTTTTTTTGGTTTTTATTTTTCATGAAACTTTTGAATTATATAGTTGTTTTAATTAGATATTTTATATATATATATATATATATATATATATAATCATTATAATTTTATAAGTTATGATTAAAAATAACTAAAAAATTTATAATCATACTTGGATGTAAGCGAATTTGTCTATATTTTCATTAAAAAGACATTTTTTTAGTTATTTACTTAGTTTGATTTTTGGGATTAATGAGTTTTATATTTTATGTATTATATTTTAATAATTTAATATTTTATGAAAAAAGTTTTAAAAGTGTCAGTTTTAAGTTTATGCATGTATAGTAATTATTTATGTAAAAAGAATTACAAGTATGTGGATGTGTGTCTAAAAATATAATATCCAATTAAAAATATTTAAGTATTAAAAATATTAAACATTCATGTGTTCTGTTTCTTTAACGTTGCTAAAGAGAAAATAAACAAATTAACTTTTTTGGTTTTTTTTGACTTCGACAAACAGAGGTGAATATAATGGCTTTGAGTTCTTTTTTTCAATGCGGCTTACAATAAAAAACGAATGTTTATATTCGTTTATATACATTTATGTTGATTATGGATATGTTTACTTATATTTTAGTTTTATATTTTTGAGAAAAAAAATAATAAAAAATATACATAATAAAAGGGTTTGAAATTGTAAATTGATGATGGAAAATCAAAAAGTGTAAATTAATTTAGGGTTATGATTTGTCAATTGAGGTTAGGTCAGTTGCCTTTTAGTATATATTAATATTAAGATGGTAAAAAGTGTAAATTTTTTATGGAAAACCAAAAAGTGTAAATTAAATTTAAAGGAGGATTTTTTTGTATAATCATAAAAAGTATAAGTATTAATATCGTCATTTAGTAAAGATGAAATAATTAAATTCGATCTAATGGTTCTAAATCAAAGATGGAATCCATCCAAGAGTTCTTGTTTGTTTAGAGATGAATTTAAGACCTTGTTATATATATATTGGTAGATTATTATTTCATGTAGTTTTAGCGTTTTTCTATAAGATAAATAAAATTATTGCTCAAAAAAATTTATATTATTAAAATTATTATTATTACTATCATTATTGTTATTTAAAAGTCTTCATATAAAGGTACTTAACTTTTTATTTTTTGGTTATGATAATAGATAGAATATGGTTAATTACTTAATTAGTTGATTGATTGATTGACAATTTTATTAAACACATGTTCAATAAGAAAGTTCTTCACCTGGCCTGCTAGTCTCTGCAGTGTATAGTGTAATCTCTTAGCGGATAGTGTTGGTAAATGACTAATGAATAACGCCAATATATATACGTGGCACTATTTTCTAATTTTGAATGCGTGGAATATCATCACATATTCACATATTTCCGACTTTGTCAAGACACCAAAATATGCATGACAATAACATTTTTGGATAAGTTTATAAAAGGTATTGTCAAAGGTATTTTCTATTTTTTTTCCAGATTTTTATAAGAAATGATAAACATAACTCTAAGTTTTTATAATTTGAAGACATTTTTTTTATAAAAGGATAAAAGGACAAATTTTAACTACTCATTTCTTCTATTTATCCTTTTTACAGTAAAATAGTTTTATATTTTTTCATATTTTTATATTTTTAAATAAAAACTCATCCCACTTTCTTTTACGCGATTTGATGCAGTATGAGTTTCGTCCCTACGAGTATTAATAAGAGGTAGCTAATTGGGTGATAAGTCATAGAGGGTGATAGATCATAGGGGGTGATAGGATGATCTACCCAACGCTTTTTAAATTTTAAAAGATTTTTTCTAAAAGGAAAGGGAGTAACAATTGTGAAGGGGATGAGTGAATGAGATATGTACAATTATCTTTCTCTGAAGAGATTATGTTACATGTATCAATGCTTGTAGATTGTTTCACAATCTTTGAAATTAAAAGTTGGTTATATGAAATGTGCAACTCATCTATTTATGTAATAACTTTTTATATATAGTCTAGTGCGTTATATTTATCATTTCCTAGATTTTTATTTTTGGTATTTAAAGTTTTATCTATGTTTTCGACACAATCAAATTGAGTTTTTAGTTATTATTTTATTTTTCAAATGACTACCTATTTTGTGGGTACTTGGTAGCCTGGAATTACCGCGAGTGAATGCTACAAAAAAGTAAACTCATAACATGTAGTTATCTTCACTCATATAATTCAAATACCTTTCACTATTCACTTAGGGGGTATTTGATATATATAAATGGTAGAAAATAAAATTAAAAGAGAATAGAATAGAGAAAAGTGAAATGATTTCTTTATTTGGTATAAGTAGAGAATCAATATATATTGTATCTAGCACGGTACCCGCGCGATGCGGCGACGGTCGTGATGGTGACGGTGTGATGGTTGGGTGGCTGTTGTTGGTGGAGCGACGTTGAGTTGTGTATATAATTGATGTAAAAGGTTAATGGACATATTTTTCTTGATAAAATGATTGATAGTGTAGTTTAACCATTAATGTTAACGGGATAGTGTGTGTGCAAGTATTTTAAGGGGTGCCAAATGAAAATATTACATATTTTCAACATTACCATAAATATGGAGGGTTATTCTTTATATAATATAGTATAAAAGTATAGATAAAAAGAATAGGATTTTATTTTTGAAAGTGTTGAAAAATATGTAATATTTTCACTTAGCACCCCTTCAAATATTTTCACATACACTAACTCCTTAACATTAATGATTAAATTACACTATCCATCTATCACTTATCTTTTAAAATATCTTCATTAACCATTTACATCAATTATCTACAACACTTGACGCCGCCTCCTCCACCAAGTCCCCCCACCACCACACCGTTGTCGCACGCATTTGCGTGGATACTATGCTAGTTTGAAATATGATGATTTTAGTGGAATGGAAATACTTTGTTATATGCATTTTATTTATTTTCTTTAAGATTTATTTATTTTTATTTATCCATGATTAACTTATTTTAAAAAGGTTTGTAAAACGATAGACCTCAAACCAACATTTTTGACACGTTCTATCATCACCTTCATGAGTTTGAAACGGCGTATAATATGATAGGAGCAAAAATCAAACATTAGCGGTCCACATAAAATCAAGTTATTTACATGGAGACAGAGGTCAAAGGTTCGATTTTCATTTCATCCCATGCAAAGGCCAGAGGTCCTTTTCTATCATTTAGGTAGAAACTGGAAGCAATCTCTCTACCTTGGTAGGGGTAAGGTCTGCCTACATCTTTACCTCCTACATACACCGTTGAGGTATTAGGGTTCAAAACCCACGAAAAACGACACTGAGCAGTTTCTTTCTTTCTCTACCTTCGTTGCATTTGATTTCCCTCTAATTTGTTTTCCTTTGATTGGATATTTTTCCAATACCTTTTTCCCATGAACTATTTTTAACGAAATTAGTTTTAATCTTCTTTTTGAATCAAATTTTACAAGTTAGCATTTTGACTCCATAACAACATAATTAAGAAAACGATTGGAATAAGAAGGAATATCTCATATGCTTTAAAGCTTGCTCCTTTCAAGAACAACAAAAACAAACAAATCCAACAACTATGATATGCAATTTATTAATTAAAAGGCACATGTTATTATAATCGTAAATCGACTAATTGAATTCAGTTAGAAATGAAAATCTGGATTAAATCAGGAAAGAAAATAAATATTCAAAACCTTTAGGGAGAGTTTGGGTGTTGGTAAATAAACAATTTTCGTATATAAAAATTAAGAAAATATTAGGTACTGCACAATTGTACCTACATTAGGTATTGCATGTAAAAAAATTAAAAGTTAAGCTACAAAATCAACCTTCATCTTTTATAAATATACATGACTGCCCCCTGAATATAACCTTGCAGTATCCAATAAAATGTACAGCCCGCTGTACATATGATTCCCCCATATGTGTGTGTGTGAATGAAAAAAAAAAAAAAAAGAAACACGACCCACTTTTAGTTTCTTTTCTCTTCTTACTTTGTGTTTTTTAATAGAATAAAAAAAGGTGGAAAGAGGATGGTTTTTTTATTCTCCATTCTCATTCTATAATAGTTGAACCAAACAAAAGATGAGAAATAGATTCATTTTCTCACCATTCCATTCACATGTACCAAATACCCCCTAAGATCAATGAGTCATGATTAAGTAATAAGACACTCATATTTACTTATGAGGCGGGATTCAAATTTTTTAGATATAAATTTATATTTTATTTCTCAATTCTTATGAAAAGCCTAGCGGTTTTTTTTTTTAACATCGTTATAAGGCTTGTAGCATTAAGATCTAATTTAAACAACCGACTATTAATTAGGACTTCAAATGTCAAAATTATGGTTTCGCGTATTTTGAGACTATAATCTTAGACATATTTTTTTTTTGAACAGAGAAATATAATATGACATATTGTATAGTATTTTCACTTATGTCATATGATTTCAATCTTCACTTGGAAAAGTAGTTACTAAAAGCTACCTCAATCACAGTAAGATGTGCTTTTGGATAAATTTGTCTCCAGCTAAATACGTATAAATACTTTATTTGTTAAGACAAGGTAATTGTTTATTGTACAACAACTTGAACAATATTATTTTGTAGAGTTATGTACTTTGTATTTCGTCGGGTGTTTATCATCATTAGTTGATAGTAGGTAAACTTAGCTCGTAATTTGTTTATTTCCCTTTTGTATTTAAGTTGAAAGATGGTTCTTTTGTTTGGTTAATGAAAATTTCATCATTAATTCAACAGTTTCTATCTAGTTCTTGATTTCATGGTACTAGAGCAAGAATTCTGATTCTTTTTTTTTTTTTTTCATTTCAATCACAAATCCTTTGTTTCTTTCGATTCACCTTATTGTTGGATCACTTCTATTCCATTCAAACAATTTATGTTTTTCATTTCTGTTAGATTTCTTTCATTCGTAACCAATCAATCATTTTTTATATATAATTTTATTCCAATCACCAATTCATTAACTACAACATTCATTTACACCTTTTGATTCGTTTCTTTTTCTTGCCTCCATTCAACTTTACTTCAAGTTTCAATCAAATTTGGTGATAAGTTTTCGTGCGGCTGTACTTTTCCTTTGAACTTAATTTTGCACTCCAACCCTAGTTTTCCTTAGAACTTAATTCTTTTATCTTATTTCATAAAACTTAATTCCATGGAAGTTGTTCATGTTTAATTTTTTTGAACTTAATTCCTTTGATCTTAATTCTTACCTTAATTTCCTTTGAACTTAATCCTCTGAACTCAGTTTCTATTGAAGTTAAATTCATAGACCTTATTCCATTGAACTTAATTTTCATCGACCTTAATTCCATTGAAGTTATATTCATTGACCTCATTCTCTTCATTGAGGTTGTATTCACCATCCTTGATTAGACCTTATTTCTCTTGAAGTTAATCTCTTTGAAGTTAATCCATTGAACTTAATTTATTTGAACTTAATCTATTGGACTTATTTGCTTTAAAGTTAATTTCTCAATGGAGTTTTCTCAGTGCAATTCATATTGAAAGCTTTCACCGCTCAAAAGAAATCAGATAATGCACAATGGCTTCATAGTTGCTACAAAGTTCTCGTTAATGACAAAGGGGTTGTATTTGGCATAGCTCCCAATGGGAAAAACTCAAAATTTTTCTGTACAAATTGTCGTATTTGGGGTCATTGCATTGAAGGATGTTTCAAAGTTCATCCCAATAATCATGAAAAGAAAGATACACCATGTGTTTCTGCACCTACAGTTGATACACCACCAGCCGCGCGCTGCCACTAAAATGTTTTTCCTGCTGCTCCGGTATTTACTTAAGAGCCGATGCGTCTATTAACTGCTATGATGTGTCAACAATATACAAAGTACATATTTTTTCATTGAAATGTATCATTTGAAAACAACAATTTAATTAAGTTTGTTTTAATTATGAGTAATTTTTTTTAGGAAAATGTTAAACGCAACCATTGGGGCTGCACTTAACGTACATAAAAAAAATTGAATCTTTTAATATCAAAAGTCCACACTGAATTTTATTATAAGTGTATAACCATTTAATGTATTTTAACGAAAGATTTAAGGGTTTCGTTTAGCACAACCTTTTCTTTTAAATACTAAATATTGTACAAAATTTATTTTTAGTCCCAAAATTACCCTAGTATGTCTAAAATTAATTATTATTTTTTTGGTACTTTTGTGCCAAAGCTAAGGATTTTCATTTTCATTCAAAAAATCATTTGCATAGGAAAACTTTCATTTAAGGCTATACGGACTGGGGCGTATTCCCCTTATTTTTCGCCCAAAAATCGCCCAGCACACCACCCCCTTTTCCGAATGCGCCCCTCCCCCTTGTGGCGGAATATATACCTCGCCCATATTGCCTTTGACCAAACTATTGATTTCCGTGATTTTGGTCCCCAACGGTTAGTTTTCAATTTTTTTTCTTTTCTTCCTATATATATATACTACCCATCTATATTAAACCAACACAAAAAATCAACAAAAAACTAAAACAAAACCAACATCCCTTCCAAAAATTATACAAAAAAAAACACTACATTATTTAACAAATATGGAAGATATCGATGAGTTTTCATCTTCTAGTTCTTCGTCAAGTGGTTGTTCATCCGATCTAGACGAGGCTGTTGAGCAAACAATCGTTTTGACGATAAATACGATGTTAGAAGCCGCAAGAGAAGAAGAAGAAGAAGAGGAGGGGGGCGCACCAATACCACGTGATCCCGGTTGTAGGCATAGGGCGGTTCTAGATCGGAGATGGCATGAGGCAAACGAACGGCTGATGCGTTTTTACTTTGTTGACAACCCGGTTTATCCACCGAGGGAGTTTAGGAAGGGCTACCGTATGAGTAAACGTTTATGAATCATGTATCTGAACTTTAATAAGTAGTTTTTATTTTATTATGTTTGTATTTTTTATTTATAGTAAGATGTTTATTTTTTAAAAATTTAATTTAAGGTGAAAAAAAAAAAAAAAGACACAATGATTGGAATGTGACAAGTGTCACAACTCTCCCCAACATCAAACTTGTCTTACTCCCCCTTTTCCCACCAAAACCCTCTCTCTTACATGACGTCATATGACTTTTATCCCCCCCCCCCAAGCCCCACTCCTTTTAGCCTAACTATGCAGCAATCCACATGACCACATGTATGAAATTAATGACTAGGCAACTTGATACATACATATACAATTAATTTTAGTCATAAAATCTGTCGCGTTATAAGACTTGTATTTAACATGCATAAAAGACTTGTATTTTTCATATTAAAAATTCACCCCTGAATTTTATGATAAATATACAAATAAACTATACACCTTAAATACAGCCCCAGGCGAAAAATACCTTTTTTTTCAATGAAATTTTCATAACTTACTCTTTTTAGATGAAAGATATTACTTTACCATTTCCAGTGAATTACTTTTATTCCTGAACAACAAAACTTTTTTTTTATATATAAAACAATGTTATGGTGAACATGCGATATTATGTTTATTTGCTATTTATATATATTTTATATATATACTTCCCAGTTATAGTTCAGTGATTGAGTATTAGTTTTATATGTTCGAGATTTTGAGTTCAAAACATGAGAAAAAACATTTAAAAAGAATTTAAAAAAGAAAAATTTCTTCAATCCAGTCCTGCAGAAGGGATCAAATGATCAATACCTTTCACAAAAATATATATTTCTTAAACAAATTAAACCTTTTCTTGACTTAAAGGAAAAGAGGTATATATAGCTTCTAGAATATTGCTTATTTGGCTTTCATAGTTTCATGACTTGACGAAGACCCACACTCCTTTGTTTACGTGACAGTTTCCTTTTTCTAAACCCCAAACTTATTACGCACTATCGACTTTAATTCTAAAATAAATTAATGTCTACGTAGCCTTAATTTACTCCTCTCTATTTTCCACTCACATTTTTGCTATTATTTTATTATTCGATAGTAACAAAAACCATCTATGTAATGACAAATGTTACACAATGAGCATGTCGTCTTAGGGTCGGTCGAAAAAGCGATTTAGATTATTTTCACGTTAATATGTATAAAAACTAAATAAGATTCAGTTTATTTGCTCCTATAATAAAGAGGAAAACGCCTTAAGGTGATATGTATGTACTACTTTTTATATTCTCCATACACAGATTTGGAGTATCTATTTTTTGTAAACCTAATAATTAAGTTATTGGATAAGATTAGAAGAATGGGGTTCTAGTACTAGTCATTACTAGCATTACAAACACTTTGGGATTAATTTATTGTTTTTTTTTTAATTGACAACTACAAAATAAAATTTGCCCTACAATTCAAAGGTGTCGAACTTGTTAGACATGGATAATTGATTGTGTCAACCGATCCATCTAATATTTAGTAGACATATAAAAAAAATCACTGAAATTTTATTTTGACTAATTAAACTTTAATGTTTACTCTTGTATATTTTACCTCAAGCCATTTTGAGGTAGGGCAAAGTTGTTACATCTAGGAGAACAACCCTTAGAGATCATCATTAGTTAACGAGAAAAATAATAAAACGTCGATCAACATGCCATTAAATAATAAACATCGGTACGTATATATTTATCTATAATACTAATTTCATTAATGATATTATTTAATTTATTTCTCCACGTAAACCACTCGACCATATAGTGCATATTTGTTGCTAGTTTTTCTTGTTTTATGTTTGGATTAACTATTGTAATATTCGATAGTTTCGAGAACCTTTAGATAATATCTTCACATCAACTATGATTATAAAAACAAAATTATGATAATAAAAACATATCAATATGTCATATGACGCAAAAAAGTCAAAAGAGCTCATAATATAATAATAACCAAAGTAATATGGGGTGTTTGTGTACATGTGTCATTTCTATTTTAAAAAACAATAGTATTTTAAATTCCTTTGCTGATTGCTCTCTCTATATATATGACACAAGGTTGTCCAAATAACCCTTGATAATTAAGTCACCATGAAAGATGATCAAATGAAGTTCATTTTCACTAATTTTCCCACAACCATCGTCTTGATTATCACCAATAAATTCAATATTTTTTTCACCATCGTCGTCATCATCACCCTGCTACGAATTCTCAAAACGATCCACCATCATCATCAGTTCCCCATTTACACCGCGAAAAAAACAAGCATGGCCAAAGCCATATATTGTGCGGTGTGTCTTTGCGATGTAGATAGAGGCCAACGATACCGAAAACTGCCACAATGCCACCACTGTTTTCATGTAAATTGTATTGACACGTGGCTTCAGTCGAGATCTACATGTCCTTTATGTAGAAATCAGATTCCTTTTCATCTTCTTCCAAGGAAACAAGAGAAAGAGCCAAGTTTTTTGTATTTGTTTTTTTACTTCTCTATGAAAGCTATTCGAACTAGTATTCAATCCAATTTTAATAAGATGCTACTTTTTGAGGGTGTTGATATATAACAAACGTCTGTATATTTTATTTTCTTTTTTCTATTTAATTGGTACAACTTGCATTTGAACATGGAGATGATTTGCATGTTATTTCATTATTTTTCTAAATTTTTTCAGGAATTCGACCATACTTCTAAACAGTTAATTAAGCCCAAATAATCATGTCATAAATAGAATTCTGAACTTCACTTCAAAAACAAAAATCTTTACCCAATAAACTGACCTCGCATTCACAACTAATCTAATTTTGTTTGTTGTTGTAAGATGAATATGAAACATTTACATCTAAATTCAATAATTTTTAACATTTTGACAAAAATCTTTACGCACTAAGGTGTTTGGATAAATTTTGAAATGATTATTTGATTATTACATTAAAAAAAAATATTTGTATGAAAAACTGATTATTTGATAAACTCAGTTTTGAAGAACATGTATATGTATATTTTTCAAAACGAACGCATAAACTATTTTAAAAACGTAAAAAATTGTTTTGTATCCGTATATCCTTGGGGAAAAGTACCTTCTGTTGCAGTTTTTACCTGTATGCTTCCATTACCTTTTAATCCACTTTGCAAACAGAATTATCATCCTTTATCCGTTCATTGTTATTCTTATTTGTTAATAAAGATAATTCGAAATATCCCTACATTATATAAATCTCACTTCAAAATTTGTTAGTTATTGTCTATGTGGCATGCTTAAAAATGCAAGAAAGCCCAAAAATCATTACAATATTGCTTTTTGGAAGATCTACGGATTATTTATTTTTATAAGAAGTTCAAATTTTCGAAAACGGATTAGTTATGCTTTCAAGAAGTTCAAATTTTCAAAAATTTGAATATGTAACCGTTCGTGTATTGCATTTGGCGGTTACTTCCTTGTATATCTATGTCTATATAAGGCCACTTCCATTCAGTTTTAAGGCATTTCAAAACGTAAACACATAACAGATCAATTTTAGCATGGCTTCACTAAACCATGTTTCAATTAGAAATTTGCGTCCAAATAATAAGCCATGTACGATAACGGTTAGAATTTGCGGCTATGGAAGCAACCTCTATATAGAGATGTTAATAACATAGGTAGTATTGAGATGATCCTGATGGACGAACATGTAAGTATTCATTGTTTGTAAATTTTTTTTTTTTGATTAGATTACTTTTTAACATAACTTTCTTTCGAATTTATAACTAGCTTTTTAACATTCTAATGTATAAACATTTTCATTTTGACAGTTTGATAAGGTGGTTGTTGTTGCAACAATCGGTTTTATTCCAACCGACCAGTTATGGTATTCAATGGAATGTGTGAACTGTTCTCAAGAAGTTAAGTTGACCGATCTCTACATGGATGCAGTCGACATTATTGATGCTTTAAGGGACAACAAAATGTGGATTTGTTGTTCATGTAACAAGGAAGGAGTTCTCATCAATCCTATGTATATATTTATATTTCATATTAACTCTATAATCATTAAGTTGTGTGGTAAAATTGTATCTCTGTTTTTTTTTTGGTAGGTTTAATGTGCAAGTTAGGATTGTAGATGCCACTGGTGCTATTGGAGTTAAAATGAATAATCAACAAATTTCAAATCTTATACAAAGAACAGCCTATCAAATTTGTGATGAAAATTATGAGGTATATTTGATTTATTTTAGTGCTAAATAAGACTTTTCTATGCATTTTAAGTCATTAATTTTTTTTAAAATGGTCATTAGTTGTAATAGGAGTACATTTACTTCGCTACATGCATGCTTGAACGGGTGTTAAAGAAATTATTTAAGGTTATAACGCATCTACATGGGTCTATATATCAAAGTGGGGGAAAATTCATAATACCCATCACATCCAGGTAACCAACATAATCCTTCTTATATGTGCCTACTATGGGCAATCCATTTTATAATTTCTCTTCGGCGTGCAATGTACACGTTTTAAGCCCTCGTGTATCATTAATAAATCTCAATGTATATCTAGCATTCTTCTTCTTTAAATTAATCAACTCATAAGAATATTTTTATTATGTCCAACTCAGTTATATTTATTCATTAAAGTTTAAGAAAAATTATTTAGGGTTGTCCGTGCATCGCACGTGGTCTAAACACTAGTTTATATATATAATTAGGGCCCTCTGGCTTATCTTAAAGAAAAGAAGTGTGACCTTCTAGAATGATGAACACTTGTCTATTACGACTTTGAGAAGACCCACACTCTATCTTTATACTTCAAAAATGGTTTCCTTTTTTCTAACCAAACACTTACTCACTATTGACTTTAAAACACAAAGGTCTACGTAGCCCAAACTTATTCTCTCATGTTTCATAATTAATCATGTCAATTAAAAATGACGAATTACCAACTTGAAAAGATTTTGAATATTGTCGAGAATACCATATAGCTAGTGGGGATATAATAATGAGAAGTGATATCCTTAGTATCCAATTATCCATACAGAATATTTCATTTAGTATTTTCATTATGTACGGTATAATACAATATACACATTTATTGTGAATAGTTAACAGTGTGAGAATATCCTCAATATTTTCTCACAAACGTTCAAGCCTTTCAAGAATGGACATTTTCTACATCATACGTACCCATATTACTCTCTACGTAGCCCAAACACATTGTTTTTAGTACGGCAAGCTTTATTATAAATATAAGGAAAATGATTAATCAACCAAACTCATATGCCTAAAAATCAACCTAAAATCTTAAGAATTTGACTTGTGGATTTCACTAATTCTCTTTCCTAATCTTGCCCCCTGATTTTTTCACATGTCATCATCTTATGATTAGGCATATCTTTAGACACACCAATTAGGTTGATTTATCATTATCCTAAATATAAAGAATCAACTGACAAGGTGCTAAAGATCCAAAGTACAAAACAACACAATCTAGAATACAAAAAATACATATTTAGATCCTTGTTTAATTGTCCTATTTTGACTGGTTAAATCTTTTTCTTCCGACTTTGACTGTAAATATCTTTGTTTGTGTTATATATTAGTTGATAAAAGTTATATCAATAAAAAATACATTTAAAACTCAATTAATTCATATATATAATATCAAGTGTTATATAATACAAACAAAAATATTTACGGTTAAAGTTAAAAGAAAAAGACTCAAAAAGTTAACACTTAATATGTATTACTTTTTCCACAAACATGCTCCACTTAAAGCCATTTCTTCCACAAAAAAATAAAAGATTAAAAATGCCCATGAAAGATTGGTTGCTCCATGAGTCCATGCCAACAGTAGTTAACATAATTGTATCTCTATTTCAGGATTTTTTTTGTATCGATCTCAACGAGATGGAAGTATTGGGCTTCAGATGTCTTTAATACTTTTTGTCAATAGACTTCCTAATTCTATATTCTTTTGTCTACTTTTAGCCCAAGTTGAGATTATATTGGATCATGCACAGTTATCTTGGATGGCCCAAGCCTCAATAGGTCACAGTGTCACATACTCTCACAATTTTCTCTCCCCTTTATTCATTTGGACCGGAGATAAGAAGCTACATATATAGTTCAAATTTTTTTACCTACTAACCGAAGTTGTTAATTTTCATAAGTTAAATAAAAGAGAGAAGTTGGCTTATGTGTTACTTTTTATGGTATCCCAAGTAAAGTACACAATAATAGTTGAATAAAATAGATGTCGAATAAGAAAATGTTGATTACAGATGGGTTAAATCCATATAAATTTAATCTTTATATTCAAAATTATTGATTAAGGAACCTATTTAGGTTTTAACTATTAAAAGGATTTGGTTTTTAGAAAATTTTTGATGAAAATAATATTGTTGGTTTTCATCGTTAATTATCCGTAATATTCCATATAGACATGTCACACACCTTATATGTATATAAGCATGCAATGTCATTAATGTCACTAATGTCACCTACCTTTTATCCCCTTTCACAGTCATTTCTCACTTTACATGTTCGAGCAAAAAACAAATTCAAATACTAACAATGACTCTATCAAGTAGTAATTTGTTCATTTCAAAGCAATAGACAAGAATTTTCATAATTTTACCCTTTCACACTAACTGATTAACAAGTTGTTTTTCACTCTTAAAATTATACTCGTATTTGTATCAAATTCAAATACTAACAATGACTCTATCAAGTATCAATGCAGTAATTTGTTGGTTTTTTAAAGCTACAGACAAAAATTTTCATGATTTCAAATACTATAGTAACACTAACTGTCTAAAAACAAAATGAAAATAAAAACCGTAATAAGTTTGCCTCCCAATTAATATTACGAAAATCTAGGTTCTTAAAGTTCATGCCAATAGTCTCTTCGTGAGCTCTCGTCAATGAGGACTTAATGGCAGCGAATTCGTCGAGGCCTTCGTCGTCATCAGCCATCGACTGGGCGAAGAGAATGGACGAGGAAAGAGAGGGGTCAGGTAAGGTTGTAAGTTGTTTTTCGGAGAGAAAAAATTTGATAAAAAGGTGAGGAAGATGTGTTATTGGTAGTGGTTGTAAAAGACGTATTTTTAAAAAGAAACAAACTCATGTGTGAGTGAGAAAGAGATGAGGAAAAGCTCCATATTAAAAGAGACCTAACTTAAAATATCGTACTACTTCAAAACTTAATATTTAGTGTAAAAAGCAGAGAGAAAAAAATGTATGCACATAACCATCTCCTAAAATTTTATATTTTAATTCAAAGACTTGAAAATCGATGAGTTGAGACTTGAGAGAATATCATTGATTTGCTTCTACAGTGAAACCTCTATAAATTAATAGTGTTGGGACTGAGATATTTTATTAATTGAGCGAGTTATTAATTTATCAAGTGTTGATTTCCACTAATCTTTTAAGTTGAGTCTGGACAAATTATTAATTTTATCGAGATTTTAATTTATAGAGTATTAATTCATAGAGGTTTGACTGTATATCAAACACATGTACTTTTTCCAACTGCATTAATAACTAGACCATGGATTTCCTATTATCACCTTTGTTTCTAAAAAGTTTTTTAATTTTTGTACCACTACTGTATACCCCTTTAATTTACCTTGCAAGTTGGGGATCGGTTAGTCCCCATGTCTCAGCTATTATGTGGAAACTTAATTTTTTTATTCAAAATTCCTGATAAAGGGAACTTATATAGTTGTTGTTTATTATAATGATTTCATTTTCAAAAAATTTTCAAATAAGGTAATATTGTTAATTTTTAATGTCATACTTCTGTTAAATGTCACGTCGTTTGCCACGTCATATAAGCAATATCTGAAAATTAGAATAGAAGCTATAAGATTCCTTTTCATTGTCTCCTTATTCTCGATCACTTCAAGATTGTGGCTAATAAAGAACTAGCGACGACTGAAAGATAAACGAAAACACAAAATCTTAAACAATTTCATCCCATTCCCATATCTCAATTCATCTGCGGTAGTAATTAATTCATGCCACTGTGTCATCTTGTGAGTTTTTAATTGCCATCCAATTTCTTAATTAGTTCATTGGTGGTATTTGAATCAAGCCGCTATTTGATATTCATGGGTGTGTTTAGCAAAACTAGTTGGAAGCTGTTAGCTGAAAGCTGAAAGCTTTTAAATATATTTAAATGTTTGACAGATTAGCTGGAGTTTTTAATAAAATATGTAAAATGACAAAAATAGACATAATTAAAAAATAATGTTTAATACCAAACATAATGTTATTATATACCAGTTATATTTCTTAGTTATATATAAAAAAAAACTGAATTTTATTTTCTTTATATATATAGTGTAAAAAAAATTAACTTGATTCCTACATATACACCCATATATATAAAAAAATATGGATAAAATGTGATATTTAAAAACCAGAGACACCTACGAATTGTGGTTTAATGCTCCCCACTAAACTATACACATGTGTGTGGTTAAGGTTTCTTTCTCCCATCTCGACTTCCTTGTAATTGATGTGAGTTTTTTTTTTTTTTGGTAATCATCGTAGTTCAAGTCCCAAAAAATATCTAGGCCGTGTATTGTCTTTTTTTCAAAAAAAGTTTTTTAGCCACATTCTATTCAATTCTTACTCTTAAATTATACGTGTGTCATATGTGAAACCAAATACTCTCGAAAAATCTATATTAATCCACCACTCAAGGTCAAAAATTTACCAATGAACCAATAACCCCATTATAATTGTAATTGTATTGTTTGTACTCTGGGGTAGCTAGCATTTTGCTAGATGTTTTTTTTTTAATATATAATGCCGGTTTAGAAATAAAAATATTGCGGACCAAAAATAAATAACAAGTAATGAATAATATCTTATCTCTCTATATTACCTACCACCAACCTATCTAATGAATAATATATTTTCATGTTATAAATTACTTGCGAATATTGGAATATGTAATTTACGTTATCTTAACTAGCTTTGTACCCGTGCGAAGCGGCGGGGCATAGGAAAAAAACACTGGTTATTTAGCGGTACCTGCGCGATTACCGGATCACCGTACCTATGGTTATGTGTGTTTTAGACGGTGGAGACGACGACTGTTTTGGGGGCGATGACTATGTGTGTTTTAGGGGGAGGCGGCTTGAGGGGATGTATGTGTGTGTTTTGTTCTAGGGGATGTATGAGTGTGTTTTTTGGTATAATATGTGAGCAACTTCAGAGGAAGGGAAGAGAGACAAATTGGACGTAAGGTTTTCTTAAGTGTATTTTCGATATTTCAGGATTAAAGTGTTTGGTGGTAGTGTAAATTAAAAGGGTAAAATAGGGAATTTAAAAGTAGAGTATTTAATTTGGAAGAGAT
This sequence comes from Erigeron canadensis, assembly GCF_010389155.1. Classification (NCBI taxonomy): domain Eukaryota; kingdom Viridiplantae; phylum Streptophyta; class Magnoliopsida; order Asterales; family Asteraceae; genus Erigeron; species Erigeron canadensis. Next base: position 24,798,125 of record NC_057764.1, read on the forward strand.
AGTTTGTTTATATAAGGAGTATAGACTAGATTAAAATTTGAGTGTTTTTTCCCAAATGTATCTCAATTTAAACCCTTTTAATTATCAACAAAATATGTGAAAGACTAAACTCATTCAAATTCATACGGAATAATATCTCTCAAACTAATACTACCTACCACCATTCAATCTAACGAATAAGCATTTATCTCCTTATTCTATACTACCTACCACCATTCAATCTAACGGACAAAGTCGGACATCATCATGAAATTAAATCTTGTGGCCATCTTCTAGTGTAGGACTCAAATCTAACTTTTTCTTATAAATAAACATGCCTAAATATATTAGACAGTTTCATTATGGTTATATACTTAAGCTAAAAGCTTTATTTTCTATTTTGTCAACTGACACTTGATTAAGCTTTTTATTCTGTTACATATATTAATTTTCTAATTTTAAAAGATTATCAGATAAAATCTTAATTAGTACTCAAATTTATTATCATGCTTAACTCAACCATATTGTCTTTTATAGACAATGATCTCTAATCTTTATTTTCTATTTATCTCTTAATCTGTGTGTTACAATAATTTGTCGTCTCATTCTCACCTCTTGAACGACTATAATAATCTCTGAAGTCTGAACATTGTTGTCAAAAACAATTTCTTCCATTTTCGTAAGTATCAAACCAGTAATTAGAGTTAATCTCACAAATCGTCCTTGTGGTTTTACCAAAAAATCACGTTTCATCCTTTAAATTTCAAAATGACACTGGTAGTCCTTTATACGCGGATAATGCTCACGTTTCGTCCTTTATACGGTCATTTAAAGGACGAAACGTGACCATTATCTGTGCATAAAGGACTATCAGTGTCATTTTGAAATTTATAGGGTGAAACGTGATTTTTTTGATAAAACCACAAGGACGATTTGTGAAATTAACTCCAGTAATTATGTCATTTATGTAGATAATTGGAAAAAAGAAAAGGAGGTTGAATTAAACATCATCTCATGTATGCCACAGTTACTGTTATACATAATAATTTTAAGAAGTAAATTACGCTTGATTTACAGTAATTTTATGTCAATTTTAACAGATTAAATATAAGCCACTGTGATACTCTTATGAACTCCAAAATAATACGAGTACTAACATTAGTTAGATTTCTTATTGGTTTTTCATCTTCTTTCATATTGACTCACTTTTTCTACTTTCTAATTGACATACAACTACATCCGAAATTTAGTCAACTAATTGGTTACGATTCTTTGATATAATAGTCATAGTCAATCATGAAAATTTAACAGGAGTATCCGCGTAGTAACCTATATATATGGCCAAATTTTTAGCAAACAAAATGACCAACACGTTAACTCTAATCAAATGTTCCTTTTTTTATGGAAAAAAAAAAGGTACAAAAACAATACCTCTACTAGAAATTTATCAACCTGAATAAGGACAATCTCATCAGATTACTATGTTAAAAGTTAAGATGATGTTTCACATCCAAATTGTTGAAAATTCATTCACATAAAAATTTTTTAATATATTTTTCAAATAGATGAATGATTAATGTTTTTTGTTTTAATTGGATTAAAAATTATATATGAGTGATTTTCAATTCAACAATTGTTATAATTATATAATTAAAGCCAGTTATGTGGTTACATTCTATGCTTGTTATGTTATAAAAATAACATTCAAATGACATACCGACTTACTGATTTTCGAACTAAAATTTTTATCACACATTCCACCCTTCTCATGGTACAAAAATTATTTATTTGTTCAGTACTAGTACAATTTAGACTTTTTGAGTTTTTGATAATCATTACTTCATTTTGGAAATACCAAAATTACCCCCCTTTGTATGTAAAGATTACTAGATTAGAATCTTATATAAAAGCCAATGAGCAGATGCCCTTATCAAGGATAGATAATATAATCATGGTCACCATACATATCTTTTGCTGCTTTTTATATGCACATACATATTCCATGTACAACTAACTGTCCTTTCTCATTTCTATTCATCTGCAAATTTGCTTAAAGGATCTCAACCCTATTATTGCAATAATTTAGAACACTCAGTCTTCAGTTCACTTTGTATCTCCTTTTTCCCATATCATATGTATATTTCTTCATATATATAGTAAGTTTTCTTTTTATCATATATGTATATTTCTTCATATATATAGTAAGTTTTCTTTTTCCCATATCATATGTATATTTCCCATATCATTCTTTTTAATTACTGTATTTATTAGTATTATTATTTTTTATATAAGGTGTAAATTTTGCGGTATTTAAAAATCATATTGTACGTATTTCGTGCTTTCTGTTATTTGGTTACATACTTACTTACATCAATAATCCTATTTTCTAGTAATTTTAAAAACATACATACATGTGCAATTTTTATGATGATATACTACGTACACATGTACGTACTTTATTTAATAAAAAGACGTACTTTATAACGTATTTACGTATTTGGATTGGAGGTGGACCAGGTGGTTTGGTGCATGTATATAATGTACATTAATTGTGATGAATATATAATTGTACTTTTATTATTAAGTTTAAAAGTGAATTTTTAATACATACTATGTATATCAAGAAAAATCCTAAATGTGTAAGGTGCATACAATGGTTAAATAAATGTGTTTGAGGTCCCGAATATATATGGCCAAAGGAAAATGTGAATAATGTGCTGTAGACTACTCGTCTATAGAAGACCACATGATTTTTAACTAGTCGGTCTACAATATCAAGCCACAATTTGACCTGTAACCTTAAAATTAAATTAGTTAAATATGACCAAATATGAAATGTATCTTGGTGTACTTTTTACTCGTGTTTTAATTGTGTTTTGTTAGTTGTCTCTTTTGTATATAGAAACATAACTGATTAAATTATCATCCTAAATAATGTTAGATACATATTTGCTCCAAAACAACTATCATCCAATAACCTAACTACTAAACGCATATTGAAAGCAAAATCCGGCCGAATAGGATTTCTGAAAAATAAAAGCCCTCTAATATACTTATAAATTTAGGAGAATAATAATGACAGCGTCATTAACAACTTATTACATGCTTAAAAACTTGTACATTATATATTAAAAACCGCCCCTTGATTTCCTTAACAGCAAGGTACAAATTTTAATGCATCCAATTATATTTTAGTGTCGGTTGTCACTAACATATCACATAAATTTAAAGGAACTTGTTCATTCGCAGGATGGATAACGGGATCGAGGCAAAGCTTATTCGACATGAAGAAGAGGAAGGTGACCTAAAACAAAGGATATGGGATGAATCCAAAAAGATATGGAGGGTTGCATTGCCCGGTGTGATATCAAGGTTTTGTGCATTCGGAACTCTTGTTGTCACCCAGTCGTTTATGGGACACATCAGTGACGTCGATCTAGCTGGCTACGCACTCGTTCAGACACTTAGCGTCCGATTCATCAATGGAATACTTGTAAGTTCAATTCACTAGACTATATATTTTTTTTGGCACGGTAGCATATTTTTTGTTTCTTATGTCACATCTTACTTCTTATATACATATTATATTTAACCAGTATGTACACTTTGGGATTAATTATAACCTGTGTGGATGTAACCAACTAGAACCAAATGTCTATACTATTAAAACATGTCAACCATGTATAACCCAAATGTAAAATGTGTTCTTAAGATGGATTTGTGTGACAATGGCCATTTAACTATCTGTTAAATTTAGTTTTTGCTATGCATTTATTTGTTTATAATTTGAATGTAACAACAGTTAGGAATGTCAAGTGCAACCGAAACATTATGTGGACAATCATTTGGAGCAGGACAACATCATATGATGGGCATTTACTTGCAACGATCATGGATCGTTGACTTGACTACTTTGACGATTTTTCTCCCAGTCTTTGTTTTCGGAACCCAAATTTACAAACTCCTTGGTCAAGAAGAATCATTAGCAAGGAGTGGTGGATACATATCGTTATGGTTCATTCCATACATCTACAGCTGCGTTTTTAGCTTGACGATACAAATGTATCTACAGGCACAGTTAAAGAACATGATTATTGCATGGCTTTCGGTTTTCCAGTTTGCAATACATTTACCTTTGTCTCTGATTCTTGTGTATAAGCTGAACATGGGGGTTGATGGTGCGATGATTGCACTCTCGATGTCTGCGTGGTTTCTTGTGATTGGCGAGTTCATATTCATTTTTGGTGGACGGTGTCCTAACTCATGGAAAGGATTCACAGTTGCTGCTTTTAGGGATCTTGTTCCTCTTGTGAAGCTCTCATTATCCTCTGGTGTGATGGTTTGGTAGGTTTTCAATATACTTTTCTTAACTTGGCATTAATCCATAAACAATTTGGATAAAACTAATCGAACCAGGGTGAAATATAGCTTTTACTCAAAAAAAAAATAAAAAATTTAATAAAATTATATGAGTAGAACCTTATAAGGTGTCGCGAAACTGGTGGTACTTTTGGCAGGAAAAACTGATTCAGCACTAACTACTGTTTAGGTTCAATGGCGCTATCCTGAACCCCGTAAGGGGATCTCCTTGATGGTTCATTTGCTTCTTTGAGATCCGTATGTTGCCTTCTTTTACATTTTTGAGTTATTAAGGTAAAATTACCTTGGCCTAGTGGTCAAGGGACCAGATTTCCTTGCAATAGGTTTGAATCTCACTAGGTAACATTTTGTGTTGCCACGAAATTGGTTATGAAACGGACACAGGGATACTCTGGTTCGACTGCATACACCTTAGTCAATACATTCGTCGTCCCTAGGTAGAAAAACCTCATTTATTAACGTTTACTTATTAATGTCAAATTAAGTAGTTTCAAAATTTAGAATTGATAGCAGGACCCTTGCAATAAGCATTTCAGATATACAATTATTATAGTTACACTTCAGAAGTTTGATGTGATTGTTATTTATTAGTATATTGTGAGAAACTTGAGAAACCGAAAATTGACTTCAAAAGTCAAAATATGGTCTAACCATTGTCGTTATTTTTTAGTTTGGAGTTATGGTACTATGCCGTGCTAGTCTTACTTGCTGGATACATGGAAAACGCAGAGGTTGCAATATCCGCTTTCTCCATTTGGTATCAACTTGTGTTCATGCTTTCTCACTTGTAGAATTGTTTTATGAAGAAACTAATCAAACTCTCTTTTTGCGTCCTCTTTTACAGCCTCAACCTTGTTGCGTGGGAGTTCATGATAAGCATTGCTTTCTTAGGTGCTGCATGGTAATTAAGTCATCAAGAATTCCTTTAGAATTTTCTAAGAATTCCACGTTCGTATATTTTGAAAAAACGATTCAAGTTCCTTATCTCATAAAAACAAACTTTTGATACATGCTTTTCCATCTGCGTGAACCTAGAGGTCGTGACACTAGATAACTTCTATTGTTCACGGGTAAATGGATATATACAAACGGGTCAAGTGGATAGAAAGTTGCCCAAAGTGTATTCAATTCAAACCGTTAAATTTCTTCCTTATTTCAGTTTTGTAATAAACTTTGTGATAGCTATTCTTTATAAAGCCCATAAACAGACTACAATAATATTTGGAGATTTTCCAAGTCTGTCCAATTCACCCTTTTCATCCCATACTCTAAAGATTTTGCCAAAAACTTAATTTGACCCGTTGACTGACCCACTAAAAGATATATTACAGTTTCTTTGTGTCTGATATATACTTTTGTTTGTATATGTGACTGATATGCCATGAATTATAACTATAACATGTATAAAGTGTTCGGGTGGCGAATGAATTGGGGAGAGGAAACGCGAAAGCAGTAAAGTTTTCAATAAAAGTCTTGTTGGGGACTTCTTTGGCGATAGGTGTTTTCTTCTTTATACTTTGTTTGGCGTTGGGCAAAAAACTTGCATACATGTTTACAGACGACGATAGAGTTGCAGAGTCTGTATCCGATCTTTCCTTACTTCTCTCATTTTCGGTTCTGTTGAACAGCATTTATCCTGTACTCTCAGGTATCTCCTCCCATTTTGTATAGCCTCTGTCTATCCTGCTAAATTTACTACTCGTACTTTTTATTGTATAATTCTCTAAGTTAGCCACAACTTAATTTTTTATAACTTATATATATGGTTTTTAATGAAATTTTAGTCATCATAACAAAATTCTTGTGTCCTCAGGGGTGGCTGTTGGAGCCGGTATGCAGGCAGCAGTAGCGATTGTTAACCTTGTCTGTTATTATGTGATCGGTGTTCCATTGGGAGCTTTGCTCGGATATTTAACATCTCTTGAAGTTAAGGTATACTAAAATCACTATACTTCTAGCAACCAAACTAATCAAACTTTTTTGATGGTCGAGAGTTTGTATGTTAAATCCGTACAACGTGACAGGGTATATGGATCGGAATGATTGGAGGCGTTTTAACGCAAACAATTACGCTCGTATACATGACTTGGAGAACTGATTGGGATGCCCAGGTAAATTCTCATAAAATGAATTTGATCTCACATCTTACTTGTGATTTTCTTATGCTTTTTATACAAATAAATTTTGGAAATGATAAATCCTCGTAAACAATCTTCAGAGACTATTTATTAGCAGAATATATCATTTTTTTCTCTTTTATCTACTTGGTTAATTATTTAATTTGTGTGCCGTAGGTTACGAAGGCTTCAGAACGTCTTGCTCGATTTTACTTGAAGTCGGATGAGGATTCCGAGCAAATTACAAACGTGTCATGATCAAGAAACTTATTCATATAAATTCCATTATATTATTTTTCTATATTCCAATGATTTTGCAAATGTTTTTTTTTTGGCTATCTTTATTATTTTAATTTCTTGTACTGAACACAAGATAAATTTAGTTACTGGCTCATAAGTCATATCATGAAGAATTATATATTGTATGCTCACATTTCTTATAAGGAGTTTTCAACATCATTAAAACAAAAAAATTGAATTGTAACATTTAAAATAAATTAAACAAAAATACACTACCATGTATATAATTTAAATGCTTGCATTAATTTCATGTCATCAAATATAGCTAAGAATATGCGGAATAGCCCATTAAGAGGGATTCCCCTGCCATAAAGTGCTTGGGAACGCCCCCGGGAATGCCCCTCATCGGCCATCGAGGGCGTTCCGGGGTGTTCCAAATGTAACTTTGCCCCTTGCCCGTTCGATTTGAGAAGGCTTGCTCATTTACTATTTTTGTAGGCTTGTGTATATTGGAGAAGGGGCGTTCCCCCCTTTCACCACTCCTCACAGCCAAGGAGTAAGGACCCTCTCAAGTTGATCGTCAAGTTGGATGATCCTGATTCTTTAGGTTAAAAGTAAGGGATTTTTGAATCTTAATTTTGTATTCTAATCTAAATGTTAAAAATTCTCAAACTTACCTTGTCAAATTGGATCAGAGGATTTCAATCTATCAAATACAATAATTATCCAACTTAAATGTACATATATATATATGGTTCATTTCATACATCTACAACTTCGTTTGTAGCTTGACTATACAAATGTATTTATAGGCACACATGCATAAAGAACTAACATGCTTATAGCATGGCTTCGGCTTTTCAGTTTGCAATCCATATATGCTTTTGGTATATAAGTTGAACATAGGGGTTGTGATTGCGATGATTGCACTCTCGATGTCTGCGTGGTTTCTTGTGATTGGCGAGTTCATATATATTTTTGGTGGATGGTGTCCTAACTCATGGAAAGGATTCACTATTGCTGCTTTTATGGATCTTGTTATTCTCGTTCCTGCTTTTATGGGTTGCAATGAAATTTGTTATGATATGAAAATGGGATACTCTGGCCCTATTTACATCTTAGACTAAATACTTGCCATCCCCGGGTAGAAAAACCTTATCCGTTACCGGCCATTTACTTATCGAGGTCAAATTAAACAGTTTTCAAATCACACTGATTATAGTTAAATTTCAGAAGTTTGATGCGGTTATTACTCATAAAATGAGAAACCATTTTTTTGACTTTAAAAGTCAAAATATGGTCTAACCATTTTTTTGACTTCAAAAGTCAAAATATGGAATACTTTTTAGCTTGGAGTTATTATGGTACTATGCGGAGCTAGTCTTACTTGCTGGATATATACCTGGAAGACGCAGAGGTTGCAATATCCGCTTTCTCCGTTTGGTATCATCTTTTGTTCATGCTTTCTCACTTGTATAACTGTTTTATGAAGAAAGTAAATTGACTTTCTCTAAAAGTACGTTTGGTCAGAAAGTCAACCCTTGGTCAACACTTTGACTAATATTCTGTACGGAGTCCAAAATCAGGGATGAAAAGCGTTACTTCATGTAATGAAACCTGTAATTTTTTGACCGAACACATTGGAAGATATAATTTATCTTCAAATAAACTAAGAAAATAGGTTGTCATTAATAACTTATTACATGCTTAAAAACTTGTGTATTATATATTAAAAACCGTCCCCTATTTTCCTAACAGCAAGGTATAAATTTTAATGCACCCAATTAGTTTTTACTGATAACCCTAAGGGTTGTCACTAACAAATCCCAATAAACTAATCATGTAATATTCATGAAGAATTTTTTTTTTCTTGGCAGAAAATTAACCTATATTAATAATGCAAAGAAAAAGATCTAGATGTTGAAAATTTATGTAGAAAATTATTATTCATTATTTTCGGCTTGAATCTATATACTAAATACCTCTATGGCTTTATATTCAACATATAATGTTGTCCACAAATCTGTCTTTTTTGTGGAGCATTAAAAGTTAAAATCCTCATCTATTAAGCTTTCGTCTACACTTTACTTATAAGAGTTGTGTTCACTTCTAAATCTCTAATTTTATAACAAAACAAAATTACATCACTCTAGTAACCAACCATGAACCATCACCAAAACTGTGATACCACCAAATATCCAAGAAACCGTCATAATCTAAATTTCCGTTCATCTCCACTTCTCATAGGAAGAAACTCATCATAAGAGAAAACTCCCCACCTAACATTGAATACCATTTTTTTCTTGTCACATGTGAAACTTAAACACATGACGTCTTAATTATTGAAGATATCGGGTACCTCACTACTTGAGTAGGATCATTGGTATTGTTGTTTTGTCTTCTTTTTTATTATTACTCGTAACATATATCTTTAGATAGATAGACCAGCTCCTATTAGTTAGTTCTTAAAATTATCGACTACTCGGTATTGTCCATCATATCGTTTTGAATTTCCGTTTAAGCCCTGGATAATCGATATCTCAAGATATTAATACAACCTAAAATAGCTTCATCAATGTTAAGAAACTCTTTTGACAAGTTACTTTCATACTACTCGTATAATTCTTAGCAAGAGGACAAGTCATTGTATATCAATAACAATATAATAATAATAGAAAAAATACATACTTACCCCTCCAAGATATATAATTTTAGAAAGTTGATTTTGTTTTCAATTTTAACCTTAATTTATATTTTTTTTTTGTTTTTCATCACAAATTTATACTTTTTAACAAAAAATTCTAATATAATAAATAAAAAATAATAGCTAATATATATCCGATATTCAATAAAATAAATAGTTAATATATATTTAATAAAGTGTTTTGTGGTTATCCATAATATAATATTTAAAACTTTTTATGTTAGTAATTGAATATTATATATTTTGAATGGGCAATATATATGTATATATATATATATATATATATATATATATAGGGAAAAGGGAATATAAAGTTGTCCGACATATAAGCTTAGGTGTGGAACCCCTCATATAATAATATTTTATTATTTATTGTTTAATGAATAAATGTTTGCGCCCCATGATATTTTTGGTTTAAAAAATTAATATATGAGTGTCCGCCACCTAAGCTTAGTTACCTAACAGCCTTATATTCTCATCCCCCAATATGAGAAAGTTAATTAAGAACACTCTTAAAATAATTAAGAACGGTGAGAACACTTAAAAACATCATTTTGATGCATTAAAAGTCCATAAAACTAACATAGTACATAACTAATTATCATTATTTAAATGTTTAATAACACATTGATCCGTCAAAATCGAAAAAATCACGTTTTTTTTTGATGCATCATTTTGATGAATATGCATCCAAAATGGATGCACAAAACAAAAAACATGATTTTCTCAATTTTGACATACTAATGTGTTGTTAAACACTTAAATAATGATAATTAGTTATACACTATGTTAGTTTATAGACTATAAATGCATCAAAATGAAGTTTTTAAGTGTTTTTACCATGTTCTTATTTTAAGACTGTTATTATTTGATTGTCTCATATAAAATTATTAAATGTGATTTCTAAATAATATAATATGTTTTGTGATCAATAAAGATAAAGATATTAAGATTTTGAAAACTTCGATAAACATATATTTTGAAAAATCTCAAAGTTTTCATGCATAAATCAATTTTTTATTATTAAAAGTAGTAATTCAAACTTTTAATTATAATAAATTAATATATAATATAAATAATGTCTTAAACCCGTGTATTAAATACAAAACTAAAATCTAATATAATAATAAAAGAAGAATACCTACTTACCCCTCCAAGATATATGACATTGACATGATTGATAGTGAAAAGAGGACCCAAAATACCCATATCATAAAGAGATTTTAAAACCATGGCCATTATATATAATAGAGTTTTTAATTATAATATGATATACTAAATACTAGGATATCACTATTCCTCTTATTTCCGAACTGGACATACACAAGCTTTTCTCCTCACTTTGTGACTGCTTTCACAAGTCAAATACCTTCATATAGTAAGTTTTCTCTCTTCTCTTTCTCAAATAGTTAGTAATTACTAGTATAACTTATCTACCTAGCTTATTAATTTGTCGGATAGTAATTAAGGCACGTTTTGAGGATTCATAGACTTTTCTAAATATTGTTTTATAATAATCGAGATATTATACTTAATTACAAACAACTTCTAGATAATACTCGTACTCAGATATGTTAGTAACATCTATATACAAGTAATTAAAGGTTTATATGCGAAGTCACTAACCTAAGAAGTGTAGGAAAATTCTTGAGCCTTCAACTTGTTCTCGTGTATGTATAAACATCAAGTTATATATAGTTAATAACTTTATATGTTTTTAACTATACTTTTTGCTCTGATATGGTTTATCACACCTGAATAAATTTAAAAAACACTTAAGCTAATACATAATGTCAAATTTTATATATAAATAAAACTTTTTTTGAACAAGTAACCCATATGTATCGTAAAGTGACATCAGTTTAGAAGAAATTGCTCAGTGTCGTTTTTTGCGGGTTTTGAGTTTCAATACCTCGACGGTGTATGGGGAGGTCTCTACTTAGGTAGAGAGGCCGCTTTCATTTTATACCTATAAGGTAGAAAAGACCCCCAATCTTTGCATGAGATGATGATCAAACCCATAATCTTTGTTCCTAAAAGTGTTGATCACTTATCCAAATCATGTTGCTATCCCTTTTTGAACACTTTGTTATCAGTTTTTGAGCAGAACGTGGGTGGTGAACATGGATAAAAACAAAAGAACAGATATCGACTCTACGGAGTCTCACGCATAACAATGTATGGTATTAGTTTTAACATGTAAGTGGACATAAGATATGTGGCCCATAAATTAGTTATTTAATTGAGTTAATTTTAAATTAAATGGAGAATTCGTAATATATGTTAATCAGTAATATACGATTACAAACACGTTATTACAACAAGTAATAACTAATATTACACATTTTTTTTTAAAATAATTTTTCTAGGATCAGTATAGAGAAACTACCTAGATATATCGAAATTGGTAGGGGACGATACCGTCCTTCTTTCCTCCCAAGATATTTTTGAAGCTTTTATCATTCTTATGTTTATTACTCGATCTCCCGAACGTCACATATTAATTAATTGTTCAATTTTAACTTGTGAAATTTTTCTCTTTTAATTTTGATCATAAAAGTTTTTATTTTTATTATATAAACATCCTTAAATATATGGACGAATTAAGTTTAAAATATATGTTTTATTAATATAACTTTTATCAACTACTATATAATATAAAAAAAAAATTATATAACTAGAGAAACACTTAAGATCTATGTACGCCTTGGTACCGCATAATCAAAATCCTTTTAAAATCCTTTTAACAGTTCTTTTGTGATTGATAATACATGCACTATAATTTATCAAAAAGCCATGATTTTCTGATGGCTAGCGTACATTATACATTCTAGTTTGTTATGACTTATAGGGATGAGCATGTATACCGAAATACCGAAACCGAACCGATATTTTCTGATAGTTTCTGTACCGATCTCATCCCTAATAACATACTAAGACCCTTGAGGTTTTGACGTACAGTATCTAAGCTAAGTTATTTGTGATTGCGTATTTACAACATAGGAAAAGGCGGGTGTACCAGTTATAGCTTTAATTAGTGGGGCAACTAGAATTTAATATTAAAGAGAGTCGGTTATTTAATGGAAAATGAGTAGATTGAGTAGATCACGTTGATTTAACCTTTAAAATGAGAATATAAATAAAAAGTTAAAAAGTTGTGTTAGATGGAAAAGATTAAGCAGCATACTATTGACCTACTAGCTCGTCCTTCAATTTCTCACCTTCCTTCTTAGAAAGACTAGTAACAACCATGGTCGGGTGGTAACACAGGCGGTAAATTAGACAAATGCCTCATTAAAAATTTTTCTTGGTATTGTACGTCTAACCATCGTCTTTCGCCTTGTTATTTCTAGCTTGATCCCTCTGTACCAACCAAATAACTCCTATCACTAAAATGATTCTAGTTTCTTGATTCACAGGATGGATGACGAGATCAAGACAAAGCTTATTCAACATGAAGAAGAGGAGGAAGGTGACTTAAAACAAAGGATATGGGATGAATCCAAAAAGATATGGAGGGTTGCATTGCCAAGTGTGATATCAAGGGTTTGTGCATTCGGAACTCTTGTTGTCACCCAGTCGTTTATGGGACATATCAGTGAAGTCGATCTAGCTGGCTATGCACTCGTTCAGACGCTTAGCGTCCGATTTGTTAATGGAATACTTGTAAGTGATCGAGCCCTATAGCTTTTTCAAATATCATTATTCATAAAAAAAAAAAAAAAAAAAGTTAATTGCTTGGAAAGTGCTCTAATTTTGACACTTTTGTTTTTTTGGCTTCTATTGTAAGGAAAGAAACCAACTAAAACATCTATTGTGGGGCTCCGTACAAATTGTCGGTTGAAAATATTTTTTAAATACATTTTCATTTTTTTAAACTTATTTATTAATTACATAGATATTACACATCATTTATTAATAGTTTCATTATTTCCACATAGATATTCCACCATCTATATAATAATGTATATTTATTTATATTTATATTCTACTTAACCTCTCAACATCTCTGTATCTCTGCTTCGGCTTTCATTCTTTGACCTTTTGCATATCAGATGTAACCAAATGCATACATCCATTCAAACTCTATGTCTTATCTTTTATTTATAATAAGGAAAATGATTGATTAATCTAACAAAACAACCTAATAATCAACTTAACTATATGATGATGACACTTGACATAATCAAAGGAAGAGATTGAGAGAGATAATGAGTGAATTACACATGTCATGTGATAAAAGCTTTAGGTTGATTATTAGGTTGATCTTTAGGTTGATATATATTACTCCTATAATAATGTATAATTCCCTCCACTGCCCCCATTTTTACAATCCAAATCAATAACAATGGTATCACCATGGATAGATTAATCTTTCAATAACATCAATATCACCATTTCCATTCTTAAAAAAAAAATCCTAAAATCAATAAAAGCCTAATAACACCACCACAATCCCAACCCGATTCATGTATGAAGAGAAAAAACAATTGATGCTGCTTATTGTTTTTACAAATCCCACAGCCGCCGACAACAATTAGCGCCGGAGATGATCGTATGGAAGATTCCAGCGAGCTTCATTTCCGACGACGATTTATACATATGTATATGTATGTGTGTATGAATAGGAATATGCATAGATCTATGTATGTGTGTGTATAGATCTATATGTATATGATTTGTTTCTCAATGACCATTGATTAGAGGTTGTTGGCTTGTCGCGGTTTGTCAAATTCGATGGCTAGCTAATTTCGTTGTTACAAATTTTTTGATAATTGGGTTACTTGTTATTATATATGTGTAGATAATTGGGTGATTTTATCAAAATCAGATTTTGTTGTTGCATACATAGTTGATGTTAACTGGGTTAGTTGTTAGTACGAGTATTATATATGTAGCAGATGATTTGTAAATAAAACAAAAAAGAAAATTGCAACCGGTTAAAAACATGTCCACATCAGCAATAGCAGGTAATAATCTCACAATAGATATTTTAATCGGTTTTCTTTTTCATAATAAATTTTTTTTTTGTTGGAGCCCTAGAAAAACAAAAATGTCAAATTAAAGCAGAAAAAACTCTCAAACTACAATTTTTTTAATGGAGTCTAAAAAGGTAGCATCAAGTGACCCAAACTATAGGTGGCATGTAATGACTTATTTTTCGTATTTGTCACACACAATTTGTCATGTGCCTCATCTATGTGCCTCTCCAAGTAACACCTTTTTTTTAGCAATGTGCTTAGACGATGGTATTTTTTGAACAACACCACTTAATAATACAATATCCATGATTGTGCTAGTTTTGTGTAAATTTAAGAAATCTTGTATGATTACTAAATAAAATAAAAAAATAGATTAAAAGCCCAATAATTAAATTGCATTAAAAGTGACCTTTTTTTTTAATTTGAATGAAACAACAGTTAGGGATGTCAAGTGCAACCGAAACACTTTGTGGACAAGCATTTGGAGCCGGACAACACCATATGATGGGCATATACTTGCAACGATCATGGATCGTTGACTTGGTTACTTTGACAATTTTGCTCCCAATCTTTGTTTTTGGAACCCAAATTTTCAAACTTGTTGGTCAAGAGAAATCAATAGCAAACAGTGGCGGTTATATATCATTATGGTTCATTCCTTTTGTCTACAACTATATTTTCAGCTTGACTATACAAATGTTTCTACAAGCACAGTTAAAGAACATGATTATTGCATGGCTTTCAGCTTCACAGTTCGTTATCCATATACTTTTGTCACTGCTTTTTGTCTATACACTAAACATGGGGGTTTCGGGTGCAATGATTGCGCTATCTATGTCATCTTGGTTTCTTGTGATTGGCGAATTTATTTACATTTTTGGAGGATGGTGTCCTAGTTCATGGAAAGGATTCACTATTACTGCTTTTAAGGATCTTGTTCCTATGGTGAAGCTCTCAGTTTCCTCTGGTGTGATGCTCTGGTAAGCGTTTAATATAGTTTGTAACATTCAATGTGTTACTAGAGTATAACATGTTAAACTGTTGCCCAATATGATGGAGCAAGATTATAATTTTACCATATTTGAGAAAATTTGGAAATAGGCAGCATATTATTACCACAAACCGACCATTTTTGTGAAATGTGAATTCTGATGCATTTTGCATAATCAGTCTTTTAGACTATCAGTTTAATACCAGTCTGTTATATTTATATACACCATTTGACATGTTTCGGTCAAACTGAATGCTTTTCAGTTGCAAAATCGACTTTGATTCAACCGCCAAAACATTTTCAAGCTGATTTCATTGAAGGGATTTAAAAGTTAGAATGCGGTCTAACACTCTAACCAATGTTATTTATGTGTAGCTTGGAATTATGGTACTATGCAGTTCTAGTCTTACTTGCTGGATACATGGCAGATGCAGAGGTTGCAATATCTGCTTTCTCGATTTGGTATCAACTCGTGTCCCAATATCTCCCTTTCCAGTTGTTTATATTTTTTGGTAAAGCAAGGTGACTCAAGGAGTTGAAACCCAAACGTTCACCGCTCTGCACCCGTATGGGATCCTTTCAAAGGTTAATCTTGGAAGAAACTAACATATAACTTTTGATATTTGTTTGCACTTTGCAGCCTGAACATTAATTCTTGGGAGTTTATGATAAGCCTCGGTTTCTTAGGAGGTGCCTGGTAAGTAATCTGTTATAAACTGAGATTGGAAACTCTCGGATGAACCTTTGAACTGTGCAGATCCATCTTCTCTAATATACTATTTTGTCCCTACTAAATGCCTTAGAATTTGGAAAATTTTGACTCTAGAGAACAAGTAATTGCGAAATTCTGTATATGTTATTGTGAACAAATTATGTCTCACTTAATCTTATTTTTTCAATTTTCATAGGGTCCTGCTATAAGAACAACCCAATTCGGCATAAATACCCAATATACGGCGAGTATGCTCTTGTAGAGTCTGTATCAATGTATAATTCCCGTATGTTCCCACCATACGAAAACTATATATTGATACTTCCCATATGGTACTTTGACTTTTCTGGTCAAAGCGAGTATACTTCCCGTATAAGAGCATACTCACGTATAGTGGGTGTTTATGCCGAATTGGTTGGTGTGTGTATAGACGTTTGACATATATTATAGGGTTTAGTATCTGGAAGTGTAAGAAACTTTTACACTTTTCCTATTGTATGAATATAACTTAGATTTGGTGCATTGTAGGAAGAAACTTTATAAAATTGTTCAAATAATGTAAAAGTGTATACGTTGCAAATTATATGAGCTAGCACGTGTAATTTTTTGATTGGTGCATGTCAAAATGTTACATTATTTGTACAATTTTACAAAGTTTGTTCCTACAATGCACCAACTGTAAGTTACATTCATACAATAAAAAAAATGTAAAAGTTCGTTACACTTCTAAATTCTAAACCCTATATTATAATCACATGTGTAGAACAATTTGTAGACATAAAATGTAAGATAAGATATCATTTTTGATAAAACTGTTCTTGGATTTGGTCAGCTAAATAACTTGCTCTTTTCAGTTTTTAGCTTCTTTTTTCTTCATATGTGACTGACAAGCTTTTTATTGCAACTTTGAAATGCATAAAGTGTTCGGGTGGCGAACGAATTAGGCAGAGGAAATGCAAAAGCGGTGAAGTTTGCGATAAAAGTCTTATTGTGGACTTCCATTGCCATAGGCGTGTTCTTCTTTGTTCTTTGTTTAGTGTTCAGGAAAAAACTTGTATACTTGTTTACGGATGATGATCGAGTTGCTGAAACAGTATCAGATCTTACTTTACTGCTCTCTTTTTCAGTGTTGTTGAATAGCATTTATCCCGTTCTCTCAGGTAACTCCCCATGTTTGTAAAGTTTGGTTGGTAGCCACGTACTAAGCACTTTCGGTATTGAAAAGTTTTCCTTGTAGTGTTAAGTTCACCATGCTTTTAGGTCTTACAAATATAGAGATACCTACATAAACTCCCTCTGCCTAAAATTAAGTTCACCATTATGCTTTAGGCTATGGACAGTGATCCGTACACCATCAGTTTTTAGCCGTACACAACTAAACATGCTTGAAGTTGTAGTATTGTACAACACCTTAATGTTTGGTGGTGTACAGCTAAAAATCCGGTGATGTACAGATCATCACCTGCTATGGGCAAGGCAATAGGTTTTCTTTATTTTTAAGATCAAAAAAATATACTCGTATAAAGATGGATATATATTTTTGAGACTGGCGTATTTTTTTTCCTTCCATTTATGGGTAGGGGTCATGAGTCTTTTTTTTTTCTAGCTCGTCCTGAACGCTTAATCCCTATGACGGGGTTGAAACCAATGCTTTCTTTAGACCTTAACACTACAACCTCTAGTCGGTTCGTTCTCATTTCAACCTTTGTACATTCCATTTTTTTTTTTATAAAATCTTTTGTCAGGGGTGGCGATTGGAGCTGGTATGCAGGGAACAGTAGCAGTCGTAAACCTTATTTGCTTTTACGTGATCGGTATTCCATTGGGAGCTTTGCTTGGCTACTTTACATCTCTGGAAGTAAAAGTATGAATTTATTATATAGCAACCAAAATCTAGTTGATTCATAGTCAAAGATTAATCATATCGTATGTATTACGGAATATTTTGGCAGGGTATATGGATTGGAATGATAGGGGGTGTTCTAACGCAAACAATTGCAGTTATGTATATGGTTTGGAGAACTGACTGGGATCATGAGGTAAGAAAAATAAAGACAGTTTTTATATCTGTATTAGAGTATTTTTCAGTATTGTGCCTTTTCTGCTTGATATAAATGGGGTTACTTCGCCTAATGTAGGTCAAAAAGGCTTCAGAACGTCTCGCTCAATTTTACTTGACGTCAAATGAAAATCCCAATCGGGGATTACTAACGAATCACGATTGACAAAGCAAGCAACCATCAGTCCTCTTTTTATTTATTTTTTTGGTTTAAATCTTTAAGTTTGAGTTATAGTTCATGAAATTTTATTGAATTTTAAGTTCAGTATACCTAAAATTGGCAATTATCAATTCGGATTAGGAAAATTTAAAACCGTTGTAATGTCATAAATCGAAGCATATATACATATTATGTAAACTAAATTTTGGTTCAAGGAGAAACTCATCTTAAATGAACATAGAGAAATCGAAAAAATTTGGGCTCTTTTAGGATAATGGGCCATGTACATTTTGCTTAACTTGCACAGGTTCGTATCCGGCCCTTCTTACTAAATATAGAACGTCACAGCGTACAGAATACAAAGTCACAAATTTTAATAATTCAAGAAAACATAGACCTTATTTATGAACAACACACGCATACGAACACATGCATCATGTAGCATATAAAAGTAATACGAATTTGCATAATATTTGTCTGTCCCATATCATTAAGTTTATATGTTTAACCGTGCTGTAAAAACAGATTAACCCAAGTACTCTCGATCAAGTAAAAAAAAATAGTAGTTTTTCTAGTTTAGTGATTTGGTGAGAGGAGTAAAGCCATGTTGAAGACTTGCTTGCCAAATTCTATCAATGTCGAACATCTCATTTCCACATTCATTCACATTCCATTTCTCTAAGCCATGCAATATCCCAGCTATTCTCCATGCACTCATCACCCTTCTTGGCAACCAATTCTGTAACACAAATCATCCAAATCACTATATATCCTGTAATCCATTCTAATAAGGGAGTGTTTGGAATTGCATTTTGAATAGATTATCTAATTATTACGTTTGTAAAACAAAACCAATCAGAAAAAGTGATTATTTATGTTTGCTTAGAGGAAACAAAGTTTTTGAAAAAGCAATTAAGGACATGCTCGTATATTTAAAAACGCAATGACAAACACCCCCTAAGTATTTAGATTTATGGCAGATTAACATAATTAACATGCACCACGACGGTCACCTAGCTTGCATGAATTAATTAACAGATTAATACATAATTTAAGTACCAATTACCTCACAAGAGTCAACATTTTCAAGATGTTTAGGAGTTAACATGGCAGGAGTGGTATTGTAAAAGCAATCCTTGTGTGCTTTGTTTGGTGGAAATTGAGAGTAAGGAATGATTAGTGTTCCTTTTGATGCCTTCAACTCTTCTTCTTTGCTTAATCCATCTCCCACCAACCAAACCTTCACAAATTGAACATATGAATATATGATATGCTTATTAATTTCTTAATTATTAACAATTAACTATAGATTAAAAATACTCAAATAAGTGGTTTGTATGTACCTTCTGTGAGTATGTTCTTGAAAGAATCAGCTTGTCTTGATTTTCGATTGATTCCAACTCTGATTTAACCTTTTGATAATCCCCTTGTCTAGCTATTGCAACCTACAACGAGTTTGATCAACATGTTAAGATCGACTTAAGATAGTTATTAGAAATATATGGTTTCATTAGCTATTAACAATGTTACCAAGAAAGTGTTGCCTTTGATACCATAAAGATATATTTACATTTAATATGAAACAAAACTAGTACTATTACTGTAATCAAAGTAAGTTTTATATAGTTTATTTTTAATTATAGAAGGAAAGAGAGATAAAAGACAGAAAAGAAGCTCATAATATCCATTTGAAATTAGTACCTGAATTCCCTTGTGGCATAGAGCTAGGGCAAGGGAGTAAGCAACCTTGTTAAAGTTGCCCCTTATAACAACTTCAGTTGTGCCTTTAGGAATGCTATTCAAAACCACTGCAACTGCTAAGCTACTCCCATCCACCACCTTCACTTTCAATTTTGGATTCCTTCTTATGAATAGCTCGCCGCTTCTGTTTAGCTCATCCGCCTACAATATAAATAAAATGATTTTGGCAAAATTTTCCAACAAGAAATCGTAATCTTGAATACAAACATATGTACAATGTTTGTAAATGAACCATTATATATGTCATGTAACTATAATAAGGAACTGAAAATATTACATTATGTTAAATTCGAATTTAGAAATAGAAAGTCTGAATCCCTACCTGATTGAGTAGACCAAGAGTTAAGACCTCGGCACCTTTCCTATCGGCTTCTAGTATTGCTTCCTCGATCAAGCCGTTGATGGCCTCTCTTTGCCATTCCATGAAATACTAGATCAACAAAATGCAGTAAAACAATCATATTGCAAAACACATAAATATAACACAAAACTATATTTCCCAATAGTTTTTTTCCTACCGGATCGAAAACCGTGGGAAATATTAAGTGCCCATGGGAAAAAATATTTCCCACATCTCTTTTAACGACAGCCACAATCCATGATAAATTTGTAGAAAAACAGTCATTTTCCTACGAATTTCCCACGGATTTGGCCATGAGAAATAGTTGATTTTCTAGTAGTGATAGAATGCAAAGCTAATAAGACTACATACTTGTATTTTGTATTTTGGTATGGCCCAAGTTTGAACAATGAGGTTGTTGAAAATGTTTCTTTCGACCACAAAAGTTTTGCCATAAATCCAAGTGATGATCATAGATGATATCGTCACGGGCCATAGCATCCGCAAGTACCATTTGGGAGCAGTGTAAGGTTTCGAAGCCAAGGAAGCAAAACCAAGCCTTTGATGGTAAATGGATTCGGGTGTTGTTAGATGTGTCAAATGTACCACATTTGGTGATTCTTCTTTTTGTTCAAGTGATCTTTCGTACAATGTGTCGGTAGATTTGTCAAGTGTGCCATAAACATAGTCGTAGAATGGCATGAAGAGTGAATAGTTTGTTCTGAATTGAGTATGGTGGAGAGAGTGATACCTATTCACATTAATTAGAAATTAACTTAATTAATTGAGTATTACCATATTATATACACACAAACTTATATTAAGATGATGAATTGATGATCATCATATAAATATGAAACACCTTTATTAGAGACTAGACATGCACATGTTCAGGCGCAGTTTATAGTATCACTTTAGTAATAAAGGCCCATTTATAAGGCCCATCATTAAGGCCCACTAACGTTAACACAAAGGACCAAACAAGAGCCAGACAATTGTTATGTTGCTCTGACTCTAGTATACGTATGTATAAATCAAATAAACAAAAATGATTTATAATTATACAATAAAATGATTTAAAAATACGAGACATGAGAAAGAGAATGTACACTTACGATGGAGTATACATGATGTACTTGAGAGGAGGGAAAATGGAGAAAGCTATTTTTGGGATTAACTCAAAATTGCAATGGCCCATATTGTTCATGACATCAATGTAGGTCACATAGCCAGCAAATGCAACTATTGACGCTGTCTTTGTTAAGGTTATGGTCAATAATGGTATCGCAAATAGTGTGAAGTAGGCTATGTGTTCTCCAAACGGATGAACGACAGCTGCAACAACAACAACAATAACTATAATTATATACACTTCATATTATATGTAGCAATTAATACTTTTCATATACATACATATACTCGTACATCATAAGTAGTAAGCATTTAAGATGCATAGAAGAAAATTTATCATGGACCACGGCAGTTGTAGATATGTATTTTGAACCATATTGGTCCCGATTTTTACAAGCAAATATCCGGTTGTCTTGCCATATAAAGTCGCATTTATATCTCTAGTACATTTTGATGTAATATTCTTGAAATTTTAGAAAAATTAGGAAAATGACCTTAATGTATATACAAGTAGGGATGGGGATAGAGATTTACATGTGATGGGCTCGGTGACAATCGACGAATGATGATGAGAATGATAGCGACTGTAGAGATAATGGTGGTGGAGCGCTCTATGGAGCCAATAGTAGAGAAATTCGACGACACCGGTATGTAGCAAAGTTACAATGATCACTCCATCTAGCCTCCAAAAAGGTATATGTCTAGCTTCGGCTAACGAATAAAGTCCCACATAGTACAATAGCCCGTTGAATATTATTTGATCATCCCTGTTAAAAATATGTATAATTTAGCTAATAAGTTGAATTCCTTATTCTTTGAGACTAATTAATGACATTAAAAGAATTGGAGAGAACGAACCAATCTCTTTCACGATCAACTTGTTCAAACTCGATAGTCTTGTTGACGATCCTGTTTTTGCCTTTAGCCGTTTTGTAACGAGATAGTGAAATCCATAATTGGTTGTTCAGCATTCGAAATAAGAGAAAGGGGAAAATTAACACTAGTCCATAATCTCGATCATTAGCATCTGCAGTCACAAAGTCGTATGTACTCTTGACGACCCATGGAGCCAGTACCACGTACTGCATCATATCGCAAACATTATTTATAAATTTAGTACAAAATCATTAATTCACATGGACCCGATATTCAAAATAAGTAGTAACGAACATAATGAGAAATAACGGAAGTATTAATTCACATGTTGTAGCGAGAGACGGTACCATGAAAAAATCACAGAGGCGGTAAAATTAAAAAATTCATGAAATATAAATATAAAAGGGGTCAAAATGTTAAAAATCTATAAGAAACGTTTTAAAATCGATGAAAATTTTGAAAATACATGACAAAATCTAAATTTTGAGTGGGGCATTTGCCCCCTTTGCCCCCCATGTAGTACCGCCCCTGGTTGTAGCTTTAGGATTATTTGTTGGAACCACGTTAGTGTGACCGTCACTGATAATCTATCAATATTCCTGATATGATAATTGACGATAACTAAAATCTGTATGTCTAAGTAAATATATGATGGGCGTATTTACTCTTAAAGACGTAGTATTAGGTTTCCCATTAGGTGATTGTAACTAAGAGGACTAATGGTAGACACATTAAACATCAAAGGGGTTGAATGTGTAATTACTTTCATTATAAATAGAGAGTAATTAACCCTAGGTTGAGGTTAATCCCTACACATATTTTATCCTAATTTTTGTGTATTATTCTCTTAGTAAGTCGTGCATAAGTTTCCAGCCGAATTACTCATCCCATTATTAATCAATCACCTTGTTTTGGGAACCTGAAATTAATAGCAATCATGCTTAATACTCTTACAGGTTCCACAGTACGATATGAGATGTTATACCACTTGAATCGAATCATGTTTATTCCAACATTATTATGTTATTTTTTTTACCCCGTTTGAGAACTTTTAAAAGGAACCATATACATGGGGGCTTAGGCATAGGATAAAGTGAATGACCGTACAAGGTCTAATTTTTCAAGCGGCCCAAATTTTAAATTTTATATATACATATATGTAAAAATTATATTTGATTTAACGTCTATACTTTTAACAATTTACTATTATCATCGTGATTAGGTAGTTAAGACGTTAGGTATAAACATATTTTGGGTTTTAGGTCCCAGGCAAAATTCATTGTTCTTAGCTTGGGGGTTTTTTGTTCAAGCTCGTTCTAGACCCAAAATTTCTTAGAGTCGGCCCTGACCATATAGGTCCAATGAGTACCCAACGATCTATGCACATATGTTTAGCCCATGCCTTATCTAAATCACGATATACAGGAGACATAATATCACTATCATTGGATTCTTGAAACCATCTCGTTTCCTTACAATCAACTAACTTTTATTTCAAATTAAATGCAAATATATAGTATCCTTGTTAAATAGTACGACTAATATGTTACTGTAGAACTTCGAAATCTGCCAAACAACGTCTGAATGTGTGAACTTTTTTGATTGTGATTGACGTATGTGATCAAATGATATTCTTGGTGAGGAAGGACTAAAACTTTATTTCATTAATTGTTGTAGAGGTACAACATAACTTTTGAACGCTTGTTTATTACTTTGTCCAAGTTGTATTATAGAGTATCAACTTTTTGATATATTAACCGGGTTAAGGCGTTGGTTGGCGTCGACATATATAATAGGAATATATATGATACATTATGTGTAGGGGTGTTTGGTATTGCGTTTACAAAACAAAATCTTTTTTTTATAAGTAGATTATGCGTTTTGAAAAAGCATGTTGGTACATACTTCTCCAAAACTGCATTTTCATAGCCAATAATCACTTTTTCATACAAACACTTTTTTAGATTATTTGCGTTTTACAAACATAATAATCAGATAATCATTTTATAACGCAATCCCAAACACCATGTTTGCTTTTTTAACTACTATTAAATATTAAATAACTAAATTAATAAAAGTATAAAATAAATTAATACTGATATTTTTTGTTTAACGGGTTTGTTTCTAGCCTTTTGAGGTGGAGGTCCAATATCCAATTCTTACCCCTTCCATTTTATTTTATTTTTAAATTTATATAACTTTTTACTACCTATAACACAATAAAACCTTAGTGGATCATGTATTGGGTCCAACTTTACTCATTAAAAAACTAAGATATATTTGAGGTTTTTATACATATATTTGGTAGTTTTTTGTTTTGTTTTAACCTTGCTGGTTTTTTTAGCATATATTTTGTAACTTTTAGTTTTTTATAACATCTTGTAACACTTTTAGTTTGCATCTATCTTTTTGAAATTTTGTTTACATTTTCCTTCGATATTTTTTTCTTAAAGAAACAAATTCAATGAAGCAACATCTGATACCATAGAGAAGTGGCCATAAACTAGAGAGGCTTGACCAATTTGAAAGATCATTTAGTGTCGTGTGATTTTAAGAGTAAACATGGACATGTTATTGTGATTGTAATATCGTCATTAAAAATAAAAATGTATATCTGAGGCAAAAGAAAACAGGTTCTCTTAGCAACACACGAATGAACCCGCTAGTTATTATTATTATTATTATTATTATTATTATTATTATTATTATTATTATTATTATTATTATTATTATTATTATTATTATTATTATTATTATTATTATTATTATTATTATTATCATCATCATCAAAATACGTTGCACACATTGCTATAAATTTATGATCTTAGTCTGTAAAATTACAGTCAATGTGAAAATTAAATTAGAGACTCTAGAGTCTAGGCACCTCAAGGACCAACGGAAAATACGGATGAAATTTACAATGAAGCCTTGAATTTGCAATCACCCACCATAAATTAATTACACCTTGAAAAAAAAATCTTGCTGGAGCATGCAAAATGTTCTCCGTCTAGCCAATTTTGAATAATAATAATGGTGCCGTATAATTCTTCATATAGATAGTTACAGTTTTTGAAGTTAATATATACTTTCTTGAAAAATTATAAAAATAAGTTCTATATTAGCGCATGCAAAGAAAAATACATATATGTACGTTGTTCTTCATTATTCTTGAAGCATCAAGTATGCATTAAGCTTTTCTTTATATTGTTCTAAACTTAAGTTCTTAATTAATTATTAGAAGATGAATAAATATTAACACAAATTACATTCAACAAAATCCGAAGAGTAATAAACTAGAAATTAAAACTATATGTGCAAACAGTGATTATTTGTTATGAAAACTACTAGCTTCAGAAATATTTGTTGACAAGTGATTGTTATAAATCATTATATACGTTATTTCAAACATTTATGTATATATTTAGCACAAGATGAAAACCAAACAAATAAAACATTAGTTCTATTATTAGATTAATTAATATATTTTGACAATAATTATGAAAATTTTTACCTTAAAGCTGCCAAGTGATTTCCATGGCCAATCAGTGAGAAATCCAGGAGTAGTAGCCATTGGTGGCTAGCTTTTCGGAATGAAAAAGAATAAGATCGAAGGGATTGAGAGATTAATTTAGGTATCTACAATATATCATTTCTGTTATGAGAAAATTATATATATATATATATATATATATTTATAGAGAAATATATATATCACTAGCTTCAAGATCAACTATATATACACGAAATATTGCATTAATTAACTGGTACAATAAGTTCAACTTATGCTGGCACATGTATAGTAGTTGGTTCAAGTTTTATTATTATCTATCTATACGACACTGCTTTTTCTTTTTCAAAAAGCCATAATAGGTGAACGACAATTAATGTATACATGTGAAGCTGCTTTCGTGCATGTACGTATAATTGGCTGTTATGTTTTTATAAAAATATACGTACATTGGAATGTCTTTAAAACCTTATTATACGGAGTAGCTTAGCTTGGTGTCCGCCAATTTTATACGTACGCTATATACGCTAACGTGTACCAATAAGCAGTGTCGGGGGATTTTGACTTGAACATTTTTATTTTATTTTTGAACTAGCTGCTTTTTGACTTGAACGTTAAATAAGATAACCGTACAAGAATGCATTTTCATAGGCTTCTTGTTTCCATAGGACCATATATAACCAACTTTTAACAAGTGTTCGCATGATCGTTGTCCAATAAAAATCTTTGAATTTAATCCACTTTTATTTTCTTCTAAAACACCAAAATATTAGGCATTATTTTTACCAAACTTATGCAATTTCCCACTAATGCCATAAGGAAAATCATAGAAACTATATATTATTAACACGTACGGT
Source organism: Erigeron canadensis (assembly GCF_010389155.1). NCBI lineage: Eukaryota > Viridiplantae > Streptophyta > Magnoliopsida > Asterales > Asteraceae > Erigeron > Erigeron canadensis. The sequence continues at coordinate 24,824,922 of NC_057764.1, forward strand.
GTGGTGGAACATTTGACGTACGGTTTCGAAATGAGAAATTAAGTTTTCTCTCCAACAAACAAAAGCAGCGACACTATGTTCGATTTGATTGTCATTCTTTCTTTTCTCTGGTATAAGAACAGGAACCGGAAGAGCCACATCAAATGGGAATTAAGAATGGCTTCAAAGTCCTCGATCTTCTTTATTGTTCGTTTTGAGATATTAGTTGTAACTAATGTTATTTTAGTTGTTATTAGTTGCGAGCTTTGGATCGTGTCCTCGGGGCTTGTATGAGTCTAGGAAGTGTATATTTGTTTAAATCTAGCCTTCTACTTGCACTTATATGGTACTAGAATTGCTAGTGTCACTTAATTTCTACTATATTTATATATATACTTTCTGCCGTTTTAAAAAAAAAAAAAACTAGATTAGAAAAAAGAAAAATAATAACACTAATCTAGCTATAAACTGCTTATACTTACTTAATTTTCACACTAAGCCAACTTCCTAATTTTATATCTTATATTTTACCATATAATAGTTAATCTTACATATTAATTAATTAATTAGTTTTTTTTGTTCTCGGACGTTGCCCGGAGAGATATTACGTAACATCTACACATGTGGTAAAAATTATATAAAATGAAACTTTTGTGACAAAAGTTAAAACATGAAAAGTTATGTGGTAAAAAGTAATGAAAATGAAACTTTGGTGGCTGAAGTTGAAAATTTTAAAGTTATGTGGTAAAAAGTTACGAATATGAAACTTTGTTGACAAAAAGAAAAAATCCAAAAGTTATGTGATAAAAAATATAAAAAATGAAACTTTCGTGACAAAAATTACAAAATTGAAAGTTATGTAGCGAAAATTCAAACTTATATGGTAAAAAGTAAAGAAAATGAAACTTTGGTGACCGAACTTGAAATACTTAAAACTATGTGGTTAAAAGTTAAGAAAATGAAACTTCGTTGACAAAAGTTAAAAATCCAAAAGTTATGTGGTAAAAAGTAAAAAAAACAAATGAAACATTCGTGTCGAAAATTTGAAAAGAAAAAATATAAAAAATTGAAAGTTATGTGCAAAAATAAAATAAATCGAAGCTTTCGTGACAAAAATCAAAAAATCAAAAGTTATGTGGTAGAATTGTTGACAAAAGTTAGAAAAAAAGTTATATGGTAAAAAGTAAGAGAATGAAACTTTCGTGGCAAAAGTTAAAAAAAAAAGTATAAAAGTAAATAAAACAAAACTTTCGTGTGAAAAGTAGAAGAAACGAAAATGATGTGGCAAAAAGTAAAAAGACAAAAATTTTAGTAAATTTATGTGATAAAAAGTAAAGAGAATGAAACTTTTGTGGCAAAAGTTAAAAAATGAATGTTTAAAAAGTAAATAAAACCAAAAGTAAAATAAATTAAATATGTAGAACAACCACCACCACCATACAACACGATCACTATCCATCTTCGACCATCATCACACGACCACCTTTCTCCTCCATCTTCCTCTTTCCCACACCAACCGATCACCACCACCTCCAAGCAACACCACGACATCCACCACCTTTGAACACCATCACCGTGTTGCTACTTGAACCGCTATTTCTTAACCAACAGAGGTTTTATGAATTAAATAGATTCATGAAAACCGATCTATACATACCATAATCTCTTATTTTTCCTTGGGGACTGTGTATTGGACTCAAAAACAAAAATTTGCGGCCATAACTCAGTTGCAATTTGGCCATTCAAATATGGTTGAAAAATTTTGATGCTAACAAAAACCCAAGGCATGCACACACTGTGTCCAGTAAGACCGAAGCCTCAACAAGGAAAACAAAAAACCAATCTGCACATAATAAGGTTGGATAGTATATTTTTCATGCATCATAGCACGTCTCCACCAAACGATGAGCTGTAATTTGTTTGTTTGAGAGAAAGTTTTTTTGCGCCTAAATCTATTTTTGAAAGTTGTTGTGCGGTTATTTATGACAAGCTGGAAAGAGTCTCACAAGTTAGACATGTGAATTAAATAACTAACTTAAGTATGTGATGATTTCTTCATTTCGTTAAGTTTGGGCGGCAGTTCGTTTTCCGGCAAGTGTTGAATTTGATTTTTTTTTTTTTTTTGGTTAGGATTCGTGTAGAAAATAATTTTGAGAAGTTTGGTAGTGGTTTCGTGGTCTAATTCGAAGAAACGAGTGAGATATCGACATTTTAAGTTTTCCGGCGAATTTTTCGGCCACTATAACCATTTTCCAGCCGGAGAAGATGAAGATTATGACAACAGAAAATTAAACTTCATTTTTCATCCCTGAACATGGTACGTTTTGTACTTTCAGTCCCTCAAGTGTATAGGTGGAAAGACATTAATGCTCTCATGTGTTTTACACGTAAGGACATTAATGGCTGAAACTTAACACCGTTTGGCGAAGAACTTCAATTGCAAATTTTTGCCAAGTTTAAGGTCAAAATTGTACTTTTTTTCACTTAAGGGATCAAAAGTATAAAACGTGTCAACTTTATGGACGAAAAGTGTAATTTACTCTAAATCCTAAAATAACATGTCGTGAGGGGTGTATGTAGTTTCGTTAAAACATCTTGGAGTGAATATCATATATCCGCTCCTTAAATCCTAAAAACATATTTATACCCAACTAAATAATAAATTTAATAGACTAATTCTGTACATTTAAATCCCTATTCCACCCTCTCACAAATCATTTTAATAGAACCAATTTACACTAATTTCGACAATATAATCGATCGATACATTCAACAAAATTGTTCCAGCCCCTCCTCCCATTTATGATTTTGTTTTTAAGTGCAATTTATGGTTTTATATAATCAATGAATATTATAAATATAAATCTTTATATATATACTAAAAGACAACTGACCTAATAGCTTATTAACCAATCATAACTCTTAAACTTCATTAAATTGAAAATTGATGATGTCATTAATTAAAATAAAATACTAATAATATAACATTAATTAACTAATTACATAAATAAATCAACAAATTAGTCTTACGCCTATATCTATTTTTGAGTAGATATATACTAATAATAAAATAAGATAATATACTTTTGGCCTAACTAATTTAACGCCAACATATATATTTATGAAAATATATCTTTATCTATATGGCTACACCTATACGTAATTGTAACATAAAAATCTCATAATCGATATCTTTAATTACCTTTTCTTCTTCCATTCATCACATTAAATAATTTTGGTTTTAAGATAATCTTCAGATATCAATCTATTCCAAACAATAGTATGCACATGGGTAAGTTTAACAATACTTGCAACTTATCATCAAAATAGTTATGAGTCTACATATAATTGCTGTTGTTGACATACAAAAATTTACAAAAGTGCAGCCTTCATGCTCACTCTAACATCTATATTTAGTTTAGTTTTTTTTATGCTACAAAAAGTTACCAGGTTTGATTTATTTAGTTTGATAAAATAATAAGTAATAGTGTATATTCTAGGATTACGGGTCATTATATTCTTTATACTAGAGAGTTTGTAATTTTGTATATTTTTATTTTTGAATTATATATTTAATTGATTATCTTTGTCTTGAAAAATGTGTAAACATCCCGTTTATTATATTTGAATATTATAAAATCATAATAGACATACTTAACGATATTTTAATATTAAAAAATCAAATCAGGTCAGTATCATTTTATTTGTTTCATTGTCACATATACTATATTACGTTTTATTTTTCATAATTAGAAATAATATCAAAATTTACAAAAGTGCAGCCTTCATGCTTACCCTAACATCTATATTTAGTTTAGTTTTTTTTATGCTACAAAAAGTTACCAGGTTTGATTTATTTTGATAAAATAATAAGTAATATTGTATATTCTAGGATTACGGGTCATTATATCCTTTATACTAGAGAGTTTGTAATTTTGTATAATTTTATTTTTGAATTATATATTTAATTGATTATCTTTATTATGAAAAATGTGTAAATATCCCGTTTATTATATTTGAATATTACAAAATCATAATTGACATACTTAACGATATTTAAATATTAAAAAATCAAATCAGGTCAGTATCATTTTATTTGTTTCATTGTCACATATATTATATTACGTTTTATTTTTCATAATTAGAAATAATATCTTACTTTTAGAGAAACATATTCGAAATATTTTGTTATAGGTGTTTTCTATAAAGATGACATTACATGTTTTGTTTTTCTTATATGTGTCATGACAATGACTCAAAAAAAATTCTAAAAAAAAAATAATAGTACAAGTACTTTAAAAATCTTATTTAATTTACATTAAACTTTATTAACTTTTAGTTAATTAATTTGTAGCAACAAATATGTATGAATTAAGATTTACGCTTATGTTCATATATTGCATGATTTTATTTTTAATTACGTTCTTAACATATTTCAAGATTGTTTTTGGCTTTTTATATTTTGAATTAATAAGACTTTTGAACTTGCATATATACTTTTACCGTGATAGTAATAATTTAATCTTTATAACAAAATAAACCCGTGTATTTGATACGAGTCTAAAATCTAGTATTAATACTAATATCCATTAAAGAGTAAGTTTTTCTTTTTTGTAAAATTCTCAATATACATTTGTGTAAAGTCCACCTAACAAGATGTACACAAGATCAAGATATAAAAAGATATAAGGTTAGACAATAATAATCACAAGTTATATCAAGTAACCCGACTGGCAAGTAAATCGAAACTAGATATGACTAGTTAGAATTACGATCCAGATAATGGATAAGAGTAATAAGATATAATTGCTTGAAACTATATAAATTACTAAATATAATTGTGACATCTGTCACCAAAACTGGTAATTTATTATAGTCTCTAACTTACATTCCAAATTTCTTGACTAGTCAATATGCCTATATAGTATAACAAGCATAGAAATGTGGTGATCATTTCCAATATGGGATTTCTATTACTTGAATTTCAATAGTTTAGGATTGAGATATTTGATCTTCCTAAACGTAGATGACTATAATTATCCCCGTAATTTCTAGACTTGTAGTTGTTAGTCATATTTATTTCTAGACATTGATAAATTATTATACGCTATTTAGTGGTGAACGAAATCAATAATTATAAAAGTAATATATAATTAGTATAAGTAGTAGGATGGTAATAGTAATAATAAAATATCATATGTTTAGTAAAAAATTTAGTCATATATATATTACAACAATTTAATGGTGAGCAAGGAATTTTAATTCCATTAGAATTCTTATGATACATTAAGTCTAATCATAAACTAACTAAAACACTTATCTCCATATATATATATATATATATAATAACTATACCCTAAATAATAAAAAAAAACCAAAACCCTTTTTGATTTTGCTTCTCTTTTGCCGATCAACAAACAAACATCACAACATAAAATATTTTTTTTTTTATTATTAATCATCTCATTGTCAAAGCAAACTTTGGTAAGTTTAATTATAATTTTATTGAATCTTGATTTAAATTACAATTAATAATAAAATTCTTAAAGATTATATTTTATTCTTCTTTTCAAGGTATCTAAGAAGAAGATCATCAATCTTGGGGTAAAATCACTTGTCTTCTCTTTTCATATATATTAGTCTTTTTAATTATTAATATATATATATAAGCATATCTTTTTTATTTATTAATTTTTATTTATAAGTAACCTATTTGATGAATATATATTATGGCAAATTTATAATAATGAATGAAAGAGTTTTTTTTAGGGTTAAATTAAAAGCTTGAAGTATAAATCATATTAATGTTAAAAGTTTAAGTATTTAATGAAGCATAATAATTAATGTAATAAAAGAAATCCAATTATGAAGGCATGAAAATCATAATAACAGATTTAATTAGGTGCTGGAAAGATTTGAAAGTTTATATATAAATATTAGTTGTAGTAGTCTTTAAAACAGTAAGTTTGGGTTATTTCAGAATCTGGACAGATTCAGTTTGTTAACTTTGAAAGGTCGTATCTTGGTCATGGGAGATGGTTAAGTCACGTTTTTGGTGTCTAAAATTAAGTTCAGGAAGTCTACTTTCTGGTGGAAGCGGTTTCGTGTCAAAATATGAAGTTTAAGGTTGTCAAACAAATTTTATAACAAAACTGTGCAAAGCTGAGTTTTCTGAACAGATTTTGGTTGAGTTAAAATAGTCATATCTTGGTCGATTTTATGAACTGGACAATTATTTTTCTCCAGAAACGTTTTTGAGATGTTAAGATTGTACAGTAAAAAAATTGGATTTTTTTGAAGCTTCGAAGGCCCTTAACTTTTATAAAACTTTTCTGTGCCCGAACAGTGATTTTTCTGGCTAGTCTGTAATCATTGAATTTTTAAAAATAGTTAACGTGCCAAATAAATTATGTAAAAATTCATGTAAGTATATAACACTCTAAGGTAACAGTAGTTAAGATTTGGAATCTTGAATCATTCGTTTCATCCTAATAAAAAATAGATGAAGTTACCAAAAAAGTTCAGTTAATATGAACTTATAGAATTTAATCTTAAATCAGTAAAACAAATATTATATATTAAGTTATGTGACTTGTAACTTAATAATATATGACAAATCAGTTGTGAATATTTTGAAAGTAGCCATATGTGTATTTCATCAAATACGGGTTACAATGGACGGTTCTTGACCATGTCCATAATTGTAACTTGTTCATATTTATATGTTGTGTAGATTCTAGCGACCTTGTTGGATTTGCATAACTACTTGCTTGTTGAGGTGAGTTTCGTGACCCCTTTTTATATTATTTCTTTGGGGGAAAATGATGCTCAAAACACTTTCCATTTCTTTACTAGCTGTGCCAAAACTTGTTTGTTTTCATGGACAAATACGTGTAATTATGAGATGTGTATGTTAGCTTGCTTGTATTGATTTCTTTGATGCAATAGATATCTTTTGATATCTATTGAAGACTATTGGAAAACTATCGACCAACTTTATACTCCAGCTGGTAGTTGTTGGTATTTAAAGCATGATTGAGTTGTTGGCAGGAGTGATGGGGATTGTGTTGTTGGATAACTATGATGGCATTGATCAGTATTTAGTATGCTACTACATGTTTATATTTACACTATTGTCAAAACTTGATATATCATGCACAACAAACTCATTTGTATTCCTTTAAACCTACGAACTCACCAACATTATGTTGACATTTTCGAGCATTCATTTTCAGGTAATAACAATGTTTAAGAAGATTGAGCTTATGGACTTTAGGAAGACCAATAAAGAGATCCTTCATGGACTCCTAGATTGCATGTGAAACATTGAACGCTATTTGCAAATATTACTTCTTTGCTATTTGAGGCGTGTTGCCTAGACTTTCCGTTTGTGGAATTTACATTTATTTGAATTTCATTTAGTATGACTCTATTATAAAGTCCATGTGTCATTGCTATATCTTTTCATCATATCCTACGATTCCGCCTAAGGTGGGGTGTGACAATAATCAAGTATTATGGCAATGAGTCGAGATGTACTTTTCAATGTATTTTATTTATTGCTTATAAACAAAATACAAGAGTTGTTGCGGAACAAAGATAATCACACTTATGAAAGTATCTAAACAACCCAGAAATACAAATGATCTATGTGACGAGGAATTACTCGTAAGAATACTTAGAATAATATCACACGTTGCAATTGCCAAAGTTCCAAGCAATATTGCAAGTGTGAGAAGTCTTATATTTATAGGCAAACATGTCCTGATGACGTGGCAATATGCTGTACTAAATATGGTTGGATGGATTCGTGGGACAAATCCATAACATGCTTGTTTAAGGTAAAGTATGTAAGTTTCTTGATGTGACTTGACATACTTTATTCCCAACCTTTTTGCTAAAACTTTCTCAATCCTAGGTTGATAGTAATTAACCGGGTAAAGGTAGTTAAAGCTGCAAAAAGACTTTCCTCGTAATCAGTGAAAAAGTGTTGTAAGTACTTTTTCACTGAGCCTCTTCATATTCAACTTCAGGTAAGATCTTCTCTGAGCTCTGCTTCTGAGATGATCTTCTTCTTTAGTCTTCAGTCTTTGACTTCCGTCTGAACGTCTTCAGTGTTGGTTGATTCTGAATCTGAAGTGAAACTTCAGTGAGCTATATTCTGAATGACTTCAGAATCCTGAGCAAGCATTCTTCACTGAGCTTCAACTATTTTGAACAAATTATACTTAGTCGATTTTTGACCTAACAAATTCCCCCTATTTGTTCTAAAATAGTTCATGTATTTTAGACTTCTATCTATACAAGTTTGTAAGTCTAAAAATACAAGTTTTTGTTTAAGTTGTAAAAATATTTCTAAGGACATCTCATAGATCACGATGCCTTAAGAAAAATTTTCTTGTTTGTTTTCTAACTTAAACTATTTTCTAATAATTTGATGTAACTTGCAACTATATAGAAGATACTGAGATGATTGTTCAGTTACAAGTACAGAAATGAAATGAAATGAAAAATATTTACAAGTACAAATATTTACAAAGAGATACACTACTTCTTCGCAGGCCTTGAGCCAGAAGGACCTTCAGTAGCTTTTCTCTTAGGAGAGCTGATCTTTCCAAATAGTCTTTCCTCCATCTCAACCTTGGCCTTCATTTTCTGTTGGATCTTCAGCATCCAGGCGCCATTCAGATGAGACTTCGGTTTTCCCTTCAGCGCATTGATCATCTCCTTATGCTCAGAATACCCAAACTTATGCACCGATACTTGCTCATACTCTTCTTCAGTTCTACCTTCTCTTTTTACAATCAGATTGAACAGCTTCAGACCATCTTCCTTCAGAATTTGCACATCCAGGATCTTTGCAGGATGACACCTGTGTTTCATGTAGTAATCATACTGATCCTTCTCATGTTTATCCTTTACCTGAGCAACTTCTTTGGAAATGGGTATGAATGTAGAGAGGTCAGCATCTCGAGCATTTTTCCTTGAAGTCCTTGGGCCAGTAAGTTTGGGCTTCTGGGGTGGCCTGCAGATTTCTTTTTCAGCTTTCAGAACACTGGACATTATTTCTTTCTTTTTAATCTTCATCTCTTTCTTTCTATTCTTTATCAAATCTTCAATAGATATCTTGAAAGTGAGATGGTCCAGATTCTGTTCTAAGGGAGAATACTTCATCCCATACTCATACTCTGCCATATCCACCAATGCCTTCTGCACTCTTGCGTCATGTTTGATCTTCTGATATCTTTCTTTTATAAGACCAAGAGCTGCAGCATCCACCAAATCAATGGTACCCATTGCCAAGTGTTGGGCCTTATCTCTTTCTTGAGTCTCTCTCCACATTATGAACTGATTGGAGACTTGTCTCTGAAGGGCTTCCAACTTCTTCTGACCAGCTTCTAAGTCTGGCAATGGATAACCATGCTCATCCACATTCTCACCAACCACAAAGCCAGAGTCCTTGGCCCCCTTTTTCTTTGGCTCCTCAACCATCTTAGCTTTGCCTTTATCTTTCCTTGCTTGTTCAGATGGTTGAGGTTCAGATTGTACCCTTAGTTGTTCTCCCTCGGATCCAGATATCCTCTTGGTTGCTTCGATTAATTCTTGAGAGCTGGCCAGCAACCCAATCGGCACATCACTTCCCCCTTTGGGAATCTCCGCAGGCATCCTTGCATATAATTCAATTGCCTTCTGCATGCCCTGCAGAGGTTCCCAATTATGCTGGGAAATACTATCAGAAATTCCCTTCGACATAGTGGCAAACTGAGCTCTTAATCTGAATGTAGAGTTCAGATTCAGCTTCTCATGCTCCAGGACTTCCTTCAGTAACCCTTGTTCTTCATCAGATAGAGCACCAGAGGGAGGAGGAGTAACAACTTTAGGAGTTTTCTTGAGTAGGGCCAGGATTTCATCCAGTTGCTTTGACTGGTTCTGAACTTGTTTATCAAGAGTTGACACAGAGTTTTTCATTTCAGTTACAGCTTTGTCAACCTTGTCATTTGTTGCTTTAGAGACTTCAGAAACCAGCACCCTGACCCTCTCTTCAACTTTGTCAGCCACCGACACTGAAATCTGAGAAATGAGATCTTCAGAAAAAATAGATTTCAGTGTCGCAGAAACTTTTTCACCAACTGAGGCACCAAGAGACTCTGCATCAACATCCGGCTTCTTAACCAACTCACCTACTTCCTTTTCAAGTGCCAAGAAAGAGTTTTGTATCATTAATAACCAGGATTGCAGATTCGCAACTACTGAACTCTGCACATCCCTCTTGGTCAACTTGAAGGCTTCACCAATCACCCTACTTAAACCATTGCAAGATGACACCAATTCATGCAACTTCCCAACCACCAAGCTCTCATTCACTGCAATTCTTGTAAATTCAGTACCCATAACACCCTGGGCATCCTTCAGATCGGCTAGAGACTTGGTGTTGGCAGCCAGAGATTTTGATAAGCCCTCAACCTGAATGAGAAGGTTTTGGACTACAGTTTGCGATTTCTCTAGCTGAGCTTCCATGCTTAGTGGTGCAGCAGTCAAAGTGGAAGCCGAAGCAACAAAAGGAGTAGTCTTGATGCTCGCCAGAGATTTCTCCAGGATTCTTTCTGAAGGACCATCAGACTCGGTCTCAGAATCCAGTTCTTTCTCTTGCTCTCCTGGCAGATCATACGTCCTCCTTGGTGGAACATCATGAATTTGTGGGTGAAGGAATTGAAGAGGTGGTTGAAAGACAGCAGAAGTGACATAGGCCGGAGTTGTGCCTTGTGGAAATAGAGGGTGTTGATGAGAAATTGGTGGTGGTTGATAAGGTGGATCAAGATCGATGATATTTTGGTTGGCTCAGAATCTGAAAGATTCTCCCTCAATAACTCTTCATCAAAAACAAAGTCTTCGAGGTTTCCCTCAGGTAGCTCATCTTCATCCCAGACATTTACATTCTGGTCAGATATGCTCTGGTCTAGATTCCCAGAATCCAAACCAGCACCCAGTTCAGCAGCTGCTTCAGCAGGTGCATCGTTACTGGTCAGAGATGGGACTGCTTCAGACGATACCAGTTGTGCCTAAGTAACTCTTGTGCTGGATCCAAGAGTCTCATCATCGGCCGTAGACTTAGAAACCTCCATTCCTCTAGGTATCACCTGAGAAACATCAAAAGTTTGTGCAAGCAAAGAGTGTAAGATTTGTGAAGTTACAGGGAGTGCATGTGCAGACACAACTTCTAATGTGTGTTGGGCTGACACACCAATATCTTCACCATCTCCTCCTAAAGAAGTTTTGGAGATGGCTGCTTGTAGGTTTCCCATTTGACCTTCTTCTGAAACCTGTTTTGAGGTTTCAGAAGGCTGAGCTTGGGTACTAATATCCTTGGGTTGTAAGGATGGCCTAAAAGGACGCAGTGTTAATAAACCCTTTGGAAATCCTGAGGAGTCTTTTGAGAGATCCTCAGGTTGGTCAGTGGAAGATGAAGGTGGCAGGGTAGAACTTGTTTTGGGTTTAAACAAGTGTAGCGTATTGCCACTAGATCGACTGGTGGGTCTCACATTCTTTTGTGACCCGCCCAGTGATCTTTCTGAGCCAACCGGTCGTGCTGTGTCAGTTTTAATGTTGTTACTAAGTACCTGAAGCATAGCAGGAGACAGTTCAGGTTCGTCCTCAGACTCGGTCATCTTGGAGAGGTCCTTGCAAAATTCGGTCTGAGAGCTCTCCTGAAGAACGTCAGTGTATCCTTCTCCCAGAATTGCCAAAAAACAAATACTTAAAAATCTGGGGAAGGCAATATGGATGCTCCTCTTCCCCTTCAACTTAGTCAACAGCTGAGCAAATAGCATCTCAGCAAAGTCTATCTTCATCCCGTGCCACAAATAGTAGCCCATCTCGACCTGAATCAAAGAGATTTGATCCAGTCCTCCACTATTTCCTCCGAGACACTCTACAATCTGTGTCCAAAAGTATCTCCAGCACCCCTTGAAACCAGCAATGAAGATGTGGCCCGACGTCTTCAAATTGCCATCATCATCAACAATCTGGTTGTGGCCAGTAACCAGCAAAACTTCCCTGAAGTTCACCCCTTTTTGTCTTTTCGTGTAAGGGGTGTTGGGAGGCAAATAGTTCAGCCTGAGCGCCTCCCTGAAACCGTCAAGCGTCAATACGCACTTCACCGTACCCTCCTTCAGCGTGAAGGCTATTGACTTCTCATCTTTGGCAACTTCGGCCGTATACCAAAATTCCAGCAAGTATCGATGGTATAAACGCTCTGGGTCAGCAGTAAGAGCGTATGAAATGGGACAGCGTTGAAGAAACGCGTTTAATCTGCCCATAAGCCCTTCAGATTTGGCATTCAGGGCTGCTTTAACATTGTTCATATTGAAACGAATGGTTTTAGACTCAAAGTCTTTTGGCCATTGAGAGCTGGGTTTAACAGCAGATTTGGGTGGAGAATATTCAAAAGCAATGAGTGTTTTGGGTTCTTTAACGGATGATGAGGAAGCCATTTTAAAAGGAGATAGAATGAAATGAAAGAAAGGAGATGAAAATGTGTTAAGAAACTTTAGGGTTTGAAGTTATGAAAGAAGATGAAATGAATGTTAAATATTTGAGAGAATGAAATGAATGTTTGAGAGAATGTGAGAGAGATATGATTGGGAGTAAATGAAAAAATGAAGTAAATGAAGGAATGATCTTGGAAAAAGATATATATATTTTCAAAGAAATTCAAAGGATTTTTTTTTTTGTTGAAAATAAGTAAAAAGATTTTGGAATTCAAACCCAATAAAATATAATGATATTTTATTGATGGTAATTTTGATCGGGTTTGAAATCCGAAATAATTTTCGGCGACACATCCGCATTAAATGCAACAATGGCCATGACCCCACTTTTTCAAGAAAAATTCAACCATTTTAAATGCAAAAGCAATTATCATTTTCGTTTACGGTGCAAGTAGTATGACACGTCAGCAAAAAGGTATCCTGGAACAGTAAAAATCATGTGTCCACTTGCCAGCTAGGTATCCATTGTGTAATAAAAGGTTTTGATGGACTTCAGATTGAATAATTTAAAATTCTGAGAGAGATTAAGGAAGTGCAATCTGAACCTTCTCATATTCTAGAAATTCTGAAGTCCCTCAGTTCCTGAGACATTTCAGACAGAGTGTTTTCTGACGCAAAAATTCCCCCTCAAAAAAAAAAAATTCTTTTTCTTTGTAAAAACATTTTTGTCTATTCCCCCTGAAATGCTACACAGGATTTAGCATTCCTAACTCACTGATGAGATGTTTAAAAGTTTTGACATCTAAAGGTTTTGTAAACACATCAGCCAGTTGTTTATCAGTGGGAATGAAATGAATTTCATTGTCACCTTTTAAAAAATGATCATGAATGAAATGGTACCTTAGATCAATATGCTTGGTTTTAGAGTGCATGACAGGATTGTGAGATATTGCAATGGCACTTGTGTTATCACAAAATATTGGCGTTCTTGTGTACTTAACACCATAATCAGTTAGTTGATTCTTCATCCATAAGATCTGAGCACAACAACTTGCAGCAGAAATGTACTCAGCCTCAGCAGTTGATAATGATACTGCAGTCTGCTTCTTGCTTGTCCAACTAACTAATTTGCCACAAAGAAAATGACACCCACCTGTGGTACTTTTCCTATCTATCTTACAACCTGCATGATCAGAATCTGAATAGCCCATGAGATCTAGACTTGAGCCTTTGGGATACCAAAGATCTAGTCTGGGGACACCTTTCAGGTATCAAAAAATTCTTTTTACTGCATTTAGGTGTGCTTCTCTGGGATCAGATTGAAATCGTGCACAAAGACATGTTGCAAACATTATGTCTGGTCTACTTGCAGTTAAGTACATTAATGATCCCACCATACCACGATATTTTGTGGGATCGACAGGTTTTCCATTAGGATCTGAATCCAAGGTTAATGGTGCAGAAATTGGAGTATCTTTAGATGAGACTGAATCAAATTGATATTTCTTTAATAAATCTTTGACATATTTTTCTTGATTAATAAAAATACCATCACTGGTTTGTTTTACTTGAAGACCTAGAAAATATGTCAATTCACCCATCATACTCATTTCATACTCAGAGGACATAATTTTTGAAAACTTTTCACACAATTTTTCATTTGTAGACCCAAACACAATATCATCAACATATACTTGTACAAGTAAGATATCACTTGTCTCATGCAAGATGAATAAAGTGTTATCTATAGCACCTCTACGAAAACCATTATCTAAAAGATGTCGAGTTAGAGTATCATACCAGGCTCTAGGTGCTTGCCTCAGACCATACAATGCTTTGTTCAGTCGATACACCCAGTGAGGTTTTTCTTTGCTTTCAAACCCTGGAGGTTGATACACACACACAACTTCTTCTAGCTCTCCATTTAGGAATGCACTTTTAACATCCATTTGGTAGACTTTGAACTCATGATGAGCTGCAAATGCTAAGAAAATTTTGATAGCTTCTAGTCTTGCTACTGGTGCAAAAGTCTCATCAAAATCAATTCCTTCTTCTTGTACGTAACCCTTTGCAACAAGTCTGGCCTTGTTTCTGATTACATGACCATCTTCATCTACCTTGTTTCTAAAGACCCATCTTGTCCCAATTGGTTCTTTCTTCAGATTGGGGGGACATGGAACAAGCTCCCAAACATTGTTCCTTTCAAATTGGTTGAGCTCTTCTTGCATGGCTTCAACCCAACTTGGATCTTTCAAAGCCTCGTCAATCTTCTTCGGTTTTATCAGTGACAAGAAGCTGACGTATAAACATTGATCGCTTGTGGCTCTTCTGGTCTGAACCCCTCTACTTGGATCGCCAATCACTTGATCAATTGGATGTGAGCGAGTCCATTTAGAGTAATAACCAGGATGAACAATGATATCAGTGCAAGAACTCCTCTGTCCTACTTCAGAAGATGGATCAGAATAAACTATTTCAGTTTCATCATCTTCATCATCTTGTAGATCACGATTTGCATCATGAAATTCTTCGTTCTGAGGTATTTCAGGGGAAACTAATATCTGAGGAGTAACACGCACGTCTGATCCAATAGTCAATTCAGTAGGTAGTTTGAATGTGACTGAAGGATAGAATGGAATGTTACTTTGCTGATTTGAAGTTGGTTCTGAGCTGGATTGAACAGAAACATGTTTAGGTGACTGATTTGATTTGTCATTTTGATCAGAATCACCGAAACTGAGAGGACTTTCTGAAGGTGGTTCAGAGACTGGTTTATCAAAGATTGCAGAATTTGATTCATCAAAGGTAACATGAACTGACTCATCAACCTTTTCAAGTCTTTTCTTATAGACTCTAAAGGCCCTGCGAATTGTTGAATAACCTAGGAAGTACCCTTCATCAGCTTTGGCATCAAATTTGCCCAATTTGCTGGAATCATTCAGAATGTATACTGGACATCCAAAAACATGAAAATATCCAATATTAGGCTTTCTATTTCTGAGTACTTCATAGGCAGTCTTCTTATGTCTTTTGACATAAATGGAACGATTCTGAGTGTAGCAAGCAGTTGCAACAGCTTCAGCCCAAAAACATTTTGGAAGACCTGACTCTTTCAACATACTTCTGGCAGCTTCAATCAGTATTCAATTCTTTCTCTTTACAACACCATTTTGCTCTGGAGTATGTGCTGAGGAGAAGTTCTGAGATATGCCAGTGTCAGTGCAGAAGTTTTCCAGAGTGGAATTTCTTAATTCAGTGCCATTGTCACTTCTGAGCTGACGAACTTTTTGCTTGTTCTTGAGTTCAATTTGTTTGATGAGGGCAATAATTTCAGCAGCAGCTTCACTTTTATTTCTGAGGAAGATTACCCAACAGTATCTTGAATATTCATCAACTACAACCAGAGTGTACTTCTTCCCCGTTCTTGTCTGAACATTCACAGGACCAAAGACATCCATGTGTAGCATCTGAAGTGGTTCAGTGATGCTGAAATTTTGCTTGGTCTTGAAAGATGCTTTTTTCTTCTTTCCCATTTCACATCCTGGACATGGCTTGTCTTTATTGAAAGACATGGCTGGTATCCCATCAGCAAGTTGTTTTCTTGACAACTTATTTATATTTTTGAAATTGAGGTGGGATAACCTTTTGTGCCACAACCAATTGGTGTCCTTATCAGCCTTTGTATAGAAACATTGTTCAGAAGTAGCACTGTTCATATCTACTACATAAATGTTTCATTTTCTGGGAGCAATCATTACTAACTTCCAATCTCTGTTGAATATGGTGCCTTGTGAAATATCAAATAAAACCTTAAAGCCATCATCACAAAGTTGGCTGACACTGATCAGGTTATATTTCAAACCATTCACATATGCAACTTTTGTGAATTTGACCTGACCGTTATTCACAATACCATATCCTTCAGTTTGTCCATGATCATCATTACCAAAAGTTATTGAGGGCCCCTCTTGCACCCTATATTCCTCCAGCAGGGATTTGTGACCAGTCATGGTTCTGCCAGCAACACTGTCAAGAAACCAAGTATTCTTTTTGCGGTCACCCTGCACATACACAAAAAATTAGTTCTTTTTGGGAACCCATCTTTTAATGGGTTCACTGGACTTTCCCTGAACAATCTCAGATTTCTTTGGTATGTGGGGAACAGATGGATCAAAGGGAATTTCAGTCATAATTTCTGATGACACAAAAACAATTGGTTTAATGACCTTAGAAATCTTTTTCTTCTCAGATTGTTGCTTTTCTTGTTTAATTTTCTTTGAAAAAGGTTTTGGGTTTTGTTTGGGATTTTGGGGAGTGCTTTCAACATTTTTTAATCGTGCATTACAGCTTTGCACTTGCCTAGCCAAATTTTGAAATTGACTTTCAATCCTTAACAAAATAGATTCTTGATCAGACACCTGAGTTCTACCAGAATCTGAGGTAGAAGGCTCAGCAGGGATGGCATTCTTCTTCTTTTTCTGGTTTTTGGAAACCTGATTTGAAGATTGAGGGGAAGGCTTTTTGGATTTAGTCTTCTTTTCTGAAGCAGTGGTCTGACTTGCTTCAGATTTGCCCTCAGGTTGTTCCTGGGCTTGATCAGTTATCAGTTTTGATTTTCCAAGATCTTTAAAAACAATTTCTGGTCTCATTTCTTTTGGAAGAGCATCAAGATCAGTTATTACAGAGGCAAGATGAAGATCACCAGTGCCATAGGCGATTCTTTGGTTTTCAAAAGTTTTCTTTATGGCAGCTTCTGGAAAAGGTGATTTCATCCAAGATTTTATTATTTTTTGTTCTTTTTCCAAAATGATTTTTAGTTCTTCCTTTTCCAATTCTAATTTTGAAACCATTGATTGATAACTTTTCAAGGTCAACTGAACATCTTTCAGTTCTTTCAATCTGGCCTGACTGGCGTTCAGTTCAGAAGAATTTATTTCAAAATTTGTAATGCTTTCTGAACGCACAGTCTCAACATATGATATGTCGGCCTCAATTCGAACTAAAAGATCCAGTTTTAGTCCTTCATCATTCTCAAAACCAAATTCACTAACCTTTTTCATGATAATATCCACCCAACGACCAGATTCCACATCAGACTTAACAACATGACTTTGATCTTCACGAGCCATGAAACACATATCCCTTACTTCTTTTTCATCGTCAGATGACTCGTCAGAATCCTCCCATTTTTCAGTGTCAGCTACCATGCAGCTATTCTTGTTGGATTCTTCTTGTGCCATCATTGCCATGTGGGCTTTCAGCTTCTTGTACTTAGCTTTGTACCCATCATCTGGCTTCTGAAAGATAGAGTGGTTAGGGGCAGTGTGTGATGAGGAAGGTTGTGATGATCTGCATTCCTTCATAAAATGTCCTTTCTTTCCACATTTAAAACATTCAAGATTGGACTTATCAACAGTGTTGTTTGAAGAAAATTGTTTGCCATTTCTTTTGGTTTTAAATTTAAAGCGATTAAAGGTTTTGGCAATCATAGCAATCAGATCATCATCATCATCCTCATCACATTCATGTGATGCATAATCAGAAATACCAACTTTCATTAGTTCAGCTACTATCTTCTTCACAGAGTCAGACTGATCACTCTCAGAAGATAGTAGGGCAGTATCTTGAGGTTCAGAATAATGAACCAGAGCTGACTTGGTAGATGAATGATTCTTTGCATCTTGCTCAGCCACAACTCTCTCTGCTTTGTTTTCCTCAGTAAATCTAAAAGTACCATACAGAGAGGCCAGAGTGTGGCTGTGAAGGGTATTGCCTTGTCTTAACACCATGATCAAATTTTCCCATTTTGAAGGCAAAATATCACAAAATTTTTCAAGCAAAATTTCTTTGTCTTTTGTGACACCAAGAGCTTTTAATTGATTGACCAAATTTGTAAACCTAAGATATGTTTCAGTTAAAGACTCATTTGGTAATGCAAAAAATGCTTCATATTTTTTATTCAAAGAAACTTTTCTTGTGGTGACAGTTTCCTTTGTTCCTTCAAATTGTGTTAGCAATTCTTCCCACATCAACTTAGAATTATCAAGTAAAACAAGAGTGGGTTTCAAACTTTCTGGGACAACAAAGAGAATCATATTTTGTAATTTAGAGTCTAGGTCAGCCAAACGATGATCTTCTTCTAACCAATGATCTTTCTCTTTGGGTGTTAACCTAGGGGTCCCATCTTGATTAAAGACAACAGTTGATGCATTCATGGGAACATAAGGACCTTTGTGACATCCGTCACCAAAACTGGTAATTTATTATAGTCTCTAACTTACATTCCAAATTTCTTGACTAGTCAATATGCCTATATAGTATAACAAGCATAGAAATGTGGTGATCATTTCCAATATGGGATTTCTATTACTTGAATTTCAAAAGTTTAGGATTGAGATATTTGATCTTCCTAAACATAGATAACTATAACTATCCCCGTAATTTCTAGACTTGTAGTTGTTAGTCATATTTATTTCTAGACATTGATAAATTAGTATACGCTATTTAGTGGTGAACGAAATCAATAATTATGAAAATAATATATAATTAGTATAACTAGTAAGATGATAATAGTAATAGTAAAATATCATATGTTTAGTAAAAAACTTTTAGTCATATATATATTACAACAATTTATGGTGAGCAAGGAATTTTAATTCCATTAGAATTCTTATGTTGCATTAAGTCTAATCATAAACTAACTAAAACACTTATCTCCATATATATATATATATATATAATAACTATACCCTAAATAATAATAAAAAAAAAACCAAAACTTTTTTTTGATTCTTTTCTTCTCTTTGGTCGATCAACACCAAAGCACCACAACATTAAATATTTTTTTTTTATTAATCATCTCATTGTCAAAGCAAACTTTGGTAAGTTTAATTATAATTCTATTGAATCTTGATTTAAATTACAATTAATAATAAAATTCTTAAGATTATATTCTATTCTTTTTTTAAGGTATCTAAGAAGAAGATCATCAATCTTGGGGTAAAATCACTTGTATTCTCTTTTCATATATATTAGTCTTTTTATTTATTAAATATATATATATATATATAAGCATATATTTTTTTTATTAATTTTTATTTATAAGTAACCTATTTGATGAATATATATTATGGCAAATTTATAATAATGAATGAAAGGGTTTTTTTTAAGGTTAAATCAAAAGCTTGAAGTATAAATTATATTAATGTTAAAAGTTTATGTATTTATTGTATTATAATAATTAATGTAATTAGAGAAATTCAATTATGAAGGCATGAAAATCATAATAACAGATGTAAATAGGTGTTGGAAAGATTTGAAGGATTATATATGAATATTAGTTGTAGTAGTCTTTAAAACAGTAAGTTTGAGTTATTTCAGAATCTGGACAGATTCTGTTTGTTAACTTTGAAATGTCGTATCTTGGTCATGGAAGATGGTTAAGTCACGTTTTTGGTGTCTAAAATTAATTTCAGGAAGTCTACTTTCTGGTGGAAGTGGTTTCGTGTCAAAATATGAAGTTTAAGGTTGTCAAACGAATTTTATAACAAAACTGCGCAAAGCTGAGTTTTCAGAACAGATTTAGGACGACTTCAAATAGTCATATCTTGGTCGATTTTATGAACTGGAAGATTATTTTTTTCCATAAACATTTTTAAGATGTTAAGAGTGTACAGTAAAAATTTGGTTTTTTTTTTGAAGCTTCTAAGACCCTTAACTTTTATAAAACTTTTCTGTGCGCAAACAGTGAATTTATTAACTAGACTGTAATTAACGAATTTTTAAAAATAGTTCAAGAACAAAATAAATTCTGTAAAAAT
Organism: Erigeron canadensis; assembly: GCF_010389155.1. Taxonomy (NCBI): domain Eukaryota; kingdom Viridiplantae; phylum Streptophyta; class Magnoliopsida; order Asterales; family Asteraceae; genus Erigeron; species Erigeron canadensis. The sequence goes on from NC_057764.1 coordinate 24,845,209, forward strand.
TCATTTAAGTATCTAACACATAAAATTTACTGTGGTAAAAATTTAAGGACTTGGTTAGTTCGGGTGATCTAGAATAAAAATTGATAAAGTTACCAAAAATTTCAGCGAATAAGAGCTTGTAGAACTAAATCACAAATCATTAAAACAAATACTCTATATTAAGTTATGTGACTTGTAACTTAATAATAGATGACAAATCAGTTGGGAATATTTTGAAAGTAGCCATATATGTATATATCATCAAATACGGGTTACAATGGATGGTTCTTGACCATGTCCATAATTGTAACTTGTTCATATATATGTTGTGTAGATTCTAGCGACCTTGTTGGACTTTGCATAACTACTTGCTTGTTGAGGTGAGTTTCGTGGCCCCTTTTTATATTATTTCTTTGGGGGAAAATGATGCTCAAAACACTTTTCATTTCTTTACTAGCTGTGCCAAAACTTGTTTGTTTTCATAGACAAATACGTGTAATTATGAAATTGTGTATGCTAGCTTACTTGTATTGATTTCTTTGATGCAATAGATGTCTTTTGATATCTATTGAAGACTATTGGAAAACTATCGACCAACTTTATACTCTAGCTGGTAGTTGTTGGTATTTAAAGCATGATTGAGTTGTGGGCAGGAGTGATGGGGATTGTGTTGTTGGATAACTATGATGGCATTGATCAGTATTTGGATTGCGTACAAGCTGCTACATGTTTATATTTACACTATTGTCCAAACCTCATATATATCATGCACAGCAAATTCATTTGTATTACTTTAAACCTACGAACTCACCAACATTATGTTGACATTTTCGAGCATTCATTTTCAGGTAATAACAATGCTTAAGGAGATTGAGCATAAGGACTTTAGGAAGACTAATAAAGAGATCCTTCATGGACTCCTAGTTGCATTTAATCATTGAACTCTATTTGCTATTTGTTACATCTTTTGATATTTGAGGCGTGTTGCCTAGACTTATCCCGCTTGTGGAAATTACATTTATTTTGATTTCATTTAGTATGACTCTATTATAAAGTCCATGTGCTATTGTTATATCTTTTCGTCATATCCTACGATTCCGCCTTAGGTGGGGTGTGACAGATTGGTATCAGAGCCTTGGTTATAGAGAATTAGGTGGTTTGACCTAGACTATAACCTAAGTTCCCACATATAGCATGCATAATAGGACTATGTGTGCATTATATATATGTCTAATCATTGATGAGTTGTTTCACTTATTTGTGACCAATATGTGTTTTGTTATGTGAACTAGGTGCTTGTATATATTTATGTTACTCATATAATACTAATACGTTCACTATGAACCTATGATCACTAGTAAATCCTGCATTATTAGATCTAGCTTGTTTGGCAATACTTCTATGGGGGTTGTGGTAGTTTTGAGAATTTCTAATATTTAGACCTATAATCACCTTAGTTGTTTAAACTTCTGGTTATAAATAGTGATGTTGGATATTGAAGGTAAACACATCACATAACACGACATTAGGAAACTAGAAGTGGAGCATATATAAGTCTCCATCGTCCTCTTGAGTACAACTTAGAAACCTTCTCTTTTGCTTTCTAAAGTGACACATTATAAACATATAGTGACTTAATGACCTGATGTTCTTAGCGTAGATAACACTCCACACAGGAAAGTATACATATTCGAGAATGGGAAGAACTAGGGTGACCATGCAAAGTAAATTACAATCACGGGTGCACACGTTATTGTAATTTGCAATGCATGCTAATCTTGGGGAATCCCATTGTCTAGGGTCATAGTGATATGGTTTTAGATCTGTATGGTTAAATGTATGGTAGCTCCTCTCCCATACCATTTTTTTTAATCAGTCTAGATTATAGTCTCAAGATATACCTTAAAAATAGAAACTCGTTTCAATAACAACTACAACCATTTCACTTTAAAAGACTATTTCTATTATATGCGAACAATCCTTAATCAAAATCCTTATAATAAATGTTAGATAATGCGGAAAAAAAAAGCACCACTTCAACATATATAATTAGTCATGTGCACGCAAATATATATATATTTGTGTATGTATAAATAATAATACAAATAACACCTAATCCAAAATTTATACCTATCACATATCTCATAATTATTTTTCCTATTTAGTTATTTTATCGATTCTTTAATCATCTCATTTAATTATTAAATTCAAGTATTATATCATTTTGTAACCTATTTATATAATTACCATTTTAAAATCTTATATTATCATCATTATGTGGTAATATAGATCCCAAAATAAGCCTCAAACACCATAGATTTTCATGCTCTATTTAAGAGACCATCATGGTAGGTTATCCTTGACTCGACAAAGTAATGTAGAAAGTGAATGTAACCCTTCGTAAGCATTTTGGAAAGCTAAACCAATCATTGAGCAAGTGTTCAACTGTCACCTAAAGAAAGTGTCTAGAGTATCTTTCTAATAATTATATAATAAAATATTGTTGGGCTAGCACGAGATGAATTCATATCTCTCTCTTATTTTTTTTTGAAAATTTTAGATGATAGATTTTTAACTCTATATCTATTAATCCTTATTTGTACATTTTTTTTTTCTAAACTCATTTGTTCATCTTATTTTTATTATAATAATAAGTTTTAGTTCACTATCTTATACATATTGCTAAATAATTATTTTCATATACGAAAATTTATACTCATTTATAGTAATCATAACAATCTTATTTAGCAAGCTAGTGTAGCTAGCAAGACATATACAACAAATATAAGGCACATAATCAGAAACAACTTAAAGGCCAATAACATCATCAAGTAAACTCAAATGAAATCCAATAATTCCACGCATGAATGTATAATCTCACAATAACCCAAAACATACCAAAGAAACATATAGTCGATATAATAATATCACTTCATTTTTACTACAAAGCAAAATTATATGATGGACGTTTGAATGATGCCCCGTAAGTGGGAGAAAATTTTTATATTACCTCAATTTATTTAGTCAAGTCATTCGCAATCTTATTAAGTGAATCCTCCTTCAACTACATTAAGTTTAACTAAAGAGGTTGTTATATATTAATACTATTACCAAATAATATATTACAGTTGATTAGTCGGGTTGTCCATAACAATAAAATCCCTAGTATTGAGGTCTTGAATTAAGATACGTTGAACACTTAAAAAAAAAATAATAATAATAATAATAATAATAATAACAATATGAGGGCCATTTTTAAGGATAAGTGAAAGAAGGAAGGTGAAATAAGAGGGTGAAGTTGGTGAACAATTATGGGGTGGATGCGAAATGGGTTAAGGTGATGAAAAGATAATGATTATATTCGGCTATGGTTTTGTAGACCTTATTCATTGTTACTACCTTGCTTTATATTACTTTGATTGGTGATATTATGAGTATAGTGGGGTATTAAATTTGAAGGGAATGGTTAAGGGAGAAAAGAAAAAGGGGAAGATGGTGAGAAAATAGAGCTGATGTGAGAGTAAAAAGTGTAGATGAGAATGGTGAACAGTTAATAATGGTCAAAGAAAAGATTTAATTGGTCAAAGCACAAAATATATCAACCCTAACCATGTATCTCAAAAATTCAAAGACGAATACAAAAAAAAAAAAAAAAGATTAAGCTATCTAATCTATAATAAAATGAAAAAAAAATATATATATCCATTGGAAACCTTGTCATTTTTTTTTAAAGCTATATACTTCTTCGGTAATTTATTTTTGCTTAATATACATTTTAAGGTTTTGAATTAAAATACAAATTCTTTTGTAATTTGCTGAATTACAAAATGAAATCTTATAACTTCTTTGTACACATTGGATTTTACAAAGTGAAAAGTTATGCTGATCATTTCGAATATGTCAACATTATTATTGATTCACAGTTAATTGATGCCAGAAATCTTTGACCTCTCGTGTCTAAAATAGACATCTAAGGTGTCTAGTCCATGATCTAGCTTGTTTATACTAATCATCAAAATTGAAATAGTTTTAAAGTTTTGTCTCAAAAAAATCAATTTAACCAAATATAACTCATCACCTACTATTTATATCAATCAATGTGCTTCTTGGTTTATATACATAATACTACAAGTTTAAAATCTAACGGAACCAAAACCATTAACTAAATTGTATGTGTTGGGGGACCTTAACGTAATTGTGACACAAACTCGAAGATTCAACTTTCTTTAAAAAAAAAAAAAAAAAAAAATCAGTTGTGTATTCAGCGATCTTAACACAAGAAACTTTGATATGTTGCAATTCCCTCATAAGATTCCGTCAACGGAATTCTTTAAGTCATATCTATTCATCAATTTGATAGAGTCGAGATTATCTTAACATTTTAAAGTCACCTTGTGTAGACCTTATACAAGTAGTGAGAGATACAAGGACTAGCATAAGCTATTTCTACTAAATAGTTAAGATTGGAAATTTTATGGATTACTTAGAAGAGTAAAGTGGTTAGACTTGAGGTTGTACAAGAAACTACCATGATAATCCTCCCAAGAGAAGGACAAATATAAGCTATGCATGATCCTAAAAAAATAAAAAAAAATAAAAAAAAATAAAAAAAAAAGGCCATTACAAAAATCTTTAAAAAAGTTTGCGTCAACAATATACTGCTACTCGAAGTGTCGCTTTGAGAAATTTTCTTACAACTAGTAAAAGGGAAACTTAGCACAAGTTTGTGAGTCCATTCAAAAATATTATTAAACCAATCGTTCCAGTAGCCTATAATTTAATATTATATCATGAGTTAAACATAATTATGATTCATTTCATGTGACGAATCCTAAGAAATGTCTTGTTGACGAAACTTTACATTTATCACTGGAAGCGAATATTGGATTCAAATACCATAAGTTACATTTGCGTAGAGTAACAGTTTAGATTAGTAATCAAATGATATAGAAACTAAAACATTATAAAACTTATCGTTAATCTTCAATGGAACCATTAACGAGCACTAAACGTACCTTATGAGCAAGGGAATCAAGATATATATAAATATATATATATATATATATATATCAATGTGGATAAGTACTGTGTATGGTTACGGTAGGTATCTGGCACGTCAGTGTGTTGGTAGTGTGGTAGGTTAGCTGCAAATATAAGAATATTAACCGTACAATGGAGGTGGTAAGGAAGAGGGTTGCGAAATAGCATTAGATGAAAAACAAACATCCACAATTATTCAGTCATGGATTTTAACAATAACTCCACTGAATTTCGAGACGAAATTCTCTCAAGTAGGGGAGACTGTGACATCCGTCACCAAAACTGGTAATTTATTATAGTCTCTAACTTACATTCCAAATTTCTTGACTAGTCAATATGCCTATATAGTATAACAAGCATAGAAATGTGGTGATCATTTCCAATATGGGATTTCTATTACTTGAATTTCAAAAGTTTAGGATTGAGATATTTGATCTTCCTAAACATAGATAACTATAACTATCCCCGTAATTTCTAGACTTGTAGTTGTTAGTCATATTTATTTCTAGACATTGATAAATTAGTATACGCTATTTAGTGGTGAACGAAATCAATAATTATGAAAATAATATATAATTAGTATAACTAGTAAGATGATAATAGTAATAGTAAAATATCATATGTTTAGTAAAAAACTTTTAGTCATATATATATTACAACAATTTATGGTGAGCAAGGAATTTTAATTCCATTAGAATTCTTATGTTGCATTAAGTCTAATCATAAACTAACTAAAACACTTATCTCCATATATATATATATATATATATATAATAACTATACCCTAAATAATAATAAAAAAAAAAACCAAAACTTTTTTTTGATTCTTTTCTTCTCTTTGGTCGATCAACACCAAAGCACCACAACATTAAATATTTTTTTTTTATTAATCATCTCATTGTCAAAGCAAACTTTGGTAAGTTTAATTATAATTCTATTGAATCTTGATTTAAATTACAATTAATAATAAAATTCTTAAGATTATATTCTATTCTTTTTTAAGGTATCTAAGAAGAAGATCATCAATCTTGGGGTAAAATCACTTGTATTCTCTTTTCATATATATTAGTCTTTTTATTTATTAAATATATATATATATATATAAGCATATATTTTTTTTTATTAATTTTTATTTATAAGTAACCTATTTGATGAATATATATTATGGCAAATTTATAATAATGAATGAAAGGGTTTTTTTTTAAGGTTAAATCAAAAGCTTGAAGTATAAATTATATTAATGTTAAAAGTTTATGTATTTATTGTATTATAATAATTAATGTAATTAGAGAAATTCAATTATGAAGGCATGAAAATCATAATAACAGATGTAAATAGGTGTTGGAAAGATTTGAAGGATTATATATGAATATTAGTTGTAGTAGTCTTTAAAACAGTAAGTTTGAGTTATTTCAGAATCTGGACAGATTCTGTTTGTTAACTTTGAAATGTCGTATCTTGGTCATGGAAGATGGTTAAGTCACGTTTTTGGTGTCTAAAATTAATTTCAGGAAGTCTACTTTCTGGTGGAAGTGGTTTCGTGTCAAAATATGAAGTTTAAGGTTGTCAAACGAATTTTATAACAAAACTGCGCAAAGCTGAGTTTTCAGAACAGATTTAGGACGACTTCAAATAGTCATATCTTGGTCGATTTTATGAACTGGAAGATTATTTTTTTCCATAAACATTTTTAAGATGTTAAGAGTGTACAGTAAAAATTTGGTTTTTTTTTTGAAGCTTCTAAGACCCTTAACTTTTATAAAACTTTTCTGTGCGCAAACAGTGAATTTATTAACTAGACTGTAATTAACGAATTTTTAAAAATAGTTCAAGAACAAAATAAATTCTGTAAAAATTCATTTAAGTATCTAACACATAAAATTTACTGTGGTAAAAATTTAAGGACTTGGTTAGTTCGGGTGATCTAGAATAAAAATTGATAAAGTTACCAAAAATTTCAGCGAATAAGAGCTTGTAGAACTAAATCACAAATCATTAAAACAAATACTCTATATTAAGTTATGTGACTTGTAACTTAATAATAGATGACAAATCAGTTGGGAATATTTTGAAAGTAGCCATATATGTATATATCATCAAATACGGGTTACAATGGATGGTTCTTGACCATGTCCATAATTGTAACTTGTTCATATATATGTTGTGTAGATTCTAGCGACCTTGTTGGACTTTGCATAACTACTTGCTTGTTGAGGTGAGTTTCGTGGCCCCTTTTTATATTATTTCTTTGGGGAAAATGATGCTCAAAACACTTTTCATTTCTTTACTAGCTGTGCCAAAACTTGTTTGTTTTCATAGACAAATACGTGTAATTATGAAATTGTGTATGCTAGCTTACTTGTATTGATTTCTTTGATGCAATAGATGTCTTTTGATATCTATTGAAGACTATTGGAAAACTATCGACCAACTTTATACTCTAGCTGGTAGTTGTTGGTATTTAAAGCATGATTGAGTTGTGGGCAGGAGTGATGGGGATTGTGTTGTTGGATAACTATGATGGCATTGATCAGTATTTGGATTGCGTACAAGCTGCTACATGTTTATATTTACACTATTGTCCAAACCTCATATATATCATGCACAGCAAATTCATTTGTATTACTTTAAACCTACGAACTCACCAACATTATGTTGACATTTTCGAGCATTCATTTTCAGGTAATAACAATGCTTAAGGAGATTGAGCATAAGGACTTTAGGAAGACTAATAAAGAGATCCTTCATGGACTCCTAGTTGCATTTAATCATTGAACTCTATTTGCTATTTGTTACATCTTTTGATATTTGAGGCGTGTTGCCTAGACTTATCCCGCTTGTGGAAATTACATTTATTTTGATTTCATTTAGTATGACTCTATTATAAAGTCCATGTGCTATTGTTATATCTTTTCGTCATATCCTACGATTCCGCCTAAGGTGGGGTGTGACAACCTTCAACAAGAATGGTGGTTAAGTGTCTTTCAACACCAGCGATGTACTTGAGCATACATGCCTTCCAAGTAATGAATGTGTCACTATTTCCATTAAATTTAGGTACCGGATTGTTTGGAAAGTGAACATAAACACTGGGTTGAGCTGGTGGTGGATTTTGGTTCATATTGAACAAATTATATATTCTGAATGATTTCAGAATCCTGAGCAAGCATTCTTCACTGAGCTTCAACTATTTTGAACAAATTATACTTAGTCGATTTTTGACCTAACAATTTGAATTTATATTCGGATGTATATATTTCTAACATGTGAATGTTACCATTAGATTACGTGATAAACTAATGGGAAGAAAAACTTAAAACAACCGAGCTTGCTGTAACATAGTTAAATACCTCTTATATGAATTTTTAGTCCAAATAAATTAATGTTTAAGAAGAATACAGTTTTATACTTTTATGTTATTTGACCAAATGGTTGTGTTCATGAATTGGAGGATATAATAAGTAAGAATATATTATGCTGAAAAAACCTTTTAAATTGAATATCTCTTCTTCTATATATAGATGGACGTACATGTTATTATAATTTAACTAATTGATAGATGATTTTTTTATTTTTGAACATAATTAATATAGAGATTGATATTATTAATAAGTAATCAGTATTATTTAAGTCATTAATGATTTCTTTTAATTAAACTTGATGAATGAAAAGGGTTAGGTTGTGCCAATTAAGGGCGCACGGAGTCGTGAAGGGTTGGCAGCATGTTGGCCCAGCCCGCCCAAAAATATCGCCGCTGCTAACACGGGCTGGCCAGCGGGTTGAATTCGGAGGGCTTAAAGCCCGTTGCTGGTTGAAGAATCCTTGGTCAATTTTGAACGTTGGAGACCTTTGACTAGTCGTTAGGGGAGCGTGGCTTTGATTAAAAAAAAATTCTGCTTCTTTTTCCTATCTATATATCAACCAAATCAACTTCCATTTTTCAAACAAAAACCCAACAATCACATACACTTTTATCACATAAACCACAAATTAACATGGATCCAAGGAGGGGAAAACAACAACTAGATGTATCGTACTCTCAAAGGGGTCGAGGTCGACATCGGGGTCAAGTTATATATCAACAAAATCAACCACAATTCCAACAACAAAATCAACCACAATACCAACAACAATATCAACAACAATCAAGCTCACAATATTATATTCCCGAACCACCAATTCGAAGGCAATCTTATTCTCAACCGATATACCATCCCCCCCCCCCGACAATGGATCCTCGCCAATATGTTGTACGTCAAACGGCCGAGATGAATCTTGACGATTTTGATCCATTCGACCCAACGACCGAGATGAATCTCGGTGATGAAGAGGTCGTTCCCGACACACAAGAAGCTCCATTAGGTATAATTGTTATATATACATTTATAAAATTGTTACATTATTTATACTTGTTCTATTATACATATTTTACTATTAATACATTATTTATATAATTGTTGTAGAAAACGTGGTTCAAGAAGAGGTTCCAAAAAAGAAATTTGCAAACCGAGCAGATAATAAACCATGGATGCCGGATGAAGAGGTGGCGTTGACTAAAGCTCGGGTTCATATATCAACAGGTAAACAAGTCGGTAATGAACAAGGTCGCGATAAATTTTGGGGGGGAATTTTGGAGCATTTCAAAAAGGAATTGGATGGCACAACTCGATCGAAAGATAGTCTCACCACCAAATGGTCGGCAATGAATACCGCAATCACGACTTTCAACGGATGTTACATCCAAGCGGTATACTTTAACTATGTCTATTATATATACATGTTCTTTAATTATGTCAATTTTACGTATATACTTTAACTATGTCTATTATATATACATATACTTTAATTATGTCAATTTTACGTATATACTTTAACTATGTCTATTATATATACATATACTTTAATTATGTCAATTTTACGTAGATACTTTAACTATGTCTATTATATATACATGTACTTTAATTTTGTCAATTTTACGTATATACTTTAACTGTGTCTATTATATATACATGTACTTTGATTTTGTCAATTTTATATATGTAGAGTGGTTTATGGAATAGTGGATGTGATGATTTGGACGTGATGATTAAAGCGTTGAAGGACTACAAGATAAAGACCGGTAAAGATTTCAAGAGTATTGGGGCGTGGAAGATTGTGATGAATGAAGCAAAATGGAAGGAGACAGTGCAAGCAGGTTCGTCCCATTCGGATAAGCGTAGAAAGTCATCGGAGGGAGACAATTATGAGTCGTCTAGTAATGATGTTGATACTACCGCGTTGCCGGATTTGAACGAGGATAGTACTCCTACTCGCTCAAGGAAAAGCAAGGGGAAAGGAAAGAATGCTTTGGGTGGTTCATCATCAAGGGGGGATGTTTTTCAGGTGGAAGCCGCTGACTACGCGGCAAAGAAAAAAGAATACTTGGAGGAAGCTAATGCGAAGAAGCAAGCACTTTTGGACGCACAACTCGAGCATCAAAGTAAAAAGACCGCCAGGAGTGATTACAAGTTCTTCAACACACCACACGCACACCAAACCGATCCAAAATTTTATCATGGGTGCTCGAACAAAAACGCTCAATTGCGGAGCAGTATGGATGGGAGTTTAACGAGTGATTGCTTTGCTATTTATCTATCTAATTCGTATTGTAATTTGTTTAAGCATGTACCGAACTATGTTTTATTTATTTCTTTAGTTATGTAATGGATGATTTTATTGTTGTTATATAACATGATTCAATTCGTAATATACACGTACCGTGAGATCCAGAGGAACCTGTAAAGGCATTAAACATATTTGCCATTGATTTCGGGTTCCCAAAATAAGATGATTGATTTAGGATGGAGTGATGAATTCGGTTCTAATGAATTCAACAGAGAAGATGGACGAATTTTATGATTTGGGAGGCTGTGAATTTTTTTTGTGATTAACCTTGAATTAGGGTTAATTACTCTCTCTATATATAAGGAGAGTATTTTCATATTAAGTCCCTCTGGTGTTTAATTCGTGCTTCATTAGTCCTCTCAAGTCCAATCACCTAATGGGAAACCCTATAATATGTCTTTAAGAGTAAATACATCCATCGAATATTTACTTAGACATAGGGATTTCATTATCGTCAATTATCATATGAGGAATGACACATGATCAGTGACGGTCACACTAACGTGGTTCCAACATTCTCCCACTTTACCGAGCGATCATTTATCTATGAGTATTCAAATAAGTTCCGGAATAATACTCATTTTGTTTTAAACCGAAATCATAACCAATAAGTACAGTCGTAGAGAAGAACATCAACTCAGGACCCCCACTAGTCAAACTATGACTCAAATTTAAAACTAATAAGCAATGATCAATTGACTAAGACAAGTTTTGTCACAATAATGTCAACACACTAATATGAGTACTCAAAGTGCGATTAATAGACAAACAAAATCTGAATAAGGAGGAAAAATTTTAAACAGTAATACTAATGACCAAATAAGTACAATATGCTATTAAATTAAACTAAGTCTTTAGTAAGCTCCATCTTCGACACGTGTCCTACGAAGACATTAGGAGGAAGACCTTTGGTCATCGGATCCGCTAGCATGTCATTTGTACTTATGTACTCGATACAAAGAACATTTTCCTCAACTCGTTCGCGTACAAACAGATACTTTGTATCGAGATACAGCCCAGCGCCAGTTGAACTGTTACTGTTCGAGAAAGTTACGGTAGCTGAGTTATCACAGTAAAGCTTCAATGGTCTAGAAATGGAGTTGACGACTTTGAGTCCACTGACCAGATTCCTAATTAACATCCCATGGCAAGTAGCATTATAAACGGCAATGTATTCAGCCATCATGGTGGATGTTGCAGTCAGTTTCTGCTTATGACTCCGCCAAGAGATAGGTCCGCCAGCTAACATGAAAAGATACCCAGAAGTAGATTTCTTATCTTCCTTGCTTTTGGCAAAATCAGAATCGGAATAGCCTACTACTTCTAGATTGTCACTTCTTCTATACGTTAGTTTGTAATCTTTGGTCCCTTGCAGATATCGTAGAACTTTCTTAGCCGCTTTCCAGTGTGCTAATCCAGGATTAGATAAGTAACGTCCTAGCATACCGGCGATATAAGCGATATCTGGACGAGTACAGACGTGAGCGTACATAATGCTCCCAACTACTGATGAGTAAGGTATCACCCTCATTTGCTCCTTTTCAATCTCAGTGTTCGGACTTTGGAAAGTGCCGAATACATCTCCTTTAACTACTGGAGCTACAGTGGGTGCGCAATGTTGCATGCTATAGCGTTCTAAAACCCGCTCAATATAGACCCTTTGAGAAAGACCTAAAATACCATTATGCCTATCCCGATATATTTCGATACCTATAACATAAAAGGCATCACCGAGATCTTTCATGTCGAATTTCTGCGAAAGCATCCGCTTCGACTCATGCAACATATCCAAGTTATTACTTGCTAGTAGAATATCGTCTACATACAAAACAAGGATTATAAAATTACTCCCACTGATCTTGAGATAGGTGCATTGATCCACTTGATTCTTTATGAAGTCTTGTTCTTTAATGACTTCATCAAACTTAAGGTACCATTGTCTTGATGCTTGCTTCACCCCATATATGGATTTCTTTAACTTGCAGAGCATATGCTCTTTACCTTTTGGAATGAATCCTTCAGGTTGCCACATGTATACGTCTTCTTCCAAGTCTCCATTTAAGAAAGCTGTTTTGACATCCATCTGATGTAACTCGAGATCAAAGTGAGCTACTAGTGCCATAACGATCCTTAAAGAGTCTTTACGAGACACGGGAGAAAAGGTCTCTTGATAATCGACTCCAGCCTTCTGAGTATAGCCCTTCGCAACCAATCTGGCCTTATATCGTTCGACATTTCCTTTCGGGTCTAATTTGGTTTTGAAGACCCATTTGCAACCAACAGTTTTGGATCCTTCAGGAAGTTCAACCAATTCCCAAACGTCATTATGTTGCATGGAATTAAGCTCTTCAATCATGGCTTCATTCCACTGAGTGGCCTGATCACTATTAATGGCTTCTTTATAGGAGGTAGGATCAATAAGCTTTCCAACATCCTCAACTTCAGTGAGATAAGTAATGAAGTCATCAAAATTGGTGGCCCTACGTGACCTCGATGATCTCCTGAGTTGATTTTCGGGATTTTCGGAAGATCCTTCAGCATTAGTGGTCTCATGATTAACATTAGGAGGAGTTGGATCAGTGACATTCGGAGCAGCGTTCTGTACAAGAGGAATTATCGAAGGAATAATACTAACCGACGAATCGTTTCCCCCCGCTTCTTGTACTTCTTGCAAATCGAAGTTATGATTTGTCGTGCTCCCACTGATCTCTGAGTTCTCTAGGAAAGTGGCATGCTGTGTATCACTGATGCGAGTAGTGTGGGAAGGACAGTAAAACCGATAACCTTTTGAGTTATCCGGATAACCGACAAAGAAACATGTAACAGTCTTAGGATCAAGTTTCTTTAAGTTAGGGTTATAGAATTTAGCTTCGGCAGGACAGCCCCATACTTTCATATATCTAAGACTCGGTTTCTTCCCTGTCCAGATCTCATGAGGAGTTTTAGGGACAGATTTAGAAGGAACAATATTGAGTATATGAACGGCTGTTTTTAAGGCCTCAGTCCAAAGGAAAGTAGGTAAGTTAGTGTTGGCAAGCATATTTCTCACCATGTCCATTAGGGTTCTATTTCTCCTTTCAGCAACACCATTTTGTTGAGGAGAACCAGGCATGGTGTATTGGTTAATTATGTCATGTTCCTTACAAAAGTCATGGAAAGGACCAGCGGCTTGACCAACATCAGTATGGCTACCATAATACTCACCCCCTCTATCTGATCTTACAACTTTTATTTTTCGTTCAAGTTGGTTTTCAACCAAAGTTTTAAAATCAGTAAAAGTTTGTAAGGATTCGGACTTTTCCTTAATCAAATAAAGGTGCATATAACGTGAATAATCATCAATAAATGTAATAAATGAAGTATGTCCTGTAATGGAAGCGGGATAGGGGCCACTAATATCAGTATGAATTATTTCCAACAAGTTGGAACTTCTTGTGGCTCCTTTCTTATTCCCTTTAGCCATTTTGCCTTTGAGACATTGAATACATGTTTCAAAATCACTAAAGTCAAGAGATGGTAAGATTCCATCCTTTACGAGTCGTGTCATGCGATCTCGTGAGATGTGGCCAAGACGTTTATGCCACAACATGGAGGAATTCTCTTGTTGCTTAAGTGATTTTGTCTTTGTCTTAGCTATATCATCAACATTAAAAGACAACAAAGATTGTGAGAAATTATGATCTAGTTCTAATTTATACAGCATTCCATCCAAGAAACCACGACCAAGCAATTCATTATTAAGAGTAATAGTAATCTTGCTGAAACCATGAATTATTACAAAACCTTCAATGTCTACTTTAGAAATAGATACGAGGTTCCGAGTAATTCTCGGTACATATAAGGTATCTAATAGTCTAATACATTTTCCAGTACTCATATGTAAAATATAAGTTCCCATGGCTTCGACATCTAAAAGATCACCACTTCCAACTCTAAGTTTTCTTTGGCCCTTTCGTAGCTTCTGGATTGTATGGAATCCCTGCATTGAGTTAGTCACATGGACCATAGAACCAGAGTCACCCCACCATGTATTAACAGGAACATCAGTAGTAAAAGAATCAAATATTACATAAAGTACGTTACCTTTCTTAGCTAGCCATTCCTTGAACTTAGGACACTCTTTCTGAATGTGCCCTTGAGTACGACAGAACTTACACTTGATGTTCAAGGCATTAGAGCTAGAGGCAACTGCACCAGGACTCATCTTTGAAGCTTTTTTTCCATTCTTGTTACTGTTGTTACCCTTCCTCTTCTTGGAATTAGCAGTGGTAGTAAGGTGAACAGCTTCAGGTTGCTCGAGCTTAAGGCAATCTTCTTCTTGTTGACACATTGCAATCAGTTCACTCATCTTCCATTTGTCCTTCTGAGCATTATAGTTAATCTTGAAGGCATCAAATTGAGCAGGCAATGATGTCATTATGAAATGCACAAGAAAGTTGTCAGAGACTTCCATTTCGAGAGTCTTAAGCTTGTTCGCCATGTCGCTCATTTTCATTATGTGTTCACGGACACCGCTTTTTCCATCGTATTTCAGAGTAAGCATCTTTAGCATTAAGCTGCTTGCATGCGCTTTAGACGATCCCTTGAAGTAATCCTCAACAGATTTGAGGTAATCTTTCACTTTATCAGACTCGGGAATAGCTCCTCGGAGACCAAGAGGAATAGAGTTCTTGACCGTCATAAGTGACAAGCGTTTCGCCTTGTCCCATTTCTCAAATGCCGCTATCTGCTCTGCAGTAGAGGTTGTAGTAATGGCAGCGGGTTCATCATGACGAATGGCGTAGTCCAGGTCATAGTACCCCAGAGTAAGATCTAACTGATCTTTCCATGAATCATAGTTTTCACCGGTAAGTGGCTGAATGCCAATGGGAGGTACTATAGTGGAAATAAGGAGGATATAGATTTAGGATACAAGTAATAGAAGATTAATGACGTAATGCCTAAAACTAAGGGCAATGAGATTATAGTGACATAATTAGCTATCTAAGGCAGACTAAGTAATATCTATAAAACTAATGGAACTAAAGTAATGCCTAAACTTAACTAAGGGCTAACAATAATGTTCCTTACGTAAGAGGCTAAAGTAATGTTCCTGAAGTAATGAGACTAAGACCATTATACTAATGAAGCTAGTGATAGGTAACCTATTGTAAACACCAAAACAATAAGTTAACATAAGGCTCTACTTAGATTTACATCACCTTTGAGCAGAAGTAACTAATATCTAAGTACACATGAGCATTAGGTTCATGCGGCACAACGCTTATCTTTTGACCTTTGGGCACAAAATTAAGAATCGTGTATCTTATGCATGAAAAATGTTCCTTTCAGCACACAAAGTATATTAAATCACCTTTGGGCAGAATCAATATACTTAGTGTTCATTATCTAAAAGGAAAAGAACACACCATGAGAATCACATCTGACCTTTGGGCACAAATGATGAAACCATGTACATTTGTGTGAAGCCCCCATACACTACGGGGGTTTGGGGCAGAGCCCCTGGTTGGGGCCGTGCTGCCAGGTCAGCGCGCCCAAAAATTTTTACCCTTGAAGTGCTATGGTAAAAATGCCTCAGAAAAAATTATTTTCGAATATAAGAGACAAATTTAACCATCGAAATTATAAGGTAAAACTAGTAAGCACGAACATGATAATCAACTAAGTTAATCAGTAATCCATGAAAATAAGCACGGTACGAAGATAGCTAAGTTCGTAATAAGGATTAACTTCGTAAGTAGTGATTAAATTCGTAAGTAGTTGACTATCTTCATAAGTTGTTAACTATCTTCGTAAGTAGTGATTAACTTCGTAAGTAGTTAACTATCTTCGTAAGTAACAAATGAAGATAGCTTACGAACATAAGCAACGAAGATAGTTTACGAAAATAGTGTAAGTTCGTGAGGAAGTAAGCGCGAAGATGAGCAGAAGTTCTGTACACAGATAAACCTTACGAACTTAGAGTGTTCTTACGAACTTAGTGATTTTGTTTACAAACTTAGAGTTCGCAAGGAAGTTCTCACGAAGTTAGAGTTCTAACGAACTTTAAGTTCGTAAGAAGCATACGAATGTAAGCTTCTGCTTTCGTCAGTTCGCGAATTAGGGTACGAAAACGAATCAAATCAAGGGATAGCTTCGTAACCCGCTCTGATACCACATGTTGTTATATAACATGATTCAATTCGTAATATACACGTACTGTGAGATCCATAGGAACCTGTAAAGGCATTAAACATATTTGCCATTGATTTCGGGTTCCCAAAATAAGATGATTGATTTAGGATGGAGTGATGAATTCAGTTCTAATGAATTCAACAGAGAAGATGGACGAATTTTATGATTTGGGAGGCTGTGAATTTTTTTTGTGATTAACCTTGAATTAGGGTTAATTACTCTCTATATATATAAGGAGAGTATTTTCATATTAAGTCCCTCTGGTGTTTAATTCGTGCCTCATTAGTCCTCTCAAGTCCAATCACCTAATGGGAAACCCTATAATATGTCTTTAAGAGTAAATACGTCCATCGAATATTTACTTAGACATAGAGATTTCATTATCGTCAATTATCATATCAGGAATGACACATGATCAGTGACGGTCACACTAACGTGGTTCCAACATTTATGTTTTATTAATTTGTTTTATTATAAATGGTTGATTAAATTAAATGAAAAAGGAAATAAAAATATTTGGGAGGGTTGAGAAAGTCATGAATGCCTAAGAAATGAGTTGGGAGGGTTGGTTGGAAGGGTTGAAGAGGTAAAATGAGTTGGAGGGTTGTGATTAGTGGGATTTGGGAAGGTTAAAAAAAAAACTACATGACTCCTTGTGCCCTAAGCTAGTTTTTAGCAAATTTTTAAGAGTGGACTTCAACTTTATTAGTACCTAATGTCAAATTAGTCCTATTTTTGCATTTTCCATTAGAGATCTATTGTGTTTGTTTGACAAAGAGAAATGTTAGAAAAACCTTTGCCATCCATGCAATCATTCTCACAGGTTGTTGGTGTAATTGGAAAATGAGGAACGAAGCTTGTTTTAGGAGCAGGACACCATCTTGGCAGCGGTTAAAAGATGAGGTACAAAGCCAAAGCTTTTTATGGATAAAGGATCAAGGAAAGATCGTGAATTTATCATGGAAGAAGTGGGTTGAATTTAGCATATAATCAGATCAGAATTTGGAGTATATCTTGACTTAATGAGTGGTCGTGTCATTAGTGTAGCCTTCTCTAAACTTATGATTTGGTGTTGTATAGTCGTGGTGTATATTGTGGTGTTTGTATTGCAGATTAGGGAGCCTCAAAATTTGTCCGGGTCAACACGGGATACTATCAAAAACGATATAGGGTGAAAACCGGTAGTTCCGCCCCTAACCTCGGGGATTTTTTTCAGGGTCTCTTTCAGGTTTTTTTTTATCCCTTTTGGTATCCTAGCAGTTCTGATCTGGGCTCAAGTTGTTTTAAATTTATAGTTTGGTGTTTTATGAAACCCCTTTCACTTAATTTATACTCGTAATATAGATAGCGAACCTTTAAAATTTATTTACAACATTACAAACTTTCTGCCTAAATTTATTGATAGCATTCGATCTCTTTTCAATCTAACGACATAGAAATCTTAGATACTTACCGATAGTTAACTATATATACATGTAATTGTGAAAGATTTTTGGTATAATTTTTATTAAGCGTGATATTTTTTTCCTTCATATTTTTTAAAATTAAAGTGTGGATAAAGAAATACGGATGTATTATTGTAGTCTAGCAAAGTTTGAAATATAACAGATCAATATGTCGATATCTCCTTGTAGCTAGTTGAGATCACCATCAACAATTGGAACATTTATTGAACATACATGAAAATGTATTCAAAAACATTAGTTTACAAGAAAACAAAGATTTTTTATTCTGGTTGTAGGTCATTAAATACGGTTGTTCAATTGATAAGTTGAAGGATCACTATATGCCAAAATTGACTTGTAAAAGTTGATGTCGTCTCTTATTAACTGTTATAACAAAAGTAACGATACATACATTTAAACTATTGTATATGTACAAAGAAAATGATATATGTTCTTTATAAATCATCCTCTATTTAAAACTAGTGATTAAAAATACAAAATATTTGCATGACAAAATAATGTTTTATAATGAATTAATGAGTATCAAATACATAGAATAAGTTTATATAGCTTGAGTTCATGGTGACATGTGATATGTCATGTCATATGTGTATATTACTTTGTTGATTCAAAAAGGAATAGTGGCACAATTTATTGTTTGCTTACCCATTATTTAGATGTAACTTAGTTTTTATTAAGGAATGAAAATCAAAATGCAAGGCAAATTCATGGTACAAGGTTCTTGGTAAGTTTACATACGAAAGACAATGCAAAGTTCATTCACCTGAATTTTGGTATGGGCATTGGTCAAAAACATATATAGGTAGGAATCATCATATTGTGTTAATTTATAAAAATTGGCATAACATGATGTGTCGTTAATTTCTGTATACTGACAAATTTAAAACCACATTAGATATAATTTTAATAATCACCTATGAATGATAAAACATACTGGGAAGATAGAGACAGAGTGGTGGCCCGGTGGCCTTTAGGATGATGACACGTAAACAAGTTCATAAGTGAAAAGATTTAAGAGGGAGTGGTGGCCTAGCGAAATAGCAATGACGGGATTTTTTTCTATTAAAACACAGTTATTCTAATAAATTATTGATCAATCATAGCTTTTAATTTTTTTATGTTGACTTTTGTTTTCAATTTTGACATTAATTTACATCTTTTTGTTTTTTATAACAAATTTATACTATTTATCCAATAATTTTAATATAATAAATCAAAAACAATAGTTAATATATATCCAATAGAATAGTGGCTAATATATATCTAGTAAAATAATAACTAATATATATCTAATAAAATAATAGTTAATGTATATCCTAATATTACTTTCTATCTCATAAATACAAATTTAATTAAATAAAAGTAACAAAAATTTAATGCAAATATATTAACCTCTTTTTTTTTTATAAAAGTTGTCATGACGCATATAACAAAGACAAAACATGTAGAAATATCATCTTTTTATGAAACATCTATAATATTATCATATTCTAATTCACATATTTAGGATATGTTTCATTTCTGAATAAAATATTATTTTCTTTATAATGTAAAATAAGAATGCTATACGTCATGTGTAACAATAAAACAAAACAAAAAAGATATTGACCAATTATAATTTTTTTTGTATTCGAATATCGTCAGGAATCTTACAGACTACAACTTCGATGGATGTATTACAATTTTGTAATATCTAAATATCTGATATAGTAAACAATTTCGATAAATATACTTTTAAAAAAAAATTCATTCACAGTTAATTGTTATCAAAGCATTTAGCATTAATAATGTCGTAAGTCTCGTGTCCAGTGTTGGACACGGATCTAAAATCTAGTAAATTGCTATTCGAGAGGATTTAACTTTTTAAAATGTTAGCGTTCATATTCTAAGTATAAATATAAGAAAAAAAATAATTAAATGCAGCAAAGTACATAAAAAAAATTATATTTTTACATATTCTAATAGTTTATTACCAGAATATTATATTAATTTTTATAACTATTTTTTTCACGATTTCTAAATTTGTGTATCTACCTAGATTAATTTTGATTATAATTTCTATAATCCTTGCATATTCAATATATTATTGTTTTATGAATGAATTCAGTAATTTTTGTTAATGTACAATACTCGATAAATTCAAAAGCCAAGTTTAAATAGTTTTTCGTTTCTTAGACTGAAGCAGCTGTCAACAAACCATAGTTTGTTTTCAAAAATCAATTAAATCATTACTTTGTATATATATATTTCGTATTTACTTTATACATAATCTTTGCTTGAAGTCTTGCCATAAAAGGAGTAATATTTGCTAGACTGAAGTCTTGCCATAAAAGAAGTAACTTTATACAGAATCTTCGATTAAATCATTATTACGAGACTGAAGGGGTTTAAAAATATATACACAAAGGAGTAAATTATATTAAGGGCATAAAGGTCATTAAATAAATTATTAAGTGTACATAGTAATTTTTTCCTTGAGCAAAATCAGGTCCCTAACCAAATATCCTAATAATCCTCCTAGTTATGAAATGATGACACATGAAAATATCAAGAGGTAAGATTAGGAAAGAAAATAAGAGGATAACACATGTCACCTTCTTAATGTATTCGGAAGATTATTATGTTATTGGTTAAAATGACTTATCAATTTCCTTTCCATAAATCAAAATTAGGGGGAGTGAATATGGGGTTGTCCCTCATCTAAGCTTAGATGAGAGACTCCTCACAATTTGTTTTTTTTAATCCATGAATATCATGGGCCCCCCATCATTTGTTTAAAATACAAATACTAAAAAAAAATATTTATGTGTGAGGGGTTCCCCATCTACGCCTAAATGGAAGATAACCCTATAATCACTTTTTCCATCAAAATTAACATGATTTATCATGTAAAAAAAACATATATAAGATCCTCTCGATCTCTTATGAAATATAAGAAACCATGCAACTTTGACCCAAGAAAATTTAAATATATTTTGCCGTTCAAAAAAAAGAAAATGGAAAATGATAATGACAGCCCTTAGAGCTGTCACTAACATCATATTACATGCTTAAAACTTGTACATTATATATTAAAAACCGACCCCTGATTTTTCTAACAACAAGTTACAAATTTTAATGCACCCAATTAATTTTTACTGACAACCCTAAAGGCTGTCAGTAACAAAACCAAAAGAAAATTTAAATATAACTCCGAGTCTTTAACTAGCTGGAGTCCTTGTACAAACTTTCATATATATTAAAAGAGCCCCTTAAATTAGAAAATTAAAAAATTTAGACTCTTTATTTAAATTCAACCTTATCTTTTTACCCTTGGATTAAGATTTTACATCATCTTGGACTCCATTTTTAATCAAACATCTTTTTAGCCCTCAAACTTTCACCTATTTTACAAAAGCTAATCGATCTTTTGCAGCTTAAACACTTCATGACTCACTTCTTTTAAACAACCATGGATCGAGATTAATTGTGATTAAACCACTACCATGCATGATATCATATCCATAAACAAGTTCGACTATCTGTACACAAGTTGCCTATTTTAATATAAAAAAATAACCTTTCATACAAAACTTCAAGTTTTTATATAAAACACATTCGCAATCACACTTTTTTAAGCAAGTAAATATTAATATTAATAATAATAATTAAACGTAGGAACTCAAACTAAAAAACCAACTTGGTACATGAGAAATTGACAAAGCTAACAAAATGATCCAACAAAAATATATTGAATACTGTGGCCAAACGTATATTTACTTTCTAATTCTAATATACAAGATAAATAACATTATCAAAGAAATATTTTTCCTTATTATGGTTTATTTTTTCTTCTCTTAAATTTTTATAACTTATAACTTATTTCTTTTTGCCAGTTTTTTATAATCTAGTTTTAATAAAACAATAAATGCGTATTTTTCAACCGATGTGGCCTATGACACGTACGTACGTCAATACATGGTTAAGGAAACAGGACCAAGCAACTCTAGCCATGTGTCGGAGTTATTATCGCTAGATAGCGATTCACAACCAATGTTTAATAAAGCGGTTTTTGATTAATTCGATCAAGTTATCGGTTTAGATTTGACCGGCTGATCCCGTCTACTCAAATGGTCCATTTTTCCTTTAAAATGATTACAAATATGGACTATGGACTAAATTGAAATGTAAACTATAAAATAATTGTATAAAAAAAGGTAAAATCCATAAAAGGTAACTTTATACAAATTTTCTATTAAAGACAATCTATTTAATTTTCGTCTATTTAAAGGATCTGATTTCTAAAAATTTGCAATAAAAGAAACGTCGTTAATTTTTAATGTCAGCTCTCCATTTAGTGTCACGTCACCACTGTCACGTCATCAAAATTTCTTATATGGCCTTTGATTTTGACTGAATGTATGTGTGTTTTTTTTTTACTTTATACACAAAACACATTAAATCGCGAAAATTTTAGTCAAAACTCTTTTTATATACAAAAACACATGTATGTTTATTTTCAATCAAAAGCCACGTAAGCAATTTTGATGACATGACAGTGCCGACGTGACACTTAACGGGGCTAACGTTAAAAATTAACGATGTAACCCTTATTGCGAAATTTTTAGAAATAAGATCCTTTTAAATAGACGAAACCAAATAGGTTTTCTTTAATATGAAATTTGTGTAAAAAAGTTACTTTTTAATGAATGTTTCCATTCGAATAATTGCAACATCTCTTGGTCAATATCTCATCGTCTAGGGTATATATTACATGGTCTCACTTTTATAGGGTGAGGTTACTCTCATATCATATTACAACTGAATGTTCTGGAAAAATAACATGTAAATATATAATAATATTGTTCTAGCATATATATATATGGGAAGAAATAATTGATAACTCAATGCTATTATAGCAAAACTAATTTTGAATAAATAATAACTTCAACTACATGTATAGGTAAAACCTTTTTTCAGTCACGGGAAAAAGTACCCACGCATTGCAGCTAGTAAGATGGTAGGATGATAGGTCATAGGAGGTGATAAGTCATATAGTGTGATAATCAAATGCCTTAGCCGTACAGGTTCCGCTCTCAGATTTAAAAATTCGTCGAAAATATATCGAATGACATCTCTAATGAAAGAGCATGGAATTTTAAGAACACCCACACAATTTTTATAATTTATCGATATACGGTTTTTGAGATAAAAGATTTTGAATGAATCAGAGTAAAAAAATGATTTATAGAGGAGAAACAAAAAATAAGTAGTTCAGATTTGAGAAGAGAGAGAAAAATGAGTGATTGAGATTTAAGGGTATTATAGATATATTAGGTAGAAATGTTTAAATACATTAGTGAATAAGAAAGGATGATAATTTAGGTAATTCAAATTATCTTTTAAAATTTTAAAAAAGAACAAAATGTTTTATAAGACGGTCTAGATCTATACACGATGATATTTCAAATAGTGTGCGTACGTGATGTATCCTGTTGGTCATAAGTAATTTCACCAACGTCTCATTAAATTGGTTAACCAAATTTCACTGTTTGCAATCAATATATAGTCATATAGATGGCCACCAGGAAGTGAAATGAACCTGGTAGGTTTTGTCCCTTTCACTTACTCTATCATAGCCATTAGCCAACGAATTTTGGCCCATTGACATGATCGAAAAGGATTTAAGACATAAGTGTTAAATCGATTCAATATGAGTTTTATAGCAATAGATTTTTGGACGATGGATTTTACGTAATAGAATTTTGGACGACGGGTTTTCTTCTGTAAACTAATGGTTTTGGTAAGTGATACCCAACATTGTTTATCATCTGCGAGCATATAGGCGTTTTTTGCCATTAGATAATCCCAAAGAACCGCACATTAACCTTTGTTCAAACGTAAATAATCAAATACAAATAGTACTAAATAAAAGAGGACGACTAAAAATTTAAGTAGCAAGATGTTAATTTTATTTCGGATAACTTCTAAAGTTATCTTCTAAGGGTGCGGGGGAGTGTTTCACCACCCGTCTCTTCCCCTCCACGATTTTTCACTCCCTCCCCGTCCACTCCCTAAATGCACGGAGTGCTTCACCGCTCCTCCCCGTCCCTCCCCACCCTTTTTTATTTATTTTAACAAATTAAAACTTTAACTTATATTAAAAATACAACCACAAAATATAACTAAAACACATAAATTTTTATTCAACACACAAATAACTTAAACATAAACAACTTAAACATACAAACTAGAGCATCGACCATCTGTATCTCGTACAAATCTCGCGTTTCTGCGCCTACACCATCTCCAACATCGGCCCTATGAAGTGATCGTGTGACCTGATGACGAATTCCATATCGTTCTGCTCTTGTTGTGTTAATCTAACTTAAAATTATGCATAATATCATTGCAATTTTCATACAATTATTTTTCTGATATATAATTGTGATAGCTTACTATAGATTCCATATTTATTTTTTGTTTTTTATTAACAAGGACGGGTTGACTCCGGTCTAGTTTTCAAAACATTGATTTAATAAAAACGTTATATGATAATAATCCTATACAAAAATCCTTATAACCAAATTTTATTTGTTATATGATAAAAATCCTATACAAAAGTATAACTTAATGGAAGGAAAATTTTATTGTAATAACATTAAAAATAAATTTTAAAGATAAAAAAGGATGTAAGATATAAAAATATTAGTTTACATAATTATATCTTTAAATGGGTTAACTATTAATGTCTACAAACTTAAAGAATGGAGTAATAATAACTTAAATTTAATAAAATAAAATTAAATATATAAAAGTTAAATAAGATATATGACATCATCATTCGATTGAATGCCTCTAAATAAAAGTTAAAATTCATCTAAGGGTTCATACTTATTCAATTATGAATTAAGGTTTCTTTTAAATATGTATTTAGAGATAATAAAATAATACTACTTATTTTATATTTTATCCAATAAAATAATATAGTTAATATCATATAAAAAAAGAAAGCATATTTTAATTGAAATATTTAAGATATGTTACATTTAATATACATAGATCAATTTTCTATTGATAAAAATACTAAGCTATATTTTAAACCATAATAAAGCAAAATTGAATATTAATATGTCGTAACACCCTGTATCTACAATATTATATATATATATATATAGGTTTTAGGTAAAATAAAACAAGTATTAAAGTAAAACATGTAAAACAATAGGTTTTACTTCATTAGAAATCACGTGCATCATGAAAATCATCTTGCATCAATATATATGTGAATCTCTGTGCATCATATTTATCATGATCTAAAGGTCAAGACCTTATCTTATTTGTTTTGCTTTAATATTTGTTTTATAATAACTAACCCCTATATATATATATATATATATGGGAAAAGTGATATAGTGTTGAGAAGACCGAGTTTAACTTAGGTGAGTGACAACTTTAAGAACATCAACCTTTAACATTGATATGCAAATTTGGAGCATGTAGTGACAGAAAATTGCGCTTTATTAAACAAAATGAAATAAACTATCAAAATTAATGATGTATAATTTAGCTTGTAAATATGCGTGACTATTGTGATTACTATTATAAAAGAATTTGAAAAAAAAATATAACGTATTAACATACAACTATATTATCAATGTACTCTACATTTACCCAAACAAAAAAAAAAACATTTTTCCAACCTTTTTTTTTTCCTATTCTATTATAAAATCAAAACAACTCAAAATTTTTACTCTACCAATAGAGAGGTTTATCTCAAGACTAATGTTTCCAAACAAGTGGTGTACTTTCAAAGAAGAGGCTTATGATAACAAAGTTAACGTTTGAAGGTATTCTTTATTTATTAGAATTTTGTAGGAATGAAATTACTAATATACCCTTAATAAAGTTTACATTGTTCCAAAAATTAGAGTCAGCGGACTCCATTGATGGTTATATTTCATAAATTTTTCAAAGTTATTATAGAATAAAGGGATTCGTACTTTAAAATGTAAACAACGTTACACGATTTATCATAGTGTGTATAGAACTTTAATCTTATGCATTGTATGTAATGAACTTTCAAATCCTGCGCATTATATGTATTTAACAAATAAAGAAAACTTACAAGTGGCAGCGTATGTGGTTGCCACATATACTCGGATACATACAATGCACATGATTTGAAAGTTGTTACTTACAATGCACATGATTGAAGTTCGATATATACTATGACAATTTATGTAAAGTTGTTTACATTTTGAAGTACTAATCCCTAGAAAAAAATCTAAACTCAATACTAATGTGTTACATATGATCGATTCTAACTCGGCAATTCAAAGCATTTGAGATATATATTATTTTTCTTTATTCGATTGATAAAGATCACAACTTCATCTTTTTTTTGTGTGTGGAAGGGGTAAGGGAGGAGGGGGCAGGGGGGGGGCGAACTAGGAAAATGAAATGCAATGGATCGACTGGAAGGCAGGTAAAAAAGTGGGTGATTTACGTTTTGGTGGTATGGATGCTCTTAATTTAGCATTATATGTACAAATGGATATGACATGTGGTACAAAACTTTGATGCCGTGAGATTTAAAATTATCCATGTGATTCATGGTTCTGAGTTTGTGTTCATATGTAAAACAAATGGTAATAATATTTGGACAAATATATGTTCCTCATTCTGAGAGACACACTCGATTGCTACCCCCATATGATGTTATTAAAGAATAGTTAGGAGTGAAAAAAAGACAAGATTCTGGAAAGATCATTGGCTTAATGGTGGCAATCTTGCAACTCGGTTTAGAAGGTTGTATGCCTAGGCACCATCTAAAGAATGTGTCATGTGTGATATTTTTTATGATATGACATGAAAATCCAAATGATATCGAGATATTTGTGATGACATGAATAAATAATAACTTTTGGCATTGAATCAGTAAGACTTAATGAACAACATAATAAACTTTTATGAAATTATCAAGGTCAGAAAAACAAATGTTAATAAAATGAAATTGAGTTTTTAGTAATTTGTTAATTATTACTTAAGAAAATTGTATTTTTGATATATATATAAGTATAAAAATATATTTTCTCGCGTATTACGCGGGACAATAATCTAGTAACATAAGAATTCAATGTTAAAAAATAATAATAATGATTAATTATGTGCAAAGTATTTAAAAAAAAACCCTTTTTGTAATAAAACCGAAAAGTGTAAATTAGTTATTTTAAAATTAGGTGAAATTGTAAATTGCTGATGGGAAACCAAAAAGTGTAAATTAATTATTTTTAAGTGTAAATTGGTGATTGAAAACCAAAAAGTATAATTAATTATTTTTAAATTGGGTTAAAGTGTAAATTAGTGATGGAAAATAAAAAAGTGTAAGTTAGTTATTTTTAAATTGGGTCAAAGTATAAATTGGTGATGGGAAGCCAAAAAGTGTAAATTGATTATTTTAGATTGGGATTAAAGTGTAAATTGGTGATGGAAAACCAAAAAGTATAAATTAATTTAGATTAATATTAAAAAACTTAGATGATTAATAAGGAGGGATGATTAGACTCTAAGAAGAAAATTAGAGATGTCAGGTATACCCCCAACCCCCTCTTTTAATTATATTATAGATAGATAAATAGATTATATTATATATCAGAGTCAGATCATAAGATCATCCTCATCGGTCACAAGAATCTCAGTCGGTCAATATAAAGTTGGATAACAATTATAAAACAAAACCAATGCCAACCGACTTAGTCGGTCAGCCGCCATATGTTTGGTCAAAACTCTTGTAATTTTTCTAGTCTTTATTTGTTTCTTCCCTTTAATTTTCAAATTAACACTTTGTTTTTATTTTTAAGCTTATAACTTAGATTTATATAGCAACTAGCTTAAGGATCCGGGTAACTACCTAGGTAGTAGTATGGTAACTAACATATAATTCTACCGTACACATACAACCATGATTTTAAATGTTAGATGTTCAATTCGAATATGACATTAAAAACAAATAGATTATATTATGCAGTAACATGTCTCAACATAAATATGCAATCGATTTGCTGAAAAATTTCCATCACAATAGTAGTTTCAACACCCAAAACATGTATCTAACCAAACAAATTAAGTACCGAATACAACAAATTTCGTAAAGAAAACACAAACATAATTAAGAAAAATAATGTCCTTTCATGAACAAACATAATAGTTAACAAAAAAAAAAAAACAAAGAAACTAATTCTAACTTTTGACGTATTGTTTAATAACTACCTTCTTTAAACCAATTTTGGCAATTCAAAAATCCATTGAAAAAAAAACCTATTTTTGGGAAAAATCCATTGAACAACAACCTTCTTTAGCCAATAATTACAATCAGTAGTGAAGTTTTGTTAAAATAAATCTTGCATTCATGAATTGAGTATATAATAATTTGGGATGTATTATGTTGTAAAATCCCTTTGATTTTGAAATTCTCACAGCCGACTTAAAGGACTTATTTTTTAAGAAAATTTCAGTTTATTTTATTACTTAAATTTACTTTTATTTAGATATACTAAAGTACATGACATCATAAATATAGATTTTTTGAATAAATTTAATGAATGGAAGGGAATAGCTATGCCAGGATTAGTAAATGAGATAATTTAGCAAAAGACTTTAGCTTTATATATAAAAAAGATATTAGATTATATATATAGTTTTAGTAAAAACTACTATATTCCTAATTATAAACTAATTTAAATGTTTAGAATGAAGCCTAAAACTTTTTAAAATATTTTATAATTTATAGTTTATTTTTGCTTATATGATGATAAATTAATTTTTTAAGCATCAAAGTATTTTAATTAATTTTGAATAAAAGAAATGTTAATTATAAAAAAATATTAAAAAATAGTTTGGCTGGGTTGTTAATGAGAGTATAAAAGTTGGGTTTAGTTGGATTGGATAGTTGTATGAAAGAGAAATTAGTTTTTTAGTGAATAATATTGATGGGTTGTTGTGAATGAGGGTTTAAGGAGTCATATTATATTTTCCCACATTGTCCAAGATTGCTTCATTATTTTTTTACATTATTACTTTTTTATAAATCTTTGTCAAAAATAATCAAACGTATTTTATGTTTCCTAAAATATACCATATAAACGAAAGATTTTTTTGGTATTTCCTAATCCGGAAAGAGTACTAATGTTGGTCCTTTCGAGTTTTGGACCCCACGAACATTTTTATGCTCACATCCATTGGTTTATATTTAGAGTATGTAATAGCAACAGGGAAAGATTTTTAATGTAATAGTCGTTGAAATAGAAGATGTCATTAAATACTAGAGATAAAGTATTAGTTGATCTTATAATACGATGGCTATATAAGTTTAACTTTATGCCGTTATCTCGAGTTTTCAACCACTTTCTAGTATTTTAAAATTTTGAAATATAATAATGCAAAAAGATTGTTTTATTAAACATATATAACATATACTAGTAATAATCCCCGTGTATGTTGCACGGTTGAATTATTATTATTATTATTATTATTATTATTATTATTATTATGATTATTATTATTATTTTTATTATTAACAGTGAGTTAGCATTAAGTATTCGAGAAAACAGATTAACATCCAATTAGCCGCTTAAACCATGCATGCTCAACTCGGGACTCCCAAACCCCATTCCCCTATTCAACAACTCAACATAATTCATATACTTAAAAATCAACTAAACGTCTAAACTATAAAATAATGACATGTGAAATAATCAAGATATAAGATTAAGAAAAAAACTTACTAAAATCTAGGTGTTAATTCTTAAAATTTAGATAGATTTTTAGGCATATAAGTTAAATTGATTGATTATTTTTCACTAAAAAAAAGTAATACCAAAGCTAAACATGTATATACATATACTAAAAAAACGTACAGTAAATTACAACATAAAAAATCCTAACCTAAGATGACCAACAAAATGAATCATGAATTCTTCTAAAGTTACTTTTCAGAAAATTTCTTTTAAAGTTATACTATCTAATGGTGTTTGCTCATTTACATTTTTAATTTTTCATAAATCTCAATGGCTTAATCTTAACCCTTGGATCATTCCCATGAATGGTTGAGATTAACATTTACCCCTAATTAAAAATAAAACACGGGGGGTATATTCGTAATTTACACTAAAAAATCTCTATTTTTCCATTTCTCTTCTTCTTTTTTCTCCTGATCAAAACACACACAAACACACACTATCTCTCTCTCTTCTCTTCCTTGGACGGTGACCACCACCACCACCACCACCACCATATCCGACCGCCGCCGCCACCACCACCAACACCACCACCACTACAATCTGGATCTTCATCTCATACCACTAGCAACAACAATAAATGGAAGATGATGTTTTAGATATTATTAGAGTGATATTTTATGTAGTTTATGTTTTTATATAATAAATGGATAAACAAACCATTTTTATCCATGATTTGTAGTTTTTTTGTTTTATTTTTGTTTTTTCAAATGATAAGAAGTTTTATTCATACATTTAGATAAGACAAATGAGTTCGGTATCATTAAACATATTCAGAATCATATATGATTTTACGCTTACATTAATGATTTTGTATAAGACAATGAGACAAAGCGAATGACTTCCATACAAAGAAACCTATTGAAAATCAAAATTGATTTTACGCATACATAATGAAAAACCAATACAAAATCATAAGTATCACATTAAAAATCATATATGATTTTGTATATGCTTCTGTACAAATCTCAATAAACTTATTCAAAATCAAATTTGACTTTAAGCATCCACTATGAAAAATTTATTCAAAATCATATATGATTTTACGTATAAGTTTGAGACAAGGCAAATGGGTTCTATACAAATAAACGTATTTAAAATCAATTTTGATTTTATGCATACAGTGTGAAAAACTTATACAAAATCATATATGATTTTACACATACATTGTCAAGAAAATATACAAAATCATATATGATTTTAAATGGCTTTCTTAAATAAATTTCTTTGTCATATGAATCAAAATCATATATGATTTTGTGTAACACATAGAGTCAAACCAAATGGCTTTCTTAAAAAGAAATTTATTCTAAATCATTTTTGATTTTACTCATATAGTCTGAAAACTTATTCAAAATCAACTATTCAAAATCAAAAATGATTTTCCGCATGCATTGGGGAAAAGCTTATACAAAATCATATAATCATATATGATTTTGTATAGCACATTGAGATAAAACAAAATGAGTTACATACCAAGAAACCCATTAAAATCAAAAATGATTTTAAGCATACAGTGTGAAGGCCCCAGTGAGCATACCTCCCCCTCGGATTAGCTTTTAGACCCTAAGGGTTTAGAGTTTAGGGTTTTAGAATGCAACTTTATAAACATGTATGCATACAATCAAAAATTATTCTGCATTGGTTTTTAACATTATACATGTGAAATCAACTTTGATTAGCAATTATGCTTTAGTTTAGTTTAAGATAACCCTACGACTTCAAACCCTAAACTAAAGCACGAGCCGCAGGCCCCCGTGATCACACCTATCCCTCGGATTAGCTTTTAGCCCCCAAGGGTTTATTGTTTAGTGTTTTAGAATGCCATTTTTCTAAAATGTATGCATAAAATCAAAAATGATTTTGCATTGATTTTAGGTTTAGATTTTGCAAGGTTTTTACATTGTAGCTTAGGGTTTAGGGTTGAAGTTGTAGGGTTAGCGGCGGTGGAGATGAAAGGTGGTGGTAGAGATCGAGGGAGGACGGTGGAGAACGAGGGCGACGACGGAGGGTGATAAAAGGTCGATGAAAGTGTGTTATGATTAGAGAAAATGGGGGACATGAGGGTATATATATAAGGATTTTATGTTTAAATAGAGGTATTTTAGGAAGAAAAAATATGCTTAAAGGGTATTATATAAATACTGAAAAAGTGTTTAATTTCGAAAAATAAAATGACAATATACTTTATAGAGGTTTATAGATAGTATAGATATGATGAATATGAACAACTTAAAACAATGACGATAGAAGGTTAGTATAATTTTTTCATATGTAGTCTTTTAGGGCGTTGGTTATTATAAAACATGTGTTAAAATAAAAAAATAATTAATCTTTTGATTATGACAAAGTTGAACATGATCATTCATAGAGTACAAATGTAAACAATGAAGCAAGATGATTTTTATGATTCATAACAACTTTTAGTTAACAAAATAAATTGTTTTATCTGTTTTACTCTAATACGTATTTTATTTTAACTATAACTAATATTTTACACATGTATATAGATTTCTTGGGGTTGGTTATTGTAAAATAAGTATTAAAGTAGAACAAAAAATACAATATTTTGATCTTTAAATCATGATTAAATTGATGAACGAAGATTCACAAAGCACAAGTATATATATATATATATTCAAACATAATGATTTTTATACGATGATTTTTAGTGAAGAGAAACATATTGTTTTATTTGTGTTACTTTAATACTTGTTTTATTTTACCTAGTGTTTCAGTCAAAAATTACCTAAGGTAATTTTAGAAAAATACCGAAGATTTGTAAGTGGGGTTTGGTGTTCAAGGATCTTCAATAAAAAAAAAGGAAAGTTTTCTTAACAAAAATTACTAAACTATGAGTTTAGGTTTAAAAAGAGTTTTAAGAAGATCTTTGAGATAGAAAAAATTCGAATAATTAAGAAAACGATTGAAGATAACGTAAAGTAATGCAGATTAAAACTAAAGCGTTTAAGTAATGCGATAAAGAAAATGAGGTAAAGAATAATAACACCAGAATTTTGTTGACGAAGAAAAACCCTTGATCCAGTTAAGTGATATTAGGTAAAAAAAAACCCGGGAGGATGCAATCGACCCACCAGTTGTTCTCTTATTATTACTCTCGTTTGCAAACAATTACAACGAAAAGAAAGAATAACAATTGAATGAGTGAATAACAATTGCTACTTAATTAAACTATGGTTGCTTGAACGATGAGTTGATTGATGATTTGTAGAATGTGTATTCTTTCAATGTTGTTGATGAGTGATTGATAGCATGCCCCCTTCTGCTCGTTGGCTTCTTCTGTTTATAGAGCTAGACGTTGAACCGTATTTCCGAAATATCCGGGATCTCCCTGAACTTACTCTATACGCTGAAGAAATGGCACATATGACCGTTATAAGTGATTCTTCATCAAGTAAATCTGTTGTCAAGTCCGATTCTCGTGGAGGAAATGATAGACTATCTGTTGTAACACGTTTTCTTTGTGTAACACGTCTTTGACTTTAGTCCTTCAAATAATATCTGACACACTGGACATATATTTGTTAGTAGAATCATAGATCTTGAAGATATCAAGATCCCATTGTATCATGATAAGGGTTCTTATTCTAATAGGATCAAGGATCCTTTAACAGTACACAATATTACGTATTTATCCTAAAAGGATTTAAGTACAATCTTTATTCGGGATCCTAATAGTGAAAATTCTACCCCAAACACCTAGAACCTATATTTTTTAGTTTTAAAAGTTTAGACTTCAATAGAATAATTTTTTTGATAGTTAAATAAAAATTACTTGTATCCGTAATTTATTCATCTTATTTTAAATTATACTAGAATAATATCTGTGCAAGAAAATATATTATATACATTTTTTTTATAATTGATGGTGTTCAATATTTTACACATGTATATAGATTTCTTGGGGTTGGTTATTGTAAAATAAGTATTAAAGTAGAACAAGATCAAAACACTAGTGTGTATATATATATATATAAATATGTAAAACACAATGATTTTCATACGATGATTTTTAGTGAAAAGAAACCTATTGTTTTATTTGTGTTATTTTAATACTTGTTTTATTTTACCTATAACCTATATTTTTTTAGTTTTAAAAGTTTAGACTTCAATAAAATATATTTTTTTGATAGTTAAATAAAAATTACTTATATCCGTAGTTTATTCATCTTATTTTAAATTATACTAGAATAATATATGTGCAACGCAAAGAAAATATCATATATATATATATATGGTGTCTAAAAGTTTTGATGAAGGTTGTCACTATATAGCTTCATAGTGCGAGAGATATTGAGATAATCTATATGCTATCCAAATCCATATCCATATCCATATATTCCTTTATAAAATAAAGTGCCTTCACACCTCCTTATTTTAAGAACTTGGAATTACTTATTTACCCTCTAACTTTTATACTCCCTATCTTAATTCTATCGGCTGAGACAAAAATACCCATAAAAAAGTTCACGCGTTTTTTTCATCCCCTAAACGGAAAAAAACCCACTGATCCTGAATCCTATCTCTCCCGCTTGGCCCCCCTCTCTCACTCGATCACACCGTCGGAATCATCACCATCAACCACCACCATAAACCGTCGAATCAGCATCACCACCACCACCACCATCGCTCTTCTTATCATTTTCTATCTACTTTTTTGTTAACATTATATTTGTCGCCGCCCATGTGATTTATGGGTTTGTCTCTTTGCCAATCACCGCCAGATTTGTGTTTCCGCCAATCACCACCGGAATCATCACCACCACCACTATGGCCGTCTATCTATAACGTCACATATCATGATTAATTATCAAGCTTAAATTGGATGATGTGATTTTTTTGTTATTATCATTTAGGTTTACTAGCAGCATGTGGCATATACTGGTTCCAAAGAGGATATCATCATCAATTAAGGTTGTTTCATTAGAATGTAAAACTGCTACTATTTTCTTTTCTTTCTAAATGTAATATTAGTAATCTAGGACATTTAATACTAAGGATATATATAAGTTTGAAAAGCTAACTCGATAATTAGGTGATTTATTATATATGGACATAGTGCTCAAGACCATTTATACGTCTACAATATCGTTTCCTTTGAGTTGGTGTGATGTAGGATAATTGTATCTGGCTACGCTTTGATTTGCTATTATATATTTTGGTTTCCTATTTAATTAGCTGGTAAACCTGTGTTCTTGTGAGGTTGTAAGTTGACAATGGAAAAATATATAACATTATGTGACGTCAGATGATCTTCAAAATTTTGTTATGCAATTACATTAGTATCAATGTTGTAGTGACTTTGTTTATCTACTAGAAGCCCTTCCAAGAGTAATATGCAACAAGTAAGATCCAATGAAGGAGTTTTAATTACTCCCCGTTCATTTGTGTTTATTTCAAACAAGGATATAATCCATTATAAAGAAAGAATGATGTTTTCTTTATTAATGGCCCGTTTGAATTGTTGAAGTAAGCTAAAAATTTTGTATGGTATTATATGCTATCATTTTCTTATACAAGTATTTGGTTTGAAATTAACCACGACACTGATCGAATGATATGTATCGTCTCCGCCGCATCGTGCGGGTTCCCATTTAGTATTATCAAAAAGAATAACATTTTATTTTTGAAAATGTTAAATATGTAATATTTTCACTTGATACTCCTTAAAATATGTTCATCTACACTACCTCTTAACATTAAAGATTAAATTATAATATTAATCCTTTATCTTTTAAAATATCTCCATTAACCTTTTACATCAATTATTTTTACATCATTAATTTATGCCCCTCTATGTTTCATCTACCACTAATAGTCGCCCCTACCACTACATCGTCGCCGCCACGAATATCGTCGCATTACGCGGGTAACGTGCTAGTTTAATTTAATAAAGAAAGCTTTTATAATATTTTATTTTCACATGTATTTTAAATATCTGAAAGTCCAGTATTTATGTTTATAAAGAGAGATTGAAAAGCTATATTATGCTACATTTCAATTTTTAGGGGCAGTTTGGTTCGCATAATGTTTTTGAAAGAATTAGAATTTTTTAAGGAATTGGAAAGTTCTAGAATTCGGTTAAAAGAATTCAATAAAAATGGTTATATTTTTTCTATAACGAGCATAGTGCCCGCGCGTTGCAGCGGCTAGAAGGCGAGAACTATATAAAAGGGAGGCGGTGGTGGAGATCGAGGGCGGTGGTGGAGAAGGAGGGCGGCGGCGGAGGGTGATAGAAGACCGAGGAGAGCGTGTAATGATTAGAAAGAAGATAAGGGTGTAAGGTTATTATGGGAATACGGAAAAAATGCTTAATTTACAAAAATAAAAAAAAAACAATATGCTTTATAGAGGAGTATAGATGTAGTGTAGTTTTCAATTAACTAGCTAATAAACTCCAATATATCTTATTTATCTTATTTAATAGAAATAGGAATAATAATATAATAGTAGATATTTAATAGATGATGCTCATGATACCACCAAACACCACTTTCCTTTTCACAGAAACCATAAACCGTCCCCATCAATTTTACCCAACCCCATTTATTCTGACAAACAAAAAAAAAAAGAATAGAACGATCGATTGGTATTAATCACAAGAAAAAAGTAAACGATGGATTTTATACCGAACGATCGAAGACGATACAGATTTATGGCTGAAGATGGTTAATCCGACGGTGGTTTACTTCCGGCAATGGTTTATATCCGGTAGTGATTATAAGTGTAGCGGTGGTTAATTTCCGGTGGGGGTTAAGATCAAGCAGGGACATCAGATCAGATTCAAGGCAAGACTTTTTACTCTGTGTTTATTTTTGAAAGGGTATTTCGGTAATCAAGAATGAATTCCTTAGAATGTTTAAACATTTCATCAAGTTCATG
The DNA here is from genome assembly GCF_010389155.1 of Erigeron canadensis. Classification (NCBI taxonomy): domain Eukaryota; kingdom Viridiplantae; phylum Streptophyta; class Magnoliopsida; order Asterales; family Asteraceae; genus Erigeron; species Erigeron canadensis. The sequence goes on from NC_057764.1 coordinate 24,882,212, forward strand.
AAGGAATTGTAAATTCCTTGTTAATTTGATGGAATTTGTTAGATTCCAATTCCATCCTTTTCTCAACCAAACAAGGGAATGAATGCAATTTAGATTCCAATTTCTAAGAATTCCAAAGGATTCCTTTGAACCACACACTCCCTCGGAAAAAGTTGGGAAAATTTTTTGGCCAAATTATGAATTACTATATCAAGTAAATTTCAATCATTTATGTTTCTTCGATAAAGTACTGTAAGTACAGAACATAATAAACCTTAATTTAAATACGTATATTAAGAAAACAACAAAATGGACGTAACATATGTATGGTACGTTGTGACCACAATTTCTACATCGATGTGGTTGAGAAAATTGATTAACAACATAAATTAGCTGTGTTTTAATAAATGCAAGAACAACATACTCATGGACGGCTTAGGCAAAGTAAGTCGACTGTCGGGCACCCAATTTTCCAAGCGTTTGAATTTTAAATTTTTCTAGGTTGTGACCACAATTTCTATATGGATATATGTGTGTCTTTCGATTTTACTAATCAACTACATGCATTCTTATCGGATGATAAAGTGACGTTACATGTATTTTGGTTTTTGGTCGTCGGTTGGAATTCGTTGCCTAATCTAGAGGTCTTTTTTTTTCCACCAGCCGCCATATTCTAGTAGCAACTTGCGTCAAAAGCAGAATTGAATTTAAGTGGTTTACCTTGACATTATCTCTTAAGTATATGGATCAAGTACGTGGTTCCTATCAATTTACTGTTTTTTTTATTACTTTTAAGGGAAACATAAATTAGAAAATTAGGCCTGCTAATTTTAGATAAAAAAAAAAATTAAATACTATTATTATTATTATTATCTATTTTATTTATTTGTTGTTGTTTTTCACGTATTAAATTGCTTAGACGTAAAGATTACAAAGTACATTTATGGCAATAGACCAAAATCTTGAAACGTCAACATTGTACACCGAATCTCCATCGTATAATCGTATTCTTCGTTAAATCATTAATAGATCTAAAGACACTTAATTATAGCCTTCGGCTATTAGTTATTATAGTTCCTTATTGGTTATTATATTGCTTAAATTGTTAGATTTTATAATTGTAGTGCGTGTTTTGTAAATTTGTATTTGTTATATCCTTAGTATTTATCATATTTAGATTAAGGGGTTTGTCTTGTAATAATCAATGTACTTGTTTGTAATTATGAATGGGGTTTAAGTGCAATTTATATGTCTATATAAACCCCCCACATGTAATGAAACTTAACCTTTTGCCAATTTAATTATTCCATGTTCTAATACCTACTTTCCGTTCCACCGAAAGGTTCACTACACATTTTAGCATTGTTTACACTTGGTATCAGAGAAAAATCACAACGTGTGTTAGATCCATGGCTTGATTTTGTTCATCCTTGTGCTAATTTGTGTTTTTATTACTTTACTGAAATTCACAATCTTTACCCCTTTATCATGTTAAAGTAATCTCATTTCTTTTATTAATCCACTCATTATCATCCCAATATATCACTTATAAAGTTTCAAATCCTAACTCAAATCACAAAGCCTTAAATTTGAATTTTATACCTTCTGACCTGAATATCGGGATTCATCTCGGTTTTGAATAGTAGTTATAATACCTGGTTTCATAGGTTTTGAATAACAGTTGTAATACCTGGTTTCCTCTTGTTTTTGCATGTACTAAAACCGGGATTCATCGGTTTTGAATAACAGTTGTAATACCTGGTTTCCTTTTGTTTTTGTATGTACTAAAACCTGGTTTCATATCGGTTTTCTAGGCTTCAAGAAAATTTAATTTTAATTAAAATACCTGGTTTATACCAAAACCGGTATTAGTTATCTTATTCATCAATATTTTATTCCCGTCGTAATTTCATTTATTTTCTCGAAAACCGGTATTTCTGTACTTCATCAGAATACCGGTATTAATTCGTAATTTTTTTAAATTAATACTTTATCTTTTATAATACCTGGTTTACCCCAAAACCAGTATTTGTTCTTCTATTCTCCAATTTCCAAACCGTTATAATCTTCAAGTTTTTCCTCGAAAACCGGTATTAGTGCAATAATCACTGAATACCGGTATTACTAAAGCATTGTGGTGTGAGGTTGATTTGAATGTGTTAATACTTGGTTTTCTCCAAAACCGGTATTTGTTCTTACATTAATCATTTTGTTAACAAAAACTCTTTCCAATTGTGTTTGCGAAAACCGGTATTTGTACTTCCATTCGAATACCGGTATTAGTGAATCCATTCCTCAAAACCGGTTTCTGTTGAGTATTGCTGTGTGGTTGTTGTTGTCATCAAGTTTCATTTTCAAAATGTCAACCATACAAATAAACCTTAAACCAAGCATGCAATCATATCATTTTCATAACCGTAAAGACTGTTCATGTTTTTGAGAAAATAATCATGCTTGTGTCGTTCAAATGTGTCAAAAGTTTAAGGAATTTTACGAGGAATTCAGAGAGCATGGCAAGGAACATGAGAGTCTCATTAACCAACTCAAGTCAGAGAACAAAGAGCTCAAATCTGAAGTTGACCAACTCAAATCTAAGTATAAAGTGCTCAAATCTGCAACTGATTTCAATTTGTCAATCATGGAAAGCTTTCAAAAAGAAAATAATCAATTGCAATTAAAAATTCTCAATTTAACCAATGAGTTGGATATTTCTCACAAAGAGCTCATTGAAACCAACCTCGAACCCCAAGTTAGAGAACTTGTTTTGCAACAACAACTTTCGAAGCTCAATCGTGAATTGCAAGACAAGTCCATTTCATCGAGGAATAATGAGCAAACATGTTTTCCAACTAAAACAAAATCCATTCCTTCAAATGCCCAACCAAACTACAATCACCCAATATTATCAACCATTACCAAGCAACATCCTTCCTCCAACACCAAAACAAATCCTCACTACACCAAACCATCTCACCAAAACAATAAACACCCACAAGCATCTTTCAAACCAGCTCATACCATTCCCAAATTCTCAAAAGACCCTCATTCCACCAAAACCAAAATCCTTCTACCTAAACCTCATCAAACTCTCAAGCAAATGAACCCATATTACACACCTCGCAAGACCAGACCTCCCTTCAAACCTATAAACAGCCATTGGCAAATATTCAAGGATCCCACCACCGGAAGCATTCATTCTAGAGATCAATATGGCTGGATCTCTCATACTAAACCCAAACCAAAACCTAAAAGCACTCACATTAAATATTCTCTCCCTGAGTTGTTTAAGTTTGTACCACGAGTCATTTACCCTCATGTGCAAAAATTGCTTAACTGTGCACAACCTCCTACTTCTCTTTTCAAATATCCAGTTGGACCCACCCTTACATGGGTTCCAATGTCTGGATTCAAGTAGGTGGTTGTGATTTGGCTTGTACACGTTTCAGTGTACAACCCGTTCAGAACATGTTTAATTGAGACACTACTTCATAATTGTACCTTTTCATTCACCTTTTGGGCAATCAATCAATATTGCATGATGAACATATTAAACATGTTCATCATGAGGGGGAGAAATGTGTTAAAGATTGATATTGATTGTCTTTTTGAGGGGGAGCATAATAGATTGCCCATTTAAGGGGGAGCACAATGAAAGCTTTGAAGATGATTTATTGCTCCGAAGATTTTGCTCAATTTGAGGAGGAGCTAAAATGACAAATCATTTTTCACACCAAATTTACACCAAGCCAAGCTTCCGCACTTTATACCAAGCTTCCGCATTTCGCAAGAAGCCTAAGTCTTCGCCTTCACAAAATGTTTAAGAATCCAACAGTCAAAGTTGCATAAAGACATTGAAAACAAAGAGAAATCTTCAAAGTCTTCTCCACATCAAAGATTCTCAACATAATTGAACCACCAAACCGACCAGCAGATCCAAAATACCATTTCGCCCAAGAAATATTGGAAGGAGGCAAAACACAAGTACGCGAAGAGAGCCTTTAAAGACCAAACCTTTCTTCATGACAAACCCGAATCATCAACAAAAGAGCGAAATAGGCGCCAAAGGAAGAAGAAGAGAGCTCACCAATGATCGTTTACAAAACAGCACTAAGGGGGAGATTGTTAGCTTTTATAATTGTAGTGCATGTTTTGTAAATTTGTATTTGTTATGTCCTTAGTGTTTATCATGTTTAGATTAAGGGGTTTATCTTGTAATAATCCATGTACTTGTTTGTAATTATGAAGGGGGTTTAAGTGCAATTTATATGCCTATATAAACCCCCCACATGTAATGAAACTTAACCTTTTGCCAATTTAATTATTCCATGTTCTAATACCTACTTTTTCTTCCACCTAAAGGTTCACTACACATTTTAGCATTGTTTACATAAATTATGTATAACAAACTAACCAAGTTTTTAGAAAATTTTACAAACTGACATATAAAATCCCAATAACTAATACTATAACTAGATTTTAGACCCGTGCCTAACACTAGACACGAGGTTTACGATATTATCAATATTAGATTTCATACATCATTAAAGCTTATAATTTTGAGGGTATACGGTTTTAAGTGTTATATTTTACAAGTTGTAGTACAATAATCACAGGTTCGTCACTGTCATTATTAGTTGAGACATATTGATGGAATTCTTTGTCTTAGTCATTTCATAAGGCACATGCTATTACAATTCTACTATTAAAGATTTTTTTGAAACCAATTGTACTCATAGTGTGATATTATTATGAAATATAACAAAGAATTAAAAATATAAACAAATTTGTGATCTTGTACTTAACGTTTAAGTATTTGTCTTTGATCATGTTGCGGACACATAACACAAATAGGTTTAAAGAATGAAAATCCTCAATTTTTCTGCCGCTCAGATTGCGGCCAATCTTTGAACCCCGTGCGTTTCCCATTTTTTTTAATTCCATCCCATTCCATTCCGTGACAGGCGGCTAATCCCCGCTTCTTCCATATTGATTCTCCCTCTCGCATTAGTTTTGTCATATCGACAAAGTGCTTCACGATAATCTGCACGTCTTACTAAGGAGGCCATACGTATAATCACCCGTCTTATGATAATTAGATAACAATTAGGACTTTTTTATATTATTTGATTATCATTAGGACTCTTGATTTAGGTGATAATTGTAATTTTAAAAAATTATATATAAATACTTTTTGTTACTTTTTTTAAAAATATTTTAAAAAATCACCTCAAGTTGATGGCTAAAAATAAATATAAATTAAGTATTCAGGGTTAAAAAGTGCAAATTATTAATGGAAAACAAAAAAGTGTAAATTGATGAGACTTTTTCTACAAATTAATATAAATACTAATATAATAATATATTTGAATAATGATTATTAAAAATTTTAATTTATAGTTAATTTAAATGATACATAAGCGAAAGTTAATTTGATAAAATTAAACGATTTGATTGATTAATAAGTTATTAGTTCAACTGTATTATAATATATATTAAATCATGATATCAAAATACCAAAAACTGTTGCGAAATTCACTTTTAACTCGGTGAAAATATATGGAAACATTTGGTCATATTGGGACAGGAGAAAGAAACGTCACCATCAAAATCTGATCATGAAATCCATGCAGGATATTTAGTATGTGCAAGGTGGATGATAACACACGACTTCTATTTTAGATCTCCAAAATCTATCTTTTTAAGTACCATATGAATTAGATGTGAACCGAAGTACATTAACAAATCTCATTCGGCGAGAAAGAGAGGCGTGTTTTGTTTTGTTATTTTTTCTCAATGTGGTTTATACTTAAACCGAAAAAAATAATTATGTGAGTTTCAAAATGTTCGGCTGGAGGTAAAAGTGGTTCAATGTTGGGTCAAAATATTCCTGACAGTTAACATTGTATGAAGAACTGAGATTTTCGAAGTGTTTGCTTAAAGATAATGTAATAACCGAAAATGGATTGCCAAAAGACGAGCATAGTGTCCGCGCGTTGCAGCGGCTAAAAGGTGACGACAATATAAAAGGAAGGCGGTGGTGGAGATCGAGGGAGGCGGTGGAGAAGGAGGGCGGCGGCAGAGGGTGATAAAATGTTGATGAGAGCGTGTAATGATTAGAGACAAAGTGAGAAATGGGTTTTATGTATAAGTAGGGGTATTTTGAGGAAAAAAAATGCTTAATTTTAAGAAATCCAATAGAGTATAGATAGTTTACAAATTTGTTAGCATTGACTGTGACCTCTGTCCTTCAAAGTATATGGTCAGTAGTCACTGTGTTTTACTCGTATCTACACTTTTTGCTTTATAATTAAGTAACTTTTTTATTTAAAAAAAAAAAAAAGCGCTTTGATAATTTTTGCTTTATAATTAAATTACTTTTTCAATTAAAAAAAAAAAGCGCTTATGAATATATGAAATCTAAAAAATGAAACCAAACACGTGGAACTCGGATATGCTCGAAGGTATATTCTGAGATTCTTTGATAATTTTTGTGTAGCAAAAGAAAATGGGATGATATTATTTAACTTCGTACTGGATTATATTTTGCTTAGCTTGTTTATAACTACAAGAGAAAGCGCATTGCGACGGTGAGATGATGGGGTGATAGGTCATAGGTGGTGATAAGTCATAGAGTGTGATTGTCAAATTCCTTAGCCGTAAGGGTTCCGCCCTCGGATTTAAAAATTCGTCGAAAGTATATCGAATGGCATCTCTTATATAAGAGCATAGAATTTTAAGAATACTCACACAATTTTTATATTTTGAATGAAATAAAAGAATAAAATGATTAGTGGAGAAAAAAATTAGTGGTTGAGATTTGAGAAGAGAAAAAAATGGGTGGTTGAGATTTAAAGTTATTATAGGTATATTAGGTAGAGATATTTAAATTAATAAATAAATAAAAAAGGTAATTTAAGTAGTTCAAATCATCTTATAAGAAGATAATATAGATATAGATATAGACAGATATTCAACTCAACATGCTTCGGTTAATTACGAGTATGAATTATGTACAGTTTTTCATTTTTTTGATGCATCAGGGGCTTGCTTGAAGCCTTGAATACACTAAAAGCGGCTTTTATAGGCATATTTCATTCCCAGGCAATTAGTCTCATCACATTCTGCAAGTCGGAAAGCCCAAGCAACCTAAAACATTTTTTAATTTTGTAGTTGGTCATTCTGCATCAAAAGTAAGGGCATCAAAAACTACACTTAGGCCAAGTCGAAGGAACTAGATACAACTCATGTTAAAGATAGTTACGGATCTTCTGGCTATAGTCTAGTAATGATAGGACCGGCCCCGTTTATAATATAATGATTGGTAAATTCTGATGCAAACCATCTCTAAACAATACAATTTATTGCACAATCAAACGTCATCAAGATCATTAACAAAATTATTGTCAATGTCATCGGCAAAACATCGATGCCAAAATTCAGGTATGATCATATGCCCACAACTTAGGATTCATCAAGCACAGTCTGTAGCGCATAGTACAGACCAATTTTACAATGAACAAGACCCCGGCTATATGTTCGCACCAACCCTACACTAAATTAAAACCGCAACAATGAAGAACTGTAGCAATATGCTTTTACATGTTACCTTTCTACAATGATCTCATAATTATGAGGTGTATATGAAACAAGTTGGAATAACTCAAGAGTCTGCATATATAGGAGCTGGCAAAAAAGGGAAAGGGGCAACAGACGCATACGCTACAGGTGGGCGTGAACGGTTGTGTTTTACCCTCTCATTCCTGCTATCTTGCTCATGGGCAATAGTTGTATTTGACATGACCATATTATACTTAGTGCTTTTTGCGGCAAGTGTGTGATCATCATCATTGTAAACTCGGTGAAACATTAGCCCAGACATGAATACGGGAAGATAAAGGAGGCTTGCATGGAACATTCTTCTTGCAGTTCCTTTATTACGGTTCAGAAGAAATGAGACTGATGTTCCACTAATTGCTAGAGCGAGAAGGGTAGATTCAAGGCAGAACCATCCGGAAGTTATACCCCCTGCAAATATTTTGTACAGAAAGAATAGCCAACTCATAAGCATTAAAAGTCCGCCAAACTGTTTATCTAATGCTAAACGGCTAAACCTTGTAATTAATAGTAATTGATAACTTCATATTATATCGAAATATTATAACTTTCATAATCATATTTGAATGGCTATTAATTTATAAATAATAATAAAAAAAACATAAAGTGTTTCAGGTCAGCTCAATCTGACGCTAATGATTACCCAAAGTCACAAAATGCCACCTTTAGATGTAAACAAAATAAAATTCAAATCTGCGTATACTGTATACAAAAAGTACTCTAAATGAAATAGATTTAAAATTTTGCATACGTAATCAGAAATTTCTTTCAACAAAATAAAACTCATAGTTCAAACGGCACTTACAATCATATGCCAAGTATCCCAGTGGAATCAGATATATGCAATTCCTCAGAGCCACCAAGGCTGTCCTCCTACCCGAAGGATCGGCAAGAGAGAACATCTTGAACCTGAATATTACACAAAATTAGAACTGGTCAATACATATCTAAACCTCTTATTGCAACAAAACACAAATTCAAACACCCTCTGATGATGCAACATAAGAAACAATTAGCAATACAGCACTTACAAATATTAACTACATCTAGTTCACCTTTTGTCTATCTGTTTCAGATAAATACTTCCCCTGTTGTCTAAGTTTCATTCCAAAAGGTTAGCCCTTTGCTGCTAGGTAATCGTTACAAAATAATGATAGCGTTAATGATGGGCCACAAGATTCCTATTACATCACTCATTGTCATAAGTAATTGACTAATAGTCGAACACTCCTATTGTGCATGCTTAAACAATGAATTTCTTTCCAAATGAAGTATTCACTGGGTTGCCAATTTTTATAAGAGCCAAGGGGAAACAAGTCCTTAGATATATGGTAGTTCTGTTAACTGAGATAGTTGAAAGGTCAACTGCCTTTTATAATCACAGAAAGTCACATGATACTTTATTAATAACACAAACTTGGTTACATACCCTCCAGCGGCATAGTCTTCACGGCATAAATATGCAAGAGCCATAAAGTGAGGTATTTGCCAAAAGTACAGGGCAGCAGGAAGGATCCATCCATTCAGTGAAATCTGACCAGAGGCTGCAGCCCACCTTTGATGTGAGAAAGAAAGAGAAATATAAGAAGACAAAACTTGTAACTCTATATATAGCATATGTATATGCCTGTTCAAAGAAAAGAACAGACGTTCATCCCTCCCCCGGCCCTAAAAATTTAACAATAATCCTTATTCTTTCAGTCTCATTAAAAGTGCAATATTCCACTTCACATGTAGTTTAAGAAACATCATAAAATTATTACCAACTAACTGAAGTTACATTTATAAAACATTAAAAAATCTTCCCTACTTCATATAGCGAAAAAATTCTCATTCACACAACAGTTGTAAAATATCCATGAAACTATTTGGACTGGAAACCATCACAGGTTTCAGCAATGACAAAATAAATACAGTAACTACAACCAGAAACCTCAAAAACTGATTACAGAATGAATTAAATATATGAATACCCAAGAAGAGGAGGAATTGCACCCACAACAGCTCCAACCCATGTATTCACTGGATGTATTTGCTTCAATGGGGTGTATACGAATGCATAAAGAAAAAGATTTGATGCTCCAAGTCCAGCTGCCAACAAATTAGCCTGCACAAACCTTGCCATAAATATGCTCAATTTAGTATCCCAACTTCAGATACCTCTCATGTAGAGATGGCAAAACAGGTGAGGTGGAGCAGGGATAACAGGTAAGTTATTTATCTGGGTGCCGCCAGTGCAGCCTGGACCAATGCGCTAACACGTTTACAGTGCACTTCAAATAGACTTTATAATAGACAATGTTTTACTTAAGATATGTTTTTTTAAATAAAAAGCATCTTAAAAAGGATAATAAAAACGAAACTGATTCAAAAATGATCTGACTGTAATTAGCATAGCGATTTAGGAGGTTTTATTCATTCGTGAGCACTTGGAAGTATCTTGGCCCATTTTACTCGGTTAACTAGTTTGATCAGCTTCATTTTTAGAATTTTAGTGAAGTTAATTTGACCCAAAGGAGACCAATAAAACAAGTCACATCAAACCCAGATTTAGGTAGATAAGCCAAAAACTGCCACCCTAGTCTCATGATAAGGAATCATGACAGAAGTTACGATATCTTGCTATTTTCACACAATGTATAAAATCAATTTCCCACCTTGCTTGCCAGCAGCACTGTGCCAGCAAGGCCAACAGAAGAAGCCCATGTAACTGCATGAGGGATAGTAAGACGTCCTGAAGGTAACGGTCTTCTCCTTGTTCTATTCATCATTGCATCGTTCTTAACCTCAAATATCTAAAACAAACAAAATATTACTCTAATGAGATATGCAAAGAAGTAGAAAAACTGAAAGGTTTAATACAGCACAATTTTCATTAACTTTCTTTAAGCTTTTTCTTTCTGTTAGCACACGCTCAAGTTAGCAGTTATCAACAAAACAGATGAGCCTACATCAAACTGACAAGTAAAACTCCAACTATGGCCTACAAAAGATATCGTATAGATGAGTCTACATCAAACTAACAAGTAAACCTCCAACTAACAGTTACTAACCTCACTTATTTAGGAGTGTGTCCCCAATAGCATTAAAAGATTATTTCAGAACTTAGAAACCCGACGAATTATGTACAGACTACAGAATTGAAATACTTTGAAGTTGTGAAACTTCACAATATGTTTCACATTTGATAGTTCAATTTTGAACTTGGGGATGCAAACAGTTGAGCTCTTAAGCGATAAGAGTTCCAGTACAACTTTAACTATAAAATATACGTTTGAAACATTTAATGAGTTGATCACAAACTCAAGTCAGAATTTATCGAGCTAACAAACTGAGCTTAAATCTAGCTTGCTTAGTAGAGCATGGTTTCTAATTTGAACTACTAAAGCTCTTAAACTTTCCTCGAGTTTAAGTCGAGCCTGCATCATAAGACCCATGACCCATCATCCTATTCAGATGAACTTGAAAACTTAAACTAGGCCTAAAGTCTTCAAATCAACTTCAAGCTCCGTTTGATGCAGCCCCGTTGAAACCTGTTTACCCTATTCCCATGTCACCAAAAAAGAATAACAATCTGACATTTTTACCAACCTGATTTAGCGTGTTAGCAGATGCTGCTACCATCATGGTTCCCACACAAGTGTAACAAAGTCCTGCTAAGTCAACAGCACTACCGCTCCCAAGAACGTAACCAGCTCCAGATGTAGCAACCACTAGCATGCTAAAGATATAGAATAGAAATATTAGATTAGATGATGAGATTTATGATTAGCAACACACTTTTTCCCATTTATTCTGACAATGAATACAGATAGAGATAAAACAAGAAACAGAAACTATAGAAACCTTCAACTATGTTACATGAACTCATCATCTTAAAAAAACCAATCTCTCAACAACAATTATATAAACAACAAGAAGTTGCCCATACATGGTGTAAAGAAGGAACAAACAAAGGATCGATCATGATCAGTAATGCAAATGGTTTCCACGAAGCTCACATGGCCATGCGCTGCTTGAATTACTATGCTATCAACATTTAAGCACAATATGAAGTTATGAACCCAGGATCACCCATAGGTTAACATAGATTCTTCATCGAGAAAGCAAACATCAGGATGACATTTTCCACAACGGAAAAGAAGGTAGTCAGATTTTGTGTTATCAAACATGCATCTGGTGTGCCCATAAGTTTTTTACGTATTATTTCTAACTCCAGTGGCAAAATTATCTGCAACCGAAGTCTAAAATGCATAAGCACTAAAACATCCAGGGCATACACCTAGACTCTTGTATAGTTGTAATGCTAGTGGATACTCTTCTAAATAATAGTATAATACATTACCATAGTAAAGCAAATAATTTAATCATTTAAGCAACAGTTATGCAGATACACTGTTGAGAAACAAAACAGTTATGCAGATACACAGCATATACCCAAGTTCAAATACCAGTTACAACATTATATGAAAATGCAACCAAAGTCTACATGCACAAGCACTAAAACATCCAGGGCATACACCTTGACTCTTGTATAGGTGTATGACTAGTGGCTGCTCTTCTATACGATACATAACCATAGTAAAGCAAATTATTCAAACAGTTATGCAGCTACAAATATTACAGTATACCCAAATTCAAAGACAGGCTATATTCTCTCTTCTTAGAGTTTGAAGAATAGGGAGGAAGGGGGCTTTTCTAAAAGGATTGGAACTAGGGCAATGCCAATCTCATCTATTGCAGCAAAGAAAGAGAGACAGGAAAAAATCATCTAGTTGCCATCCGCTCTGTCCCAATCTCCGGTCAATGATTGAATCCTTACTCACCTAAAACAGCGTAGAAGGGTAAATCTACCTAGTTAAAACTCATGAAGGCGGGTATACAGCCTTTAAAGTTTTACAGAGGCTAGACATGCTGTTCAGTTTCTGCAAGGTCATCTAAGTTATAAGTGAGTGTGGTATGAGAGTCCTTCACCGCATGGCTATGACAAGTTCCTTTACGATGAAAAAAAAAGCTTTTTATTAGTCAATCATATGAAGGTAGTGTCCAGGGGTATGCAGGTATTGGCAACCACTTCTTTATTAAGCCATAAAATTATACGTTCGGTATACCGCAGACATTTCACTGATTCACCCCTCTTCCTTAACCTACATATTTCACAAACCTATCCTTGAGCTAGTCACTCACTACTAAAAAAAGGACACTTCCATTAACATATAAAAGGGAATGTTATAAAATACAACTGGGTATCATCATCACTTTTTGTAAAAAATCAATCAATTTATCTTTTTATCACAAACATATATATATATATATATATAGAGGGTAACACTCCAGTGAGAACAGTCTTAAAATAAGAACGGTGAGAACACTTAAAAAACATCATTTTGATGCATTAAAAGTCCATAAAACTAACATAGTGCTTAACTAATTATCATTATTTAAGTGTATAACAACACATTAGCCTGTCAAAATCAAGAAAATCATGTTTTTTGTTTTGTGCATCCATCTTGGATGCATATTCTTCAAAATAATGCATCCACCAAAAAACGTGATTTTCTCGATTTTGACAGATCAATGTGTTGTTAAACACTTAAATAATGATAATTAGTTACGCACTATGTTAGTTTTATGGACTTTTAATGCATCAAAATGATGTTTTTAAGTGTTCTCACCGATCTTATTTTAAAACTGTTCTTATTTGATTGTTCCCATATATATATATATACAAATTTATATATAAGAAATGAAATGAAATGAAATGGAAGTAACAACCTAAGTTTGGCTTTAGAAAGCTCCCAATAACACTGTCCATAATGCCTAAACGCATCAACAACTTCCTTAGCCCTAAACGACGTCGCATAGGCGGCACCGGCACTCGAGGCAATCGACCGAGCACGATCGATTCCGGAAACACCTAATTTGGTCAAACCGGGAGATGACGTCACGGCGGTGGAACTGGAGGATCTGATTGTTGACCGATATGCATGGTCAACGTCGGTGATTTGGATAGAAAGCGGTTGGAGATGTGAATAATAGTTGGATTTTGATGAAGCGAGTTGTGTGAAGTGAGTCAGTGAGTTTGTTTTTCTCCACATCGCGAGTTACGGCACCGGTGGTTGTCGCTGTGGTTGTGGAACAAGTGGGAGAAATGGATGTGTTTTGATTATTTGATGAAAATGAAACTAAATAAAATATCATTTTTAGCACTTTAGAAATGGGATGGGAAGCGTTGTTATTTTTCCTTTTCTAATTAATACGAGTATAAAAAATTTAAAGTACAACTCAAAAATAACCAATTGGTCGGGAAAAACTTAAATACATGTATTTCCAATAATTTTGTAAGGTTATTAATGTTCATAAAATAATTATATTTATATTTTTAACATTGTATAAAAACTAGCAAAATGCTAGCAAGACATGTACTTATTTGAAGCAAATACAGACAGTAAATTAATGAAAAAGAACAAAGATCGAAAACTGTAAGAATTTCAGTTTGACCAAGCTATCGATGGGTCCTTCGTTCTATTGGTTAAATATGAGAAGTTGGTTGTTTCTAGTTCCTTAGGGTCGAATCTGAAAGAACATGACTTATTGTTGAAAGAGCAATTATTTATTATCTTCCAAATCATCCAACAATAATTTATGATGACAAGATTGATGATTCTTGCTTTGGCTGGGTCGATTGATGGATCTTCGTCGAGAGTAAAAAGTTCTCGCAAGTTAGATGGGTTCCAAAGTGGTAGCTTGCACCAATTCGGGAGGGAGGAACATAATATGCGTGCAAATTCACAACCAATGAAGAGGTGGGTTGCAGTCGAAGTAACAGGGTTTGTGAGTTTATCTCGGTAGGAGGTCGGAAGAGATGGTCGATAAGTTGGTTTATGATTTGATGGATAAGGGGAAGGTTGGTGACATCTAGCATTGAAATTGGTATTTTGATGTTTTGATGGCTTTAGTGGGTGGTTTGGAGGGTTAGAAGGGAGAGGGTTGCTACATTCGTCCGATTTGGCAGCAGAAACACCAATAATCAGGCCTTCATATTTGGTGTTTTGAAGTGTAGTGATGAAGGATGTTGGGTTAAGGATATTTCGAAATCTAATAAAGCCAAAAAGATTATTGTACATGTCTTTATTCTTTGCGATGTAGGCATTTGAAAAGTTTCCATGGTGTTGGAATAGTTTCATGAGATCTTGGCTTCTGAATGAAGGCGTGAAGTTGTAGACAAAGTAAGAGGTGCTGACGTGTTGTTGTTGTTGTTGTTGCAGGGATGATGACGCACATTTTCTCTCACACACTCTCTCACTCATTGTTTTGTTGTGGTAGAGAGACATACTTTCATACAGGAGATTAACTTAAAGAGTGTTTTAATGTGGTAGCTCGTGAATCTTGATACTTAGTTTGGTTTTGATGACTGAATTACTTGTACCGTGTGTCACTTGTAAATAATTGTACTTTCAACACAAAACTAAGGATAAACTTTTATTTTTTTGTTGGTTTATATATTTTTTTTCATGTTATTCTAAACTAAGAAAACTTACAATGCCAAAAAAACAAACAAAACAATCACTTTATCAATATCAATCAAAAGTATTCATACATGCTACGTAACCCACCTTTTTTATAATGACCTTCATACACTACAAATCCGGTTGATTGAATGACATACAAGGACGTTGACTCTTTCCGACATATACCACATGATATAAAATGTATGCTAATCACCTGAATGGTTATCTTTTAACAATTTATAGTCATTTTGAAACCATCTAAAGTGTTTTAGTCTCAATTTTTTTTTCATATTAATTAAATTAGACTCAAAAAATAACTTTAGATAGAGTTTAATCATTCGTTATTTATGAATACTATAATTAAATTCATTTAATCTTAATAGTTCAAGATAAAAAAAAATGAAAATGATTAATCGTTTTAAATATTAGTCTATATATTCTTTTATAGTCACATGAATCTGACATATGGATTTCACTAAATTTTTTTTTCTAATCTCATTTTATGATTTTTTACATGTAATTATCATATGAATTATAAGGATTATTAGTCTTATTAATTAAAAGAATTAACCATCAAAACAAAAATATGTTTTAAAAATCCGTACATTCTTGTTGACTTTTAAATGAGTTCATTCATAGGTACATCTTTGATTAATCAAAATCTCCTGGTTATGCAAAAATCCTGTGTATTGAATTGAATTGAAATCACATGAGATGAAGAAAACATAAAACAACTCCTCCATCATCCAAATTCCAAAACCCAGATCTCAAAAAACCCTCTCACTCACTCACTCTCAACTCCCCAAAAACCCATCACACCGAAAACCACTTCCATATCACATTCCATCACGCCGGGAATGGCTTTCCCTGAAAAAGCCAACAACAACAACAATGAATCACCACCATCATCACGCCTAATTAACAACATCTTAATTCCAGCCCTAGATAAAATCATCAAAAACAGTTCTTGGCGTAAAAACTCTAAACTCTCTCAGCAATCCAAATCCGTACTTGATCACATCACTAATCCCAATCCCAATTCCATCCAATCAGATTCCGACACCTCATCTCATCCACCTCCACCTGGCGTCTTACATGATTCCGGTACTAATGAACTTTCACTTGCTGAATCTGAACTCATTTTATCCCCAATTATCAATGCTTGTCTCTCAGGTAACACACACATATATATCATATATATAATGTAGTTATTTTACATGTATCAGTAAAATGTGGCAGACTTGTGATTATCGCGTTGTGTATCGTGCTTTCGGAACAAAAAAGTTTATATCTTTTGTGAAGTTTAGATAGACAGATAGTTGTTATTGGATGTATCTAATGCCCCGTATACCGTGTAATTCGATAATGTGGTGTTGATTAGGATGCCGTATGTCGGTAAAAAGTTATAATAAAATTGGGATTTTATATAAGCTGGGCGTTAGCAAAAAGATGTTGTAAAGCTTTGAACTTTACAGGTTAGTTGATACTTAGTGATTAGATACATATAATAGAAATAAATAAATGTTCGGTAAAACATAAATAAAGGTTTGAAAGTATGATATATTGTATATATTTGATATCTTGTAATCTGTAAACGAGTAATTTGGCCATTTGGGATCTGTTTGGATGATGTGGCAGCTTATATGGCTGCTATGTAAGCAAAATTTGGAAATTTACTACACACGTGATGAATGGTACTCTCAAAAGAATGTAAAGTTGGATACACACATTAGCAAGACATGATAAGTTGAATACATTTGGTGCACTTAGCCCTGAATTGTAATTATTAACTTTTGGAGTGCACCTAGGCATTAAAATCACTCTCAGAGGTGCTCCTTGAGTTCATTTGCTTTTGGTTTAATATAACCAAACTCTGCCTTACGTAAAGTTGCCAGAGTACGATTAACCTCTGGATTTGAAATCACTGCTTATATACCTATAAGAAGGTCGGAATAGTTTATTTGCATCTTAAGTTTTTGTGGTTTATGCGTTCTTTTCAGGTAATGTGAAGATTGCCGAGCCAGCGTTAGATTGTATACAGAAATTGATAGCGTATGGATACTTACATGGTGAAGCGGATGTTAATGGTGGAGAGGATGGTAAGTTGTTGGTGAAGTTGATTGAAGCAGTGTGCAAGTGTTGTGATTTTGGCGAGGAAGGAGTGGAATTGTTGGTGTTGAAGACGATTTTATCAGCTGTTACGTCTGTTGCGTTGAGGATACATGGTGATAGTTTGTTGTTGATTGTGAGGACTTGCTATGATGTTTATTTGGGGAGTAAGTTTGTGGTTAATCAGACGACTGCCAAGGCGTCTTTGGTTCAGATGCTCGTGATTGTGTTCAGGAGGATGGAGGCTGATTCGTCGACGGTACCAGTGCAGCCGATTGTGGTGGCGGAGTTGATGGAGCCTTTGGAGAAGGGTGGAGACGGTGATGGGACGATGGCGGTTTTTGTTCAAGGATTTATTAGTAAGGTTATTCATGGGATGGATGGGGTTTTAAATCCAGGTACTCCGGTGGGATCGAATGGTGGCGGGGTGCATGATGGTGCTTTTGAGACTAAGACTTCGACTGTTGAGTCGACTAATCCTGCTGACTTGTTGGATTCAACGGATAAGGATATGTTGGATGCTAAGTATTGGGAGATTAGTATGTATAAGACGGCATTGGAAGGGAGGAAAGGGGAATTGGCAGATGGGGAGGGTGACAGGGATGATGATTTAGATGTTCAGATTGGAAATAAGCTAAGAAGGGATGCATTTTTAGTGTTTAGAGCTCTATGTAAGCTATCAATGAAGACCCCTCCAAAAGAAGCATTGGCAGATCCACAGTTGATGCGAGGAAAGATAATTGCTTTGGAGCTGTTGAAGATCTTGTTGGAGAATGCAGGGGCTATTTTCAGAACCAGTGAACGGTACTTACTTATGCTCCAATTTCTCTTAAATATTGATTTCTAGGATGATGAGGTCATGCATCTTTACTCTTTAGCTACTTTTTTGTGGCGTTCTTATGTGAAATTTGAGTGTGGGCATACTCTTAGGAATTTAGGATTTATGATGCAATGGCAGAACTTGTGAACAAGTGTTGTAAAATATGGGTTTTCCATGACGTGGCCAATTAAGCATTTAAAAATAACTAAATAATTCCAGATCAAATTATAAGTATCACTTGTAATTAGAGAGTGAAGTTTCTATACCAAATTATGTTTTCTTTGGTAATAGATCTGTTGTCCCTTAGTACATCATGATTTGATAAACACATTCATACATTTTTAGTAATGAACCCTTGCTATTCATAGGAACCTGTCGTCAGATGAATGTGAAACGTCGTGTGGCATTTTGTGTGACATGAGATTTAATGACTTGGTGAGTTTGTGTTTTTTATCTGTAATAATTGGCTGATGCAGTTCGTTTATTATTATCTGATCATTACTTTGAGTTATGCTTACCAAGTTACAATTTCAATTCAGAAAATACATGTGACATCTGACATATGATATATGTTATATCTCATGTGCTAAGTTTAGGTCAACGACTCAACGGACCCTTTCCAACACTATTATCCAGAGTACGTACAAAAGTGCTTAGAAGGTGTCCTTATCTTGTCTACCAAAAGTCAGAAACAGTAACAACTTCACATAATATGGTCAAAAATTCATCAAACAAACCTATACAGTTTTTTTTAGCTGATTAAAAATTTTATATCTGAACTCGTGACATCCTTTGATCGCAAATGTTAACATGTATATTTTTTCCCATTGCACTAAATATGCATATAATCTTGAACAGGATTCTTCATGGTCATACATATACATATATTTCATGATTCTACCCACAATATTCTACTTTGAAGAACCCTGTAGCATTTCTAACAAATTCTTAGAGGTTTATGAGAGAAATGAGGAATCATAAATTCTGTTGGAAAAGAAAGTTATTGAGTATTGACCTCCTTTAAGATAACTAGGTTTTAAAGCAGTTGAGTCAGCTCTGTTGCAATATGTTCTGGACTTCCTTTGACTATTGCACTAAGTATGCATATTCATAAGGTGTTCTCTAGTTACTATTGTTGAAGGCATATAGCTAATAGCTCTCATTGATCACTAATGTACAATTGCCGTCCAATAAATGACGGTCCTTGATTTTGCTGCTCATCTACTGATTTATATTTGGAAGTTCCCTTCAACTCAATCTGTTTCGTCACAATTGACGTGTATACAAGTATTTTAAGGCCCCCTTACTGTAGTTGGTTTAGTAGTGTGCCTTCCATTTTGAGTTTTAAACCTTGCTAATTTTCCCTTTTCTTTTACATTGTGGAGCAGATTTCTAGGCGCCATCAAGCAGTACTTATGCCTGTCTTTGCTGAAAAACAGTGCATCAACCCTTATAATTGTGTTTCAACTGTCTTGCTCAATTTTCATTAGCCTGTTGTCAAGATTTAGAGCTGGATTGAAAGCAGAAATTGGAGTATTCTTTCCTATGATTGTTCTCAGAGTTCTAGAAAATGTCCCTCAGCCTAATTTTCAGCAGAAGATGATAGTTTTGCGATTTCTTACAAGATTATGTGCTGATTCACAAATTCTGGTCGATATTTTTGTCAACTATGACTGTGATGTTAATTCATCCAACATCTTTGAAAGGTATGGTACCGTATCAAAAAATTATCACATTGCCAATTTGCCATTATATCTAGACGGTGCATATTGGCCCTTTCGGTTAACAGGTTCTGGTTAGAACATGTCAGTATTTGGTACCGTATTTTCAACCTAAATAGGATACTGTTTAGTTACTTGTCTGTTGAATATTATTCAAATGTTGTATAAATGATATGTGTGTTAACTGCAATTACAAAATCTTTATTATTGCTATAATCACGTAAAATAAAATGCTTAAATATAGAACTTTAGTATATTGTATGCATTAAAAATGCAATCTAGGCAACGTTTGGTGTGGTTGACCCTTCTCTTTTGAGCTAGTTTATCAAATTTACCTACATGTCTCTTTTAAGTAAGACATAATCTGAGTCGACCCGTTCCTAACTCACTTGCCCGAAACTGTCACCACTATGTATATCAATCACTTTTAAAAGTACTAATCTGTGAGTAAATCTTATGCTTTTAAGTGTGGCATTTTGTTTACTTCTTTATCTTTTATCAGAATGGTCAATGGACTTCTTAAGACTGCTCAAGGTGTTCCACCTGGAGTTGCAACTTCCCTGCTACCACCTCAGGATATTACCATGAAACTGGAAGCTATGAAGTGTTTAGTCGCTGTTTTAAAGTCAATGGGAGACTGGATGAACAAACAGCTGCGTATTCCTGGTGCTTACTCTACAATGAAAGCTGAGATAGTAGATCATGAAATTGGAAATCCTCCAATAGAAAATGGCGTGGCATATGTGCAGGAGCCTGCCGAAGGATCGGAATCTCATCCTGAAGCCTCTAGTGAAGTTTCAGATGTTTCTACAATTGAGCAATGTCGGGCTTACAAACTCGAACTTCAGGTAAATTAGCAAATGTTTCATATTTGTGGCTCATTTCTTGCATCTATAGGGATCTAATATAAGATTAATTCAGGAAGGTATATCTCTTTTTAACCGAACGCCTAAAAAGGGGATTGAATTTTTGATCAATGTGAATAAGCTGGGGAATTCTCCTGAAGAAATCGCAGAGTTCTTAAAAAATGCTTCTGGTCTGAACAAGACTATGGTTGGTGATTATCTTGGAGAAAGAGAAGATCTGCCACTCAAAGTAATGCATGCGTATGTTGATTCATTTGACTTTCATGGTATGGAGTTTGATGAGGCAATCAGAGCTTTCCTACATGGTTTTAGGTTGCCTGGCGAGGCACAAAAAATTGACCGAATTATGGAAAAATTTGCTGAACGTTACTGCAAATGTAATCCAAAAGTGTTCACCAGTGCTGACACAGCCTATGTCCTTGCTTACTCTGTAATAATGCTCAATACTGATGCTCATAATGCCATGGTCAAAGATAAGGTATCATCATACTTCATATTGATTTTGACTAAAGCATTTTGCTAATACTAGATATGATTATTTATGCAGATGTCGGCTGATGATTTTATTAGAAATAACCGTGGTATAGATGATGGAAAGGACTTGCCTGAGGAATACCTACGATCACTGTTTGGACGTATATCAAAAAATGAAATCAAAATGAAAGATGACAATTTTGCTCTTCAACAGAGGCAGTCTGTAAACGCTAACATGTATTTGGGTTTAGACACTATATTAAATATTGTGGTGCGTAAGAATCCTGAAGAAAATCAAAATAGTGATGAGCTTATGCGACACATGCAAGAACAGTTTAAAGAGAAAGCCCGCAAATCAGAGTAAGCTGAACCATTGATCTGATTTATATTTATAATTATCCAGAATCAGCCCACAAGTTCGTGTTTAGTGGGGTGCTCACGGGGCGGTTCGGTCCTAATAGTAAAAAATCTTGAATCGCTCTCTAGGGGCAGGCATCTTGTGTTAGTACCCAAAAATGAACCATATGAAGCAGGTAACCTTAATATTTCGGTTAATTGTGGTTCAGTTCATGGCTAACCATTTTATTAGAACTATACTAAGATAAAGGGATTTACTCACTACAATACCCAAAACAAAAATCTTTATCTGTTACAAATTTATTTCTGATATCTTGAAGATGTTCAAATTTAAAACTACTGAAAAAACAAAGAGTAATTTGATTATCATATCAAAAATTACTACCAAATTGGGTGTGTGAGGTAGACATAATGTATATATGATGACGGTGCTTCTGCAAGCAATAATATAATTCATTAGCTATCACAAAATTCATCTAGATAGACATATAATATTTATAGTGACGATGATAACTGATTGGCAGTGATTTATCACAAATGTATATATCAACTATAATTTGAAGTTGAAGGTCATTTATAATGGAGTTTTGACATAGCCAATTGGATGCGCTTTGGTGCAGCAAACATATAGCGGGTTTAATACAGTGCACGTGTCAATATACATGTATATACGTATATGTATTACTGATATATTATGTATGGTATGGTTCCGGTAATCACAGTATTGGAAATTGGAAACCATAACCAAACCGTATTGCACCATTTTTCCTGTTCCCGGATTTTGTTTATTTTGGGTTTCAAATCAAGCGGGTCAGCCTGGTTTTATGGTTTTTTCTGAACACCACTTTCGGTTTGGGACTGAAGTCACTGAACTGATTATAAACTGGAGTCGATCGGTTGAGAGTGGTTTGGTTTGGACTTTTGGTGCAGTTGGTCAACAGTGATTAGGGTTAATTCATATTATTCTTGTTGCTTAACTAGGCAGTTTTCTTTTGGAACTACCTTCCAGTGTTTTTGTCCCTTCCTAATTCTAACCACTTACATTCTATTTCTGTCTACTTGCATTGGCTATTTATAGGTCAGTTTATTATGCTGCAACAGACGTGTTTATACTAACATTCATGGTAGAGGTGTGCTGGGCTCCTATGCTTGCTGCTTTTAGTGTTCCCCTTGACCAAAGTGATGATGAGATTATAATATCTCATTGTTTAGAAGGCTTTCGTTCTGCTATTCATGTTACAGCAGCAATGTCCATGAAGACTCATCGAGATGCTTTCCTGACATCACTGGCAAAGTTTACTTCCCTTCATTCACCAGCTGATATAAAACAAAAGAACATAGAAGCTATCAAGGTTTTTGTTATATGTTATGCATGTATAAGATCTTTTAAGTTAACAGTTATTTATTTCTGTATCATTAACACTAAATAACAAATTCATACTATTTTCTTCAATTTTTCACAGGCAATAGTCACTATTGCAGATGAAGATGGGAATTATCTACAGGACGCCTGGGAGCATATCCTGACATGTGTTTCTCGGTTTGAGCATCTGCATCTATTGGGAAAAGGGGCTCCACCGGATGCCACTTTTTTTGCTAATGAATCTGAAAAGTCAAAACAGACAAAGTCTAATATCCTTCCAGTTCTTAAGAAAAAAGGAGTTGGGAGGATGCATCAAGCAGCTGCAGCAACCAGAAGAGGGTCATATGATAGTGCCGGCATTGGCGGTAGTACTTCTGCAGGCATTACATCAGATCAGGTGAATAGTTTGGTCTCCAAGCTAAACATGCTGGAACAAGTTGGTGAAATGAATCGTATATTCACAAGGAGTCAGAAACTTAACAGCGAGGCGATAGTTGACTTTGTGAAGGCACTTTGCAAGGTTTCTATGGAGGAATTACGATCTACATCTGATCCAAGAGTGTTCAGTCTCTCTAAAATAGTCGAAATTGCGTATGGATCTTAATTTTTTTTTATTTTTAATTAGTTATTTGACCGTAGCTAGAGGTCTTTTTAATGGTGGCTTTGTACTTATGGTTGGGTTGATTTGGCTTTTATTTCAATTCAATGGGCCAAGTTAAACAAAGTTAACTAACATGGGAACAAGTCAAATGTCTAGAAAGTCACCCAAAGTCTATTTCCAAATTCCAATGTTCACAACCTCCTAAACGCCTTGATCGATATGACCACCTTATTAATACACAAAGGTCAAAATGCTCTCAAGCAACCTATCTTACTTATATAATAAGAATTAAGGGCTTATCTAAGCCTTATGGTTGTAAAGGTATAGCTCAAAAACATTAAAATTAACTCTTAGTATTGTGATTAATGTTGTCTTTATTAAAGGGGGCACAAAGGTGTTTGCGGTTAAACATGGCCTGTTTCGACCGATATTTGAAAATGACTCGTGTTAACCCAAATGTGTTTTGACCCTTTACCCGAACCCTCCATGTTGCCACCTTTAATCTCCCTAGTAAGCTTCCTTTTCCAGCTTGTTAACGTACATGACCTGGTTCTCTTTTTTCTTGTGCAGTCACTATAACATGAATCGCATTAGGCTTGTTTGGACAGGCATCTGGAATGTACTCTCTGATTTTTTTGTAACTATAGGTTGTTCTGAAAACCTGTCAATCGCAATATTTGCAATGGATTCCTTACGCCAACTATCTATGAAGTTTCTGGAAAGGGAAGAGTTGGCCAATTACAATTTTCAGAATGAATTCATGAAGCCTTTTGTGATCGTCATGCGCAAAAGTAGTGCTGTTGAAATTAGAGAACTGATCATTAGATGTGTCTCTCAGATGGTTCTATCTCGTGTCAATAATGTGAAGTCAGGATGGAAAAGCATGTTTATGGTATTATACCTCTTTATTATACTTTTCAGTTATGCCTATTAGAACAACTTTTTCTTCTAATTTCTAATTATGGAAAAATTACCAGGTCTTCACAACAGCAGCATATGATGACCACAAAAATATTGTACTCCTTGCGTTCGAAATGATCGAGAAGATAGTGAGAGATTATTTTCCATACATCACTGAGACAGAGACCACCACTTTTACAGATTGTGTAAACTGTCTAATTGCATTCACTAGTAGCAGATTCGATAGAGAGATCAGTCTCAATGCTATTGCTTTCTTGCGTCTGTGTGCTATTAAGCTGGGAAAAGGAGATTTTGGATCCTCTTCAACGAATCAGGATAAAGATGTTTCTGAAAAGATATCTCCATCTCAACATATTGAAAGAAAAGACAAGAGATATGATAATGAAGATTTGGATGATAAAGAAGGCCATCTCTACTTCTGGTTTCCACTATTAGCTGGTAAGGAAAATATCTGTTATTACATAATAATCAGTATGAAACCGGATATGAAACGGAGTGACTCATTTTATTGGAATGGAAAAGGCTGTTATTTCTGACTGCCAGAATGTGATTACTCCAGTTCTCTTGATTTTCATTCCATAAGCAGGGGGTGTTTTATCTGATTGCATCATGAAATTGAACAAACAACCTTCAGTATGACCAATCAGCTTTGCAATCTTCAATACCACAAATAGTTTTAAAATATTTCAAGAGTTCACCTGAATTACTTTTTCATTATCTTGATATGATCCAACATCGGCCAAGAATCGGATTGGTTGGTGGTTTATAAGCCTAGGTGTCCCCTCCTCCTTTGAGCTAGCTTTTGGGAGTGAGTTCTATACCTAGCTTAGGGCATGATGCGAGCCTATTATGGGATGGGTTCGTATCAATTGGTATCAGAGCTAGACCTACCTTTCAAGGTTCTAACGCTCGGAGTGGTGGCCTGGACCCAAGGAGAAGGGTGCCAACCGTGACCAACATAGCCGTGACCAACGAGGACGTTGGCTCTTCAAAGGATGGGGTATTGATATGATCCCACATCGGCCAAGTATGGGATTGGTTGGTGGTTTATAAGCCTAGGTGTCCCCTCCTCCTTTGAGCTAGCTTTTGGGAGTGAGTTCTACACCTAGCTTAGGGCATGATGCGAGCCTATTATGGGATGGGTTCGTATCATTATCCACAAACAACTAAAACACTATCTCTAGTATAATTGTTTTAGGTTTTGATTAGATTTTTGTATGTTTTATATATTTATTGCTCATTAAAAGTTCGATAATTTACTATCAAAACAATGTATAAATAGAAATACAGTCTCTATGTAGAATATAAATATAATTATGTGAAACTCATAAGGCAAACAGAATGTGATATAATGATCCCCTTCGTTACTGTGTTTATTCCAGCATCCTGTCCGTTCTCCAAGTTTATCATTCTACTCCCTCCAGCCAAACAAACTTAAATGTTATCTTGTGCTTATTTCTTCAAATATGATTAACCGATTTTCTAACTTAGGTATTATGTTGTGCTTCCTCAGGGTTATCAGAACTTAGCTTTGACCCAAGACCGGAGATTAGAAAGAGTGCCCTTGAAGCCCTTTTTGATACGTTACGTAACCATGGTCATCAGTTCTCTCTACCTTTGTGGGAAAGGGTGTTTGATTCTGTCCTATTTCCAATTTTTGACTATGTCCGGCATGCTATCGACCCTTCTGGTGATAACTTGTCAGAACACGGATATGATGCTGATTTTGAAGAGCTAGATCAAGACTCATGGCTATACGAGACATGTACACTTGCACTCCAGTTGGTTGTGGATCTTTTTGTTAATTTTTATGATACCGTCAACCCACTTTTAAAGAAGGTATTGACATTGTTGGTGAGTTTCATCAAGCGTCCTCACCAAAGTCTTGCTGGTATCGGAATTGCAGCATTTGTTCGTTTGATGAGCAATGCTGGGGAGTTGTTCTCTGATGACAAGTGGCTTGAAGTGTTTTTGTCTCTAAAAGAGGCAGCAAATGCAACACTTCCTGATTTCTTGTTTCTTTTAGATAGAGATAGTTTAGATGTGAACGATGATGATGTTTCTAGTAGACGAAATGATGGGGTTTCTGCTGAATCGAGTATGAGGGATGAAGATTCGGAAAGTTTGAGGAGGGATCGTCTATATGCCGCTGTTTCTGATCTCAGGTGTCGTATTGCAGTTCAACAATTATTGATCCAGGTCAGTAAGTGTTTCTCATGTTTTGAAAACAAGTGTTAATGGTGTGTATAGCTGTGCTGCCGTTTCAGATATTGTTTGGAAAGTGCCACGGAAATACCTTATCAATGTGGATTTGTTTTTTTATATATAATTAATCTCAAATGCGTCGAGTGGATTAGATAAAAAGTAATAGCTAAAAGGGAATGGGTCAAATGAACTGGGAGTATTAATATTTAATGCAGGCGGTATACAATCACCTAAAGTATCATTTAAACATTTAATTTATCATTGTAATGATTTTATGTTCATATACTCTTGGATAACTTATTCATTATATATATGAAATGGACAAAGAAGTGTTTCCTGGGGGCCTGTTTGAACATCCTTAGATGACCTGTTTCAAATCAAATCCTTATTAATATAAATTAAAGTTAAGGAAATCTGATTTTTAGTTTTGAATTTGGCAGGCAATAATAGAGATCTACAATATGTATAGACCTCAGCTATCAACAAAGAATACCTTGGTTCTCTTTGATGCAGTGCACAGAGTTGCAAGTCATGCACACAAGATAAATGCTAATAGCACGTTGCGTTCCAGGCTACTAGAGCTTGGCCCAATGACACAAATGCAGGACCCTCCATTATTACGTCTTGAAATTGAGTCCTATCAAATCTGCTTTACATTTTTACAAAACCTTGCTGAGGACCGACCTCCATTTTATGAGGAATCAAAAGCCGAGTCTCGGCTTGTTGACCTTTGCCTAGAAGTCCTGAAATTCTATGTTGAAATAGCACGTCCTGCACGTAATCAGGCCCACTGGTTAATACCATTGGGCTCGGGGAAAAAGAAAGAACTGGCTACACGTGCACCTATTATTGTTGCAACTCTACATGGGATTTGCAGTTTGGGAGATTCTTCTTTTGAGAAGAATTTATCCGTCTTTTTCCCTTTGTTTTCAAGCCTCATAAGTTGTGAACATGGGTCCAGCGAGGTACCGCTAGCCCTTAGTGAAATGCTCAGCTCCTCTGTGGGTCCCATTTTGCTGAGATCATGTTGACCCAACATTCTTAAATTTTAAGACTTGTAATATTGTTGCAGCTCCATTTTTTCGGTTGGAAATATGTTCATAGTGTATGAAAGAGTTAGGAATCGTTTTAATTGTTTTGCGTGTGTAGGCTCGCTTCCATATAGATCAATAGGGTTGACAAGGGATTTTGTTGTATCTTAAGCAACTTATATGTCATATGTGTTCTTGATTTATAATAGAATATGTTAATCTTAATTTTTTATGCATCTGTTTGGAGTTTCCAGGATTTGGTTTTGCAGGCTTTACTCGCAAAAGGTTCATAAGAGTTTACGCATTACACAGGTGTTGTATGTTTAGCGCTTTTAATTGTGGTTTTGATTGCTAGGTATGCCCTTCTCTGCTACCAAATCTTATCTTTTAAGTTGGATTCGAGTGATACTGATGTTAGTGGACCTCATAGGTTTAAGTTGAATCCTGTCCAGGTACTTGAAAGAAGTTGTATTCAAATACCGCCATCTGATTGCTTCTATTATAACCCTATTGCTTGTGTAAAATAGTCGTATCCTGTTGATAGTACATGATGGCCATGCATGGTTACATGAGCCAGAGGCGTGTTTGAAGGATTGGCTTAGGCCGGCCCCCTTGGTCCACTTGAATTATTGACCTTTTGCTTAACATGGCACCAAAAAAGAAAGGAGCCAAAGTCAGGTCAGAATTGGGTTTGTTGAAGAGAAAACGAGGCTTAGACTTAATCTAAAAATCAAGTAAA
This sequence comes from Erigeron canadensis, assembly GCF_010389155.1. Classification (NCBI taxonomy): domain Eukaryota; kingdom Viridiplantae; phylum Streptophyta; class Magnoliopsida; order Asterales; family Asteraceae; genus Erigeron; species Erigeron canadensis. Next base: position 24,910,523 of record NC_057764.1, read on the forward strand.
ATCCAACTTGCTAAAAGGAGGCTTGAACTCTATAAGTCATGCATATCTGGATTTAAACTTGATTTTACGTCAGAATTGGAATGACAGATTCAAAGTAGTACAAACATGTATTACCTAGGTGAAGAAAAGGTACTAAAAATGACTTATTCGTTAGATATTTATAAATAATAATAACAGAAGTTGTTTACAAAAACATGGAGTTTACAAAGTCACAAAGTGGCTTACAAACTGCAACCTACAAATAAAAGAAACAAATTAATATATATAAGTTTAACAATGTACAGACAAATAAGTTTCGAGCTTTGTGCTTTATTTGTTCTGCCTTGGCGTGGTACAAATTTGGAGTAATATATGTCGCACAAGGGCATGGGGTGGTTATTTATATTATATTATATTCTTTTTCATTTTGTAGAAAAATTCATATTCCCACAACTTTTTCTAAATTTTATATTCTTACATATCATTTTAGAAAGAAATGCTCACATTATTAGTGGGAAACTTGTAGGGGGATTAGCAATGGCTTATTACACTACACGTCTACACCCCATCTGATTCTTTCTTTATTAATTTTCATAGGCTCCTCCTTTTTCATAGGTGTTGAAAAGTGTTAGGAGAGCTATTAAATTATCAATCCATGTACTAATTGGTTGGTTCCAATAAGCACTTTGAGGAGAAGCTTCGCAAGCGTCATGAAAATATATACCGAAGTCTTGGGATAAAAAGTCAACACAATAAGTCTTTACCTCAAATGAAAATTAGTGTGTAATAGCATTTTCAAAAGTCAACAAGTCTTCAATTTAGCTTCCATTAAGGATGCTCTTACAACTAATCATATTATTGTTTAGTACTATTTAGTCCTATCCAGACTTATATTATCATTTTCATGCTTTTGTTCGTGTTTAATCAATTAGAAAAAGAAATGTGGAATGGGTCCTTTCTCCGGCACTTGCGGAAACAACAACTTGGTCTACAAACCAACAAAAAAGGCATCATCTCAAACCATAAGTAAATTTGCCGGCACTTTCCTTTCCTTTCCTCAACTTGCCAATTTCCTGCTAATTTAGATAAGCACCCATACTTCCATTCCCATACCATATTTATTGATAAAAAAGATATACCCATCTTATATATCACCCCTCCATCAACACACAAAATCTTTGATACTATAATGGACATTATTTACACTACTACTACTACTTGCCATTGCGTAATTCTTGTTGATTTATCTACGTAACAAGACCGGCGTTATATACATATATCATTGTAAGATACTCTTGTTTTTGTGTGTTAAAGTAATTTATGTCATCGATAAAACATTGTCATCTTGCTTGCTTTGTATTTATATATCGTGTAATGTTGTTACAAAGTTTTGTGTAGATTTAGGTATCGGTCGAATATTCACTGGTTGCTAACATTGTCATCTTGCTAGCTTGCATTTTCTTTCTAACCATGCATGTAATAACATTTACAAGCATGTATTGTTATTAACGTCACTATAACTAATTTTATTAGTGACCACATTAGCTTTAATTTCGATTTTGAGTTGTAATAGAACAAATATATATATAGTCATAATTGATCAAGAAGATATATGGTCCAAAAATAAGTTGGAAGCAATTTTGTTGTCTAAACAAAGTAACAAGCTTTGTATTAATTAGATGAAAATGAGCTATTTGTATACAGCCAAGGAAAACTTGTTATATAACTTTTTTCTATATTATTTTAAACGTATGCAATACTTTGATCAATAATCACAATCAACTATCATAATCAAGAGTATTCATTTACATCATGTTTCCAATTTTCTTTTGGTGGTGTCAATTATCTTGATCGTTTTCACATATAGCAGTTGATATTATAAAACGTATGATTACATTTTCACTTCTTTTTCTTACCAAATAACATTAAAATAAAATATACTTAAATGATTAATTTGGGATACAAAGATATAAACAAATATATGAAGATAGTGATGAGCAAGTACATGAAAACATCCCTTTGCACTTTTTTGTTTGCCCCATTCTCATTACAACATTCCTACCCCATTCACTACACTACAACTACTCTGGATGACCATTTAATTAAGTTTCTTTTTTTTTTTGTCTAGCTACATCTCCAATGCCTAGTTCTTTGCAAATCCATATGAGTAATCTCCTCAAGAAAGTAAGTTTCTTGACCAAAGTGAACTTCAAGAACAAGCCCACCAAGAAATTATGTGCTCTTGATTTCATATCATCTTTTAGAGTCATGGATGTCTCAAGTCAACTTAAGCAAGTCTTCAAGTTTTTTGATATCGATGGAGATGGTAAAATTTCTCAAGTGGAGCTCACTCATGTGTTGTTGACTTTTGGCCAAGATGAGACAAAGGCCACCATTGAAGCTCAAGGAATACTTAAAGAGGTTGACTTTAATGGAGATGGATTCATTGACTTGGATGAGTTCATGACCATCATGGATGATCCCAAGCCAGTTTTTGCTAGTTTAAAGGGAAATAATGGTGATGATGATCTTAGAAATGCTTTTATGGTGTTTGATAGTGATAAGAATGGACTCATTTCAGCCAAAGAGTTGCAAAGGGTGCTCTCTAGTCTTGGATGTACCAATTCTAAGCTTGGACAATGTAGGAAAATGATTAAAGGTGTTGACAAAGATGGAGATGGGTTTGTTGACTTTGAGGAATTTAAGTCAATGATGTCTATTGGTATCAAATAGGTTTGGTTTTGAAAGTTAGCTACAACTTTTCCTGTGTTATCAAGCAATGAAGACTTGTATATCATGTATTGTAATGTAATGTACCATTACCAAACCAAGTTATACATGTTATCTTTGTTTACTTTTTTTTTTATTTTTGGAAAAAGAAAAAAGGGGGGGGGGGGGTCATATCATAAAAGGCGATAATTTTTTTCTATTACAAACGCAACAATTTGTCAATGATGCGTAATGAATTTGGTATACATGTTACCATATTACATGACAGTTTTTCAAGGTTACAAAATACGAGTAAGAAAGAAGTGCTTGCAACCATTTGGTTAGAGGGTTATCGAGTTCAAGTTGGTGGGTTTACAAGTTGAAATTGCTTAATTTGACAAGATGTTCAAACCCTAGCTAACTTGTAACTTTGTAGCCCAAGTATGACCCACAAACCCGACTAACAAAAAGGTCAACAGGGTAGGCAGGTTGGTTTCGGATCAAAAGGATTAATTTCAGGTCAATCGTGGTAAAAATGAATTGGCATTTCGGCAGATAAGCGTGTTTATGTTCATTTCGATTCAATAAGGGTGATAGACTTTGTCTACTTGTGCCTTTGCCTTTTAACCAGCCAGCCAAACCAACACGGCAACACATTCACTATTTTAGTATGCACAACATTGAATTTTGAATAGTTAAGCGAAAACCGACAGTTCAAACTTAAAACCATAAGTTGCCGCCAACCAAGTTTTATTTAATTATTTTTTAATTGGCTAATTTAGACCACTGACGTACCATTGGAGTATCATCTTGGCATCTTGCCACCAATAATACCATCCTCATCATATTCTAACATCAAGTCACGAATTTAACAAGAAACTCAATTTTTATAGAGAAAAAACCGCATTATAAGATTCAGGACCTTTTGATACCATTAAGCCTTATTCCAACACCAACGCTACTTGACCAAGGTGGACCCAACCAATATGAAAAATACCATAAACCCAATAAAACTGAAAAAGCATAACTACGACAAAATATAGATATCACCGGCCAATTCACCATTACACACCATCATAGCGTATCAACCCTGCTAAATATCTCACACAATCATTATTAGTGAAGTTGTTGTCAAGCATTTTACTGTTCTAAAGCAAATTTATGAAACGAAAATATATAGGACTGAAAGTCCCAAGTTTGCACAAATTATGTAATTAACAACTAATGTAAATTACACTAAGAACATAGACAAGAAAAGTAAAGAAGTTTAATCAGATGTTTTATTGATTAAACAGGTGAATACATGGTCGGTTTACAAAGAAAAAAAAAAGAGAAAATATTGTTAAGTTTTTCGACACACTAAAAACTTAACAATTATACAATGAGAAGTGTTATTGTGGAACAAACCAACAACTGTGCGGCTAGGTCAAGTAATTCTTTATATAGGCAGAGAAGAGGAATCACATGACAACCCAATAAATATTGACACATGAAGGTTGTAAACCATCTATTGGTGGATCTACAGAGATCCCTTTCTTCATCTTGTTTGTTTCCAAATTGGATATGAAAGAGAAACACCAACGTACCAAAATGGTACAAGGTCACATGTCTTCATTCTGCTTGATCAACACGTGTCCTTGGGGACCGATCTTTTTATCTTCACTTTCCTGCTTATATTTGACTTACAAAACAAGGCGGTGAGTCACTGAGTTTATCCTTTACTCGAAGATAATTGTGATCGCTGAGGGCTCGCTGAAAGAGCCTCTCACTGAGTCTTTGAGCTAAGGATGACCAAGAAGTCCCAAATCTCAATCCCGTCCCGGTACCGTCCCGATCCTGGTCCCGAGAAGTGGTACCGAATCCCGATCGGGATCGGTACACGTACCCATTTTTTTGAGTTTGCGAGACCGGTACCAATCGGTACCGGTACCGGGAAATCCCGAAAATACCGAGGTAGTCCGAAGTCCCGATATATTAGCTGCAAGGTGGAATTTACGTAAGCTTTGTCTGGTTATCTAGCTTACTGCCACGATTGGAATCATTGAAAAAATTGGCCATTTTACATATACAAAACTAACATAGCTATATAAGAGTTATTAATATATATTGACTCTTATTCTACATATGCATAATCATTAATCAAATATTAGTTTATATGAAGTTTTTGTTTTCAACATAGGTAAAAGCATGTCATTCACACCGAAACAAATGCTAACATTTAGTAATAGCAAGCTTTTTATGCTATTAAGGTATAAATTATGTCTTCAATTCAGTTGCTAATCTGTACAATTTATTTCTAGTATATGTAAACATGAGCACATGGCCTTCGATCTCCATGTGACTAATTATATCTGCACCTAATATCTAGCATTCTCATTCACCTTGTAAACAAGCTGCTTTCGTGTTTAGTTCAAGCTCTAAAGTTTTTTCGTAAAGTCAAGAAGGTGCAATATCATTTTTGAGGTGCTCTGTTTTTAGTGCTAACAGAGAAAAAGCTACATGTACTAAATGACAGAATTAGTTTTTTATTTCAATACAGGGAGACAAATAAGAAGAATCATTTGAATCATATGATATATGTTAATTTGCGAAAATTCGGTACTAGTCGGGATTTGGTACCGAAATCTCGGTCCCGTACTGATTCGGTACCAGTCCCGTACTGATTTATATGGGACCGAGATTGGTACCCACTTTTGGTCAAATTCGGGATCAGTACCGTCAGTACCGGGACCGGTACGGGACGGTACCAGTCCCACGCTCATCCCTACTTTCAGCAAATACTTGACTCAGCAAGTCTTCAGCGAATCCATGACTCAACACTCCGGTGTTAAGAAAATTTACATGTTAATACTCGATTATATTGAAGTTACACTTTTGGCTCATCCACCTACAACTCGCCAAAATAGAGATAAAAACCCCTAAAGTATTGCTCAATTTGATTAGTGGTTCAAAAACAGGCTTCTTTTTTTTACCTAGGCATGAGTGTCTTGTGGAGGTCTTTTAAAAGGCAATCCCTCTACAATCAAATCGAGTAGATGTGTGACTGTCTACATATCACCTCCCTCATAGTCGTTTATAAGAATGAGGTCTCAAAAACTCAAAGCCTTGACTTCAGTTGAATTGCTCAAACTGCTACCTTCCAATAAAAATATCTTAAAAATCACTTCATCAGGCTAGTGGAGAAGCTACGTACATTGGAAGAACTAAATTTTGTGTTATCAGTTTCATAATTCACATAAATTAATCATACAGCAACAGATATATAAAGAAAGAAAAAAAGTAACATATATTTATAGTAGTTGTTTGCAGCTGCTAGACGAGTCTCTTGCGGATGCAAAACCAGATTACAGAAGATGTGATTAAGGTCCCACAATATGCAAACCTTTCAATGGCGTATGCCTGTACTGATGACGGTCAAATTTTCAGAATTTGATGAGTTTTTTTCATAGATAATTTGGAGTTTATTAAATACTCGTAATTAGGAAGATGAAAGGTCGGTATTATTTAATACAAATGTGCCTATATATTGGGACGTAAGCATTGTTATTAATCAGTTTTTGATTGATATATGAAATTTCATATTTTCCTCCTTATACACAAGTGTGTTAGTGGATGAAATACCCTGATTATCGGTATTCTTTTTGAATCAATAATAGTTAGAATAATTGTTCATGATATTCTTTTGAATCAACAGGTTCAATTGTTTATCTTTTTTTTTTCTCTATGCATCATGTTCCCTTTATTTTTAGCTCTTCTAGACCTTCTATAGTTCCTCCGGCAGTTTCACAATTCGATTCCCATGGGAAAGACAAAAGTGTTTTAAACGTTTCATCTTACATATTTGGTATATCTTGTAAAGCCATACAATTTTTCAGGATTAGGAACTCCAAACATTGTAATCTTCCAAAATCCTCAGGTAACTTCTGAAGCCTCGAACAAGATTGAAGTTCAAGAGATTTCAGATGTTTTAACGTACAAATGCTACTTGGAACATATTTGAATTTGTAGACAACAGATGTAGTTCTTCTAAGCATTGTAAGTGACCAAGATCTTCAAGAACCTCCAGAATACGGACATATAGCTTAAGCTTACTTAACTGTCTCGAAAATGATTTCTGAAAAACTGTCTAGTTTTGTGCAAATTCCATCTAGGGAAACAAACTTTCCAATCGATAAGTTAAGGGTACTTCTGAAGAAATTTTGATATAATGAACAAGTCGGCTATGATTATTATTATTGTTTAATAACGTTCGATTACAAACAGAGAATAAGGATGATATCTAAACAAAACGTTTAGAAATCATATACAGAATAATAAACTGACAAGCAGAATGATCAGTATGATCATAAACAAGAAACCCCAAAATTGATTTAGAAGAAAAAATAAACTGGAAATAATATATGTGTGTTCTCTCGAATCCAGAACCCTAAGCAGGGTTATATACTCCAGCTATTTCTTCTTTGCACCCTCAACAATTCTTTTCTTGTCATTTTTAGTCTTTCTTCTATAATTACAATCTGCACCCTTGAACTTTACCAGACCTTGATAAAAGCTCCCAAACCTATAATCCTGCATAATTCTTGAAAGGGTGTAAGTAGAAATACAACTAAATCAAGTTAAGATTGTTTATCATTTTTACATTCCCCCTCAATCTTAACTTGAAAAGGATCAAATAAACCAAATTTAGAACAAAGAAATTTATGTTGCTCAAAACTTAAACTTTTGGTAAGAATGTCAGCAACATTATCTTGTGAATCTATTTTGAACACTTTTATTAATCCTGCAGTTATCTTTTCCCTTACCAAATGTAAATCAATTTCCAAATGCTTAGTCCTTTCATGAAAAACTGGATTTCCAGCAATTTGAATAGTGGATTTGTTATCACAAAACAGTTTTGCTGGTAAAACATGATTAATGTTCAAATCTGTCAACAAATTTATAATCCAAAGAAGTTCACAAGTAACAGTTGCCATGGCCCTATATTCAGCTTCAGCTGAGGACCTAGAAACTGTTTGTTGTTTTTTACTTTTCCAGGAAACAAGATTACCTCCAAAAAATACACTAAAACCAGTGACAGACCTTCTAGAATTCAAACATCTACCCCAATCAGAATCAACATAACCAACAAGGTCTAGTTTATTATTTTTTGTCATTTGAATACCTTTTCCTGGAGATAGTTTTAAATATCTTAACACTCTAAAAGCCAACTTAAGATGAACATCAGTAGGAGCATGCATATACTGACTAAGAGCATGAACAGAATAACTTATATCATGCCTCGTCAATGTAAGATAGATAAGCTTGCCTACTAATTTCTGATAAACAGAAATATTTTTCAGAATTTTTTCATCATTAGAACTTTTAGGAATGGTATAATTATTCTCCATAGGAGTTTTTGTAGGTTTACTGCCAAGCAAACCAAACTCATGCAATAATTCCATACAATATTTCCTTTGTGACAAACATAAACCAACAGTATTATAAATAACTTCTATTCCAAGAAAATACTTTAACTTCCCTAAATCTTTAATCATGAACTTAGTTTGCATAAACATTTTTACTTTTTCAATCTCTTTTACATCATTACCAGTTAAAACAATGTCATCAACATATACTAATAAGGCAAGAAACACAGAACCTTTATTCAAGGTAAACAAGGAATAATCACTTTTACTTTGTTTGAATCCGTATTCAATTAAAGCACTTGTTAATTTTTCATTCCATTGTCTAGGTGCTTGCTTAAGTCCATATAAGGACTTCACTAGTTTACATACTTTATTTGAACTAATATCATAATATCCTTCAGGTAAACACATATACACATCCTCATTTAAATCACCATACAAAAAAGCATTGTTAATATCTAATTGAAATAAGGGCCAACAATTATTCACAGCAAGAGACAATAAACATCTAACAGTCACCATCTTAACCACCGGAGAAAAGGTTTCATCAAAATCTAAACCTACTCTTTGACTATAACCTTTTGCTACAAGCCTAGCTTTATATCTCTCAATTTCCCCATTTGCTTTGTATTTAATTTTAAATATCCATTTACATCCTATAGGTTCTCTTCCTTTAGGAAGATCAACAAGCTCCCAAGTATTATTTCTATGTAAAGCTTCCATTTCATTATTCATAGCTTGAACCCAGTTCATATCTTTAGAAGCTTCACTATAACTCTTAGGTTCAACACTTTTATTTAAACTTGTAATAAAACATAAATTTTCAGAACCTAAGTTAGAGTAATTTACAACTTTCTCTATACCATACTTGACTTTATTATCTAAAACATAATCTTTAAGATGTTTGGGTAAAATAGAGCTTCTTTCAGACTTTCTAAGATTAGCAGTTTGATTTACATTATCAAGGTTAATGTTTTCAGATTCAAAAAATTGATAATTATCAACATGTAAATCATTTTCTGCATTATGTAAATCATTTTCAGCATGTATAACATTTTCTGCATTATGTAAATCATTTTCAGCATTACTAAAATGAGTGTTGTCACTAATATTTCCCTCAGAATTCTCATTTTCAGCAGAAAATGTTGCATTTTGATGATGAGATGTGGTAGACTTAGAACTGCCAGGCAAAGAACTCTGTCCCCCAGGGCCTGCAGTAGTCCTATGACTGCCATCCATCTCATTATCACTGCCCTCACTTCTGTATTTGTCTCTCACTTCATCATTGGGATTTGGCAACAAGTCATTTGAATTGTCAAAATAGTTTTCATTGAAAAAATTTAAATGAGTAATACTTTCATCATTAAAAAATTTAGACTCAACTGAAAATTTTTTAAGTTTAAATGGAAATACAGTTTCATAAAAATGAACATCTCTTGAAAAAAATATGTTTTTATTATCCAAACTATATAGTTTGTATCCTTTTTTCTCATTTGAATAACCAATAAAGACACATTTTTCAGCTTTACTACTAAATTTATCATTATTATTAAGAATTGTTGCATAACAAAGACAACCAAATGACTTGAGATGTGAGAGAGATGGTTCAGAACCATAGATTTATAAAAAGGTGAGTGACCATCAAGAACAGAAGAAGGAATCCTGTTAATTAAATAAGTAGCAGTTAAAATACATTCAGTCCACAAATAAAGAGGAAGTTCCCCTGAAACAGAAGAGACCTAGCAACATTAAGAAGATGTCTGTGTTTTCTCTCAGCAATACCATTTTGCTGAGGAGTATACACATTTGAAGTCTGGTGCATAATACCTTTGTTAACAAAAAACTGTTTCAAATCATTATTTACAAATTCAGTCCCATTATCAGATCTAAAAGTTTTAACTTTCTTGCTGAATTGATTTTCTATTAATAAAACAAATTCTTTAATATTTGAATTTACTTCAGTTTTAGATTTGATCAAAAAAGTCCAGACAGCCCTAGAAAAATCATCTACAACAGTTAAAAAATACTTGAAACCTTCTTTGCTTTGAACTTTATATGGACCCCATAAGTCTAAATGAACAAGTTCCCCTATATCTTTTGAAACATGATTACTTAGAGGAAATGGTAATCTGGTTTGTTTAGCTTTGTGACAAATATCACAAGGAGAATCAGAAGATCTAAAGTCAATTTTCAAAGTATCTTTTAAAACATTCAAAACTTGATTACCAGGATGACCAAGTCTACTATGCCACAAAAATTGAGAAGCATAACAAGTATATATAGCATTATTAGTCACACCTTGGCAATTAGAACTTTCATCAATCATATATAATCCTCCACATTCATTACCAGTCCATAGAGTCTTCCTGGTTTTTAAATCCTGAATATAACATCTAAATTCATCAAAACCTATAAACCTTTTGCTATCTCTAGCCAGTTTATGAACAGAAAGTAGGTTCACACAATATTCTGGAACAATCAACACATCAAACAATGTTACCATGTTGTTCAATTTAAGATTTCCAATCATTTTAACTTTAGCTAAGGTTCCATTTGGATGACCAACAGTAAGATTAAGATCAGAAACATCAATTTCATCAAAAATATTTTTAGAAGAATATGTCATGTGTTGATTTGCACCAGAATCAGAAATCCAACCAGAATGTTTGGTTTTAGAACTGGTACTAGAAGAGGAACAGAAAAATCTTTCAAAATTTTTATTAAAAAAACTGTTTGAGTTATAAAAAGTACCTGCCATGTTAGCAAGATTGGCAGAAACTCCAGGTTTTTCATTAAGAAGATTCATAAGTCTAAACATCTGTTCATTTGAAAGAGAAAAAGGAGCAGAAGTAGAAGTAGAAGCAGTAGTAGTAGAAGAAGAACCATTATCATTAACACATTTGTCAGACATCACATGATTATTATAAATTCTTCTTTGATTTGACTGAGATCCTTGAAAAATAGTTCTCTTCTTATAACCAGGTGGATAACCAATTAACTCAAAACACCTATCAATAGTATGACCTATCCCTTTACAATGAGTACAATTAAGATTAGTATTAGGACCTCTATTGATATAGTTGTTATTTCCATTAAATCTTTTCTTGTTATCCACAAATTTAGACACAAATGCATTAGAAACAGATTTACTAGTCACAGTATTAACAGAAGCAGTTTTGTGAGATTCTTCTCTAGACAATAAAGCATAAGCACTTTTAACAGAAGGCAAAGGATCATTAGTAAGAATTTGACTTCTAACTGAATTATATGAATCATCAAGACCCATAAGAAACTGCATTAGTTTTATTAACTGATTATGTTCTTGAAATTCTTTAGCAGCATGGCACACACAAGTAGGTAATTTAATCAAGGCATCAAACTGTTTCCACAAAGAATTAAGTTTATGATAATATTCAGATAATGATGAACCATTTTGACACAAGGAATTGATTTTATTATGGAGATTAAATGTAACAACACCATCAACTTTATCATAAGTTTCTTTTAATTCATTCCAAACAACAGTTGCATTTTTAGAAAAAATTTGTCCAAGAAACAATTCTTCAGTTACATAATTAAGAATCCAAGATAAAACAACAGCATTACATCTATCCCACTGTAGTGCTAACACTTCATTATCAAGAGGTCTAACACAAGTACCATCAATAAATCCTTTTTTATTCTTAGTTTCTAAAGCAAGTAACATAGCACAACTCCAAACATTATAATTCTCAGTACCTTTTAATTTCAAACTAATAAGTGGAGTATTAGTGATGTCACTAGCATGCAAATACAAAGGATTACCAAAGTCTAGTTTACTTATCTTAGTTTCAAATTCATTTTCTGATTCAGATTCTTCATTATGCACAGAAGCAGGAGGAGTATTTCCAGTATGAACAGAACCAGGAGGAGTATTCACCATTTTATCAAATTAAACACAAATTTAACAATTAACACACAAACAACACACTTCAATCAATCAAAAAATAATACACAATCAACAACACATAAACACTTTTGACTAATAATAATCACAGAGAAATAATAGAAAATAATAACAAAAAATATAAGTAATAAAAAATTTTGAAAATAATTCTAATCCCTCAAAAGTGTCAGTGACAGGATTCCAAGTCTCTCAATGAAGACCGGTCAAGTATTAACACAATTGATTTTGTGAGATTAGAATATATATACATATATATATATATAAAACTTTATTGAAGAAAATAAGAGAAAGAAGATCAACAATACAGTGCTTTCGGCAGAAGGTAGAAGAACCCTAGATCTGATCTTGATTCACTTAGTCAAGAGAGATCCAGGATCAACAACAATAGATCTGTTCTTGATTCACTAAGTCAAGAACAAACCCTAAAACGAGGAAGCAGCGGAAAACCACAAATCGAAGATGAACAAACCCTAAAAAAAAATTAGGGTTTTCAAATCAGGGTTTCGGAAATCGAAATACGCCCTGATTGAACACTAATCTTGATCAGAAGCACTAATCAGAGGAACCTGTCTCTGATACCATGAAGAAATTTTGATATAATGAACAAGTCGGCTATGATTATTATTATTGTTTAATAACGTTCGATTACAAACAGAGAATAAGGATGATATCTAAACAAAACGTTTAGAAATCATATACAGAATAATAAACTGACAAGCAGAATGATCAGTATGATCATAAACAAGAAACCCCAAAATTGATTTAGAAGAAAAAATAAACTAGAAATAATATATGTGTGTTCTCTCGAATCCAGAACCCTAAGCAGGGTTATATACTCCAGCTATTTCTTCTTTGCACCCTCAACAATTCTTTTCTTGTCATTTTTAGTCTTTCTTCTATAATTACAATCTGCACCCTTGAACTTTACTAGACCTTGATAAAAGCTCCCAAACCTATAATCCTGCATAATTCTTGAAAGGGTATAAGTAAAAATACAACTAAATCAAGTTAAGATTGTTTATCATTTTTGCAACTTCCTTTTTACAACAAGATGAAACCCAAAGCTTAGGAACTCCACTATTAGGTGGAACTAAGGATTGGCAGTAGAACCTCACGGTCAGATATATGCAACTCCGTTAAAGAAAGAGCTTCAAGTGAATCCAACCGTTTCATAATAAAAAATGTATTAAACTTTGAGCAACTTCATAAGTCTAAGTAGACAAGGCTTTTAAGACATCCAGAAGGCGCATGAACATCTAGCAACTCACGATATGAATTAAGATCCAAACTTTCAAGATTTGGAGTAAGCCGAAAATCTAGGGTCCTCAACTTTGAATGACTAAGATCAAGATATCTTAGGGCGCGTTTAGTTGGAGAAATTGTTTTTAAGTTTTCCATTTCTGGTTTTCTAGAAAATAAAAAGGTTTTTCATTTCTAAAAAACACTTAGAAAATTTTGAAAACGCGTTCAAAATAAAATATGGAGTTTTCATTTTTCCATTTTAGAAAACTAGAAAACATGTTCAAATTCACTTGTTTTCTAATTTTAGGTTTATAAAAGGTTTAAAAAATAGAAAAGTGAAAACAAAAACTGAGAAAAACAGTTTTCCTAATTTTAGTGCAAAAGTTGGAAAAGAGAATTTTCATTTTCTAGGAAAACTTTTCTAAAAAATTACAATTTGAACGCGTTTCCTGTTTTCCATGTTTTTTTGGAAAATGAAAATGGAAAACAAGGGAGTTTTCTTGAACTAAACGCACCCTTAGCTTCTTAAGAACCTACCATAAGAAGAAAAAAAAAAAAGAAAAAAACTTGATGAAATTTCAGGACTAACTTGCAGTGGTCGCCACACTTGTATACAGGTTGTTCCTTCAGCACCCTATAATCCAAAAATAGTGTTTATGAAATCTATGATGTCACGACTAATGGAAATTTTAGCTTCCTCCACCTTAGAAGTAGATATGATCCTTACCGGGTCATTTGCCAATATATCAAACAAAAACTTAAAAAGCCAAATATCAATGTATGTCTACCTAACTCATATGCCAAGCACATGTATTATGATTCTTAAAATGCAAACATCAGTAAATCTCTACGTTTAAACAACACATATAGATAACAAAATGAATGTAGTAGCAACATGACATGTGGTATACTGGTACGTAGGGATGAGATCGGTACAGAAACTGTACCGCCGTACCGACTAGTACCGAAACCGAAAAAGACTCAAAGTGAGAACCGAATACCGTACCGATTATATGGATACGGTACCGGTTCGGTACCAGTACCAGTATTTCGGTATTGTACTGATTTAATACCGAATTTACTGAAATAAGAATAAGGGAGTAATCAAGTATAAATAATTTAAAACATATAGCAAGGAGTAACAATGTCATTTTACAAACTAATAACCTTCTGTTGCTAATTGATATGGCGAGAGTAACAATTGCAAGCATGCTTCATCAACATAAAGTCAATACACATGAACCTTAATTAAATTGACGTCTATGAACTTTAATTATTTGAGTAGCTCATTACAATTGATAGGAAATCAATATACAAGGCTAGTTATTTCTTGAGAGTAGCTAATGATATTACAACATACAAGGAAGCTGATATAACTTTGAGTTGATAGTAGTTAATGCTCATGATGATAAAAATATATATATATATATATATATAAACAGTAGTATATGTATGTGTGTGCTGTATATATAGCTTTAGAGATGTACAAGACAATTGATATTATCCTTTCAAGAAATTGGTATTCTTACAAGACATGATTAATACTACATGTGATTGGCAAGTTGCTTATATAAATATATGTATGTAAGGTAACTAATAAAGATAAGAGACCACCAGAAGTATAAGGCTTTTAAAAAATCGGTATCCATATTCGGTTTCCCTTTACCGAACCGATTAGTATGGAAACCGAATTTGTCCGAAAATGAGAACCGATACCGAAACCGAATCCCTATCGGTACCGGTTCGGTTTCGAGTTTTCGGGTTTTTGCTCATGTAACACCCCACCAAGGCGGAATCATGGGATATCACAAGAAAAGCACAGCACGACATGGAAATTATGTAGAGTAAGTCTAAATGCATAAAAGGGATCAAGTAATCCATACAAACCATTCAATAATGCAAGTATCCGGATCACACATAAGCATAACCCCTAATTCGGGAAATGAATCACGGATCCAAGAAGTTCAAGTCCAAGTCTAGCATGATCAAGCAATCAACCATCCAATATGTCTATGAGCTAACCTGTTTACCTGAAAAGTGTACTAACACGCGTCAACATAAAGTTGGTGAGTTCGTAGGGGCAAGTAATAGGAAACAAGTGTGTCAGGATAACAACCGTTAACGATATACGAGGATTAGAGTACTTAATCACGTCCAATGAAACCCTAGAAGGTTTCACGTTATCACAAATCAATACAAGTCAACGTCAACGTTCAATAATCGTCCATACATATAATATCGTCCAATATTCGTCCATATGCGGGTTCAATAATCCACGGTTATGATCATGCCGGGTGTGGCTTCGTCTATCCACCGTCCACGTCTTACATAATATATAAATAATATACTTTCTAACAAAATATTGTCATAATGTGGCAATGATCATACCGGGTGTGGATTCGTCAATCCACCGTCCACGTCCACGTCCATATATATATATAATATAAATGTATATAGTATAACATCCAACAGTATACAATAACGACTTTCATCACATATACACGTCCAGTAACACGTATCACAACATAACGTCCTACATCACATATAACGTCCATTAACAAGCACCACAACATAACGTCTCGAATCATATCATAATGTATCTAGTTAACGACCACACATGTCTTCATAACGAAAGCAAAATCAACCAAGTGATAAGTCAATACGTCCATAGAACAATCAATCAGTCAGTCAACGATCAAACAAGTTTGTACACTTTTCAGCCCAAATCTCAATTGAGAAGGGGGTTACGAAACTCACCTTCAGCGGCTACAACAAGTTAACATCACGCTAAGAATGTCCAACGGTCATCAAGGGTCCACAACCAAACTTCAACAACGATCACAACCTACTTTACAATATCAAAATTACGCCACAATTTCCAAGGGTGATCTAAAAGTGATCCAAGAATGCTTAAACCTTATTGAAGAGTTTTAGTTAAATACGATTTAATGACTTAATTAGTACCAAAGTTTGACGTAAAAATCAAAGTGTTTAGGAATGTGTTTAATCAATTTTGTTGACCTTAAAATGATGATATAAGACTAATAAACAAATTTTGGATCATTAAAAGTCGACCGATAACCGAACGAAAAACTTGAGGAAAGGACAGAAAAAGTGCGGCCGCTCGCACGGTCGGCCGTGTGAGCGTCTGCAGTACAGGATAACTGGGCATGTTCTTAATAATAGCACGACCACAAGCACGAAGCGACTGTCTGAGCGGCCATGCTCGACCTGAACAGATTTTGACACAAAATTTGCTCATTTAGAAGTGAAATTAAAGCTCAATCTTTTGACAAAACTAATTACAAGTATAAATAAGCATAAACATCAATTCGTAACACAAACCCACTTCCAAAATCACAAATCCCTCTTTGAAACCCTAGTTTTGACCTAAATGCTTAAGAACACTAATTTTGACTAAAACTTGTAAATAGCTAGTAATCCAAGACTTGTATCTACATAAACAAGTAGTTTGAAGATGAAAAACACTTATCAAAGTTCCTTGGACAATCAAATTCGGATTAGAGACTTTGAAGATGAAAAACTCCCTAGATGAAATTGGAAATCTTGAATCTTTGAAGATTATTTTTGTTATTGTACAAGTTACTAGTTAATTTGCTTATTATGATGATGAAGAAATCTGAAAATTAAAGGAGAAAAGAGGAAGAAAATGATGATAAAGATGTTCTTGGATAATAGAGAGAAGGAAGATAGAAAGAGTGAGTAGAGAGAGAAGATGGTGTGAAAAATGAGGGGAAGAAAGGAGGGAGGGAAGG
This sequence comes from Erigeron canadensis, assembly GCF_010389155.1. Classification (NCBI taxonomy): domain Eukaryota; kingdom Viridiplantae; phylum Streptophyta; class Magnoliopsida; order Asterales; family Asteraceae; genus Erigeron; species Erigeron canadensis. Next base: position 24,927,580 of record NC_057764.1, read on the forward strand.
TTTTGTTCCCCACTAACACTCTCGCGACAAGTTCCAGTTTCTCTCGACAATTTATTCGTTTAGTTAAAACTTTTAACTTGAGTATTGTTCAAGTATTTTGTTGACACAATGTCACATACTTTTAAATTACGCTCCTAATGACTATTCACATGCCTAGTTTTTCATTACAAAACTTTATTTACTTCAATTTGTCAAATTTCCGTTTTACGAGTTCACTAGAGTTGACCAGTCAAAATGACGGGTGTTACAATTTTGGTGGAAGAGTTAGGGATAGGGTCAGGGGTAAAAATGACAAATGTTACATAAATAAATAGCGAAAGTCAATGGGTCCACCCGATTATGTTTTCTAGAAAATTAACAAATCGTCTTACGTCACAAGTAAATTCACACGACCAACAAGTCTCGTCTAGCGTATTATACGTTATTAAACCGTCAAATGAAGCTTCAAATATATCGACTAACTAAATTGGCTAGTCCTTAACATGCTTAAGTCCACAAGTAAAGTAAATGGAATTCCATAAATCATGAAACTTACATTGCATATAGCTACACTTATACACGTCAATTTACAAGTCAAATAAGTCAAATTAGGCAAATGTTACAGCTCATCCCTACTCGTACGTATGATTTGTGGGGAAAAAAATGAAACATATATAAAATGAAGGTAGTAGCAAAAGGGCATATGATATGCTAATATCTATAACCTATGTACCAATACTTTCTATGCAAGAGAAACTTAAAAGCCAAATATTAATGTATGGAGTAGACCTAACCTCATATTGCTTGTGAAAGACGCGATCCAAATACTCCATAAAATGTCATACGTAAACTCCACAATCTTGCTCTCTCTCCTGCTGCCACACAGCCTCCAAAGAGTGTGTGAACCTCAATACCGAGTCTGTTTTCCATTCAAGAATATTCTCTAGTCTAACACCCTACATGACAATAAGGTATGTAATGACCAACAATCAAGGGTTTCGTTAAATCAAAAGCTTATCTATAAGTCTATAACTACCAAATTGGTGATTTTGTGATTAAATTGAGCACCATCACTACGGTTCAGAATTTGTTTGTAACCAAATTTGCGGTGCTCAGATACAGTGCATCAATATCAAGGTTGTGTAACTAACTAAAATTGGTGATTATCTTATCAATATCAATGGTGTAGTTATTAGTAAACAAATGAGATCCAATTGACGGTGCCCAATTGATTTATTGAGAAAGCTTATGTGTATAAATTTTCAATCATTCTTAGATTTCACTTCTCACAAAAAAAAAATATATAATTAAGGGGAAGCGGTTATTACCACATGATATAGTAGATCAACATCCTCCGGCCCAAGTTTGTCATTCTTAAGTCTATCCTACACCTCGAGCACCTTTTTTTTTCTTGTATACCACAACTAGCTTGAAGTGTTCATTATCAATCACGAGAACAAAAAACTATAATTAGGAGGAAAAACATTAGAATCAACCATTGCATGATATTCATTGATTTAACCATATTTTATAAAATATCTGCTCTACGCCTCTACATGTGTTAGATCACACTCGACTGAATCAACCTTCTCTAATTTAGCCCACTTATGACGCTCACGGTGTTCCTAGATACGCAAAATATTCGGAATTATAGTCTCTTTTTTTTGCATACACAGATAAAATTTCATAAGCATATATATTGCTAATTATAAATATTGTTATATATTATCAAAGGTGTTGACCAAACAAACATAAAAAATGTCGAACAATACCAACACTTTGGATTTGGTGATAAGTCACATGCTCAAACACACAAATATTATGTAACACGGTTTATGATCAACTCATTGAGTCATGAATTAAGATTCAGAAAACCTGTCATTTCGCGCTTGCTGATAGCCATTCTACCATCCAACTATCCTATACATACACTTTATTTTTCTTATCTGTATCTTCATGATAGACCCATTGAATAATTTCTTTTCTTTAACATCAATGGCCTTTGAACTAGAGATTTTGAATGGGCCAATAAAACATGAAGGACTGGTTTGCTAAAATCCTATTCACATAGTTCTCGGTAAACGGGTCTGCTCAAATCTTATTCAAATAGTTCTCAGTAAATGAATCGAGTTCCAACGTTAACTACAACTCGATTTTTTCTGTTTGATCCTCAATATGATTAGATATAATGGAACTCGATTAATCTTCGAAACGGTATGAATAAGATTTCCGCAAACCAGTTTACCGAGAACTATGTGAATAAGATTTCAACAGACCAGTCTTTCATTTTTGTTGACCCATTTAAAGTCTGTAATCCAAAGGCCATTGATGTTAAAGCAAAGAAAACTGTTCAATCGGTTTATCTAAATTAAAATAAATGAAGGTGAATGTTTTGCATCTTTGGATGGTGGAATGGATGTTAGCAAGGCGATCGAAGTGACACGTGTTTTGAATCTTAATTCATGGCTCAGTGAGTTGATCATAAAATATGTTGCGGAATACTTGTGTGTTCGAGCATGTGACTCGTCACCAATCCAAAGTGTCGGTGTTTTCCAAGATTTTCCGAGGTTTGTTTGGTCAACACTTTTGAAATAGAACTAATTATAGTTAGTAATAATTATGCTAATGAAATTACATTTATATGTCTGCAAAAAGAGACAATAAGTCCAAATATTTCGAGTATCAAGGAACATTGTGTACCGTCATAAGTGGGTTAAATTAAAGAAGGTTGATTCAAGTGTGATCTAAAAGTTGTAGAGTAGGAATATTATGACAATGTGGTTAAATGAATGAATATCATGCAATGGTAGATTTTTATGTTTTTTCTTATTATTATTATTATTAATTCTTTGTCCCGTGGTTGATAATGAACATTTCAAGTTAGTTGTGATTACATGAAGAAAGATGTGTTGGAAGTATGGGACATACTTTACAAAGACAAACTTGAAACTAAGGATGTTGATCTACTATATCGTGTGCAAATTTATAACATATAAGCTTTCTCAGCAAATCAATTGAGCACCGCCAATTGAATCTCAATTTGTTGACCGATAACTAACGCGGATGATACACCATTGATATAATAATCACCATCTTTGGTTAGTTATGAAACCTTAGTGTTCATGCACTCTGAGCACCACCAATTTGGTTACATACATAACCTAAACCATAGTGATGGTGCTCAATTTGATCTCAGAATCACCAATTTGTTTAGTTATATATAGATAAGTCTTTGGTTGGATGAAACCTTTGATTTTTAGTTGTTACATACCTTATTGTCATGTAAGGTGTTATACTAGAGACAATACTTGAATGGGAAACAGACTTGATATCGACGTACACATGCTCTTTGGGAGATGTGCAAGATTATGGAGTTTACGTGTGCTATTTCATGGAGTTTTCAGATGGAGTCTTTCACAAGCAATATGAAGTTAGGTATACACCGTATATTAATATTTGGCTTTTAAGTTTTTGTTGCATACCACATGCCTTGTCGTTACTACTTGCATTATGTATCTAATTCATTTTCTTTTCAAGAATCATACAAACCACATGCCCTATTGCTACTACGTTCATTTTGTAATATACACATACATGGAGACATTGTTCGTGGCGGCGACGGTTTGATGGTAGAGGACGACTGTTGGTGGTAGAGATGACGTCGAGTGGTGTAGATAATTGATGTAAAAATAATTGATGTAAATGGTTAATGAAGATTTTTTTTTTCTAAAATGATGAATGACTGATATAATCATTAAAGGTATTTTAGACATTTTTCTCAATGTAACTTTCAACATGGGGCTATCCTTTTTATAATATAGTATAGAAGTATAGATAATACGATCTTGTTATAGAATGTTAACAGCAAAAGAAAACCGCATGTGGCCCCATTTAGAAGAAATGAGGTTCGAAATTTTGAATGAAAACGTTGCTTCTTCCATTGCAAATAATAAAACGTTTCTTTTCCCATCGCATATGAAAAAAACATTTCTCTTTCCGGTTCCAAATGAAAGCTCTTTGATGACGCTCCATTATCTGCCTTTGTAAAGGCCACAAAAGGAAAATGATTAGCAAAATATCTCGGCTGGAAATGAACTTCGTCGCCTTGGTGACAATCCTAAGTTATATTTGTTTGACCTTTACGCGAGAAGCTTAAGGACGATACAGATGTTGGAACCACGTTAGTGTGACCGTCACTGATTATGTATCATTCTTGATATGATAATTGACGATAACTGAAATCCCTATGTCTAGTAAATATATAATGGACTTATTTACTCTTAGAGACGTAGTATAGGGTTTCCCATTAGGTGATTGTAACTCAGAGGACTAATGGTACACACATTAAACACCAAAGGGGTTTAAAGTGTAAATACTCTCCTAATACATAGAGAGTCATTAACCATAAATTAAGGTTAATCCCTACACACATAATAATCTAATTTTCGTGTCTCTCCTCTCTAAATTCGTGCATCATATTCCAGCCGAATTACTCATCCCATTATTACTCAATCACCTTGTTATGGGAACCCGAAATCAATAGCAATCATGCTTTATGCTCTTACAGATTCCACTGGACGATCTGGGATGTTTTATCACTCAAATCGAATAATGTTTATTCCAACAACAGATTGTAAAAAAACTCCTTTTTGAGATTCATAGAAGTTTTGGTTGTAATTTGTTACAAAATAAAAACACTCGACATGTGTACATTGTTTCCTTCTATTTACACAAGATAAAAACTAAATGTCATCACTATACCTTAACGGGGATCCATTATTCGATTCAGGGATCTTAATTTTGGTTCTAATTTATTACCTAAGGGGTGATCCAATGTTTGTTCCACGGTCCCCTTTTTGGTTCCAATATTTTACCCGAGGGGTGACCCAGTGTTTGTTCTAGGGATCACCTTTTTGGTTCAAAAACTTTACCTATATGGAGATACCGCTGGAACCATATATATAGGTATATATGTATATGAGACCCTTATTTTGAAAACCTATTTTTGTAACAACCTTATATAGTCGTTTTATATTGGATCACATGTTTTTTTTGTTCATTCACATGTGAAACGTTATAAAAATATATGTTGCAGAAAATATTTTTTTTTTTCAAAACCTTATATATAGTTGTTTGTCACATGTGAATAGAAAATGTGAACAAATTCATTCACAAGTTCATAAAATGCTACTTTGAAGGTTTTTTCAAAAAGTTTCTTCTACAACATACATTTTTATATCATTTCACATGTGAATGAACAAAAAAAACATTTGAACAAATATATAATTTAAGAGTTCTCATGGTTCTTACAAAAACAATAGTTCTCAAAATAAGGAAACTCTATATGTATATGTATTATATATATATAGGGGGAAGGGAATATGAGACTGTTAGGCACCCAAGTTGGGTGAAAAACCCCTCACATACCTTTTTTTAAAAGGTAAAAATCATGGGGGGCCATGTATTTATTTAAAATATTAGTATGTGAGGGGTTTTCATCAAAGTTGGGTGCATAACAGCCTCATACTCACTTTTCCCATATATATATATATATGTGTGTGTGGGGGGGGGGGGGGGGGCAGAGATACTGAGAGAAGGTTTTAAGGAGAGCAGGTTCATTTTTGGTTTTTTTAGGTTGTTTTTTTTATTTTTTTTTTTCCAGTTTTTGATTATTTTCTTAATTAAGTCATTCCAACAAAAAAATAAAATAAAAATTCGAATCCAAGTTAGCGAGCACTTATATAAGGATACGGTACGGGCTTTGCCCTTAAGGATATTAATAAAGGTTAGCTGGTTGGAGTAATAAGTCATGGGGGATGATAGGTCATAAAAGGTGATCACTGGTAAAGTGATCTACTTAACAGGTTTTGCCCTTATCTATCATGGCTCCGCCATAAACTGAGAGGTTTCGCCAATAACTTACGGGTTACACCCTTTGGGAAAAAAAAAAAATTTTTTTTACTTTTAATTTTTTGGAATTAGTTAATAAAGAGATAATGAAAAAAAAGCTAAAAACAATAATAAAAAAACGAACTTTCTCTCCCTTCTCTCCTTAAGGTACCTTTTCTTTTGATTTCTATCCTACTATATATATATATATCTATATATGAAAAACAAATAAATGGAAAAGGGAAAAGGCAATCAACTTCTGGCCCCATTTAAATTCTCACTCCCTCCACCTCGTCCACGCTCTTTTAAATTTTGAAACCTCTCGACGAACCCACTGCCATATGGTGTTCGTCGGAGAGCCTCTTAGACAAGGTGTTGATGAGCTTGTTGGGAAAGCCCTAACTAATGCTATGGGAGAATTTTATCATACTTTAATTTACAGTGGTAATTGATTACAACACATTGAAATTTCAGAATTCCATCAATAACACCATCAATATATATTGATGATACTTTGGTTGTAAATATCATTTTTCGTTATTGTCTCGGCCGACCCCCGATAAGTATATCAGATATATCTAGGATATATCAGATACCTTAAATTGAAAAGGAATTTATCTGAAATTCATATATACTAACAATATATACAATTTGTAATGCAATACATCAAAAGCTAGAATATAAAACTATAGAAAAGAAAATAATTACAATTACTCTTTCGAAATTTAAGTATATACAAACTATATTCAAAAAGGAAAAACGGTAGTAAAGAAAGTAATTACGAAATTAAAAGATTCTTAAAGATTAACTCAAAAATTAAAGAATTAAATAAAATTTAGCTAGAAAAAATTGAATTAAAGAATGTAATAAACCCTAATATTTGATAAAATCCCAGTTTTTTGTTTAAAAAAAAAGTGGTCATTTTTTTTACCTATATTGACCGATAAGTGCCGATATTGACTAAAATTTGACCAAAACGATAAATTACCCGATAAGTCATTTTTCTTATCGGTGAAGGGCCGATAACCAATATATCGGTCGATAAATCCGATATTTACAACACTGACTACGAGTATAACTAAACATAAATATCAACTTTTTCACAAACCCACTTACAAAATCGAAAGTTCCCTTTTACAAATACTAAATTTCAATTGAATCCAACATAACTCAAAGATTTCCTCAAGCTAGACACCAATTAAACATCAACTTTGGTTTTACAACATAAAACAAGTCAAATCAAGCACATTTTACAGTCATGCACTTACGAAGGATAAAACCCTTCTTTTGATTTAAAGATTTTAGACCTAACCCTAGATTTTAAAGATTTTGGCCAATACATTAAAAGATCTAGTATCCAAGATATACAACAACATAAATCAAGCATTTAGTTAGCGAAAACACTTACCAAACGTTCCTTGAAGCAAGAGATCCAAACTTGAAGTAAAAAGAAGAGATGGAAACTCGAAATGGAACAAAATCTTCGATTTGTGATGATGTTTATTATTATTACGGAAAGTACTATTCTTGATCACCTTGATGATTAGATCCAAAAATTTAAATTAAAAAAAAAAAGCTGATGATGATAAGATAAGATAAGATAAAAGGCTTTCTCGCTAATATAGAGAGAAAGAAAGAGATAGTTGAGCGTGCGTGTGAGAAACATTGGAGATAAGGAATGACTGGAGTGGGAGTGAACTAGATCCACAAAATGGGGGAGGTGTGGGACCGGTTTTGCGAGATAAATTAAGTGGGTTTTTGTTCCATTAATACCACAACAAATTTCTAGTTACTTCGACACGGATATAATGTAAATGCCTAAGAACATAAGTTACACTAAGGTTCTCAAACATTCATATCTAAAACAAAAATTCATACAAGTTTAATAAATAATAATTACAAAAGTCAACAGGTCAAAATGGTAAATGTTACAGTGTTGAAAAAACTATGACCCAGAAGGAACTGAACATTTGCTACTGTGATTTTGTTCATGCTTGTTTGTTTCATTAACGAACAATTCATGAACAAATATTTGAACATAGATTAATGTTCATGTTCGTACTTTTGTGTTTACGAACGGATGCAAACTAACGTAAATGAGCCCAAATGAACAACAAATTAACTAGAAACTCTTCATATCTTAAATTTTCGTGAACAAACTAGAGATGACAAAAATACCTGTACCCGATGGAAAATCCGATACCCGAACCCGATTTGACCGGTGAATCTTTGGGGATGGGGACGAGTATGGGGATGTTATTTTGTTCCCCGATGGGGTGGGGACGGAGTTGGGAAACCGTAAATTCCAGATACCTATACCCAACCGAAATTACTATATATATTTATTAGAATTACTTTAAGCTTTACATATGTTTGAATTATTTTAGGTTTAGAGTTTTTGTCTGATACTTTTTATATGTTATATTTTATTTATCATTTATTTAACATAAATATTAGTTATATATAAAAAGAAAAGGTCGAACTACACAATTTACTATATATCTTATGTTACGATAAATTTATGTGTATTAAAAAAATGTATACCTGATATCCGACGGGAATCCCCAATACCTGATGGAGACGGGTATGGAGATGTAATTTATATCCCAAACGGCGATGGGGACGGAGATGAGAATTACAAGTGGAGACCGGGGATAGGGATCAAGATCACAAACAATAACCGCCTTGTTATCATCCCTAGAACGGACACAGACATACGTAAACAAGCAAAAATGAAAGATTTATATGATGGGTTGATCACCATGCTAATTATTGAATAAAATACAAGAAAAAACGAAAATTTATTTAATGTAGGGAAAATAAAAAAAGATCAACAACAATTGTGATTATATATAAACAAAAACAGCGCAAACGAGATATTGACATATTGTACAAAAACATGTACATAAAAACGTCATATATATTATATCGAACGGAGTGATATTAGTATACAAGTTTTAAATCAATCTTACAGAATTAGTTTGTTTTGTTAGGGTCAAGTCTTCAAGAATGACAAAGGGCATTTGACCATTTGAAAAGAGGACATTTTTTTTTTATTATTTATTAAGACTTGTTTTAAAAACACATGTAGGTTGTATCAATGTTTTCAATATGGAAGCATAGAGGGCATTGGCCCCCACTAACTCTTACTTACATCCGCCCCTCCCAAATGTTTTAGGGGAAAACAAAATTTCTTTATGACGTTAGTTACTTTTAAAGAATTTTGTTTACCTACTTGAATTCTCTAGCCTTTTATCCGTTGTTTCGTCCTGAATAGTTGAATCCACAATAACGAAACGTTTATTTTTGCTATGGAACTTTGTGGGGGTAGGATGATAGTAAAAAAAAAAAATGTACGGATCTTTCATATCCATGGGCATAAATAATCACAGCCAGCAAGAGTACTATGCCCAAATAGTTAAAACCGATATAGTTAAAACCGATATGTTGGTATTAATGCAATAAATCATACAATTAAATCGTGTCACAACCGATATAATAAATTAAATTTTCACTTCTCATAAAGGTACCTTTAAGTTATTTTAATCTTTTTGAATATCTAAAACAATAGACATATGGTTAGGGATGGCAAAAAAAACCTGTACCCGATGGAAAAATCTGATACCTGACATTTTTAGGTCGGATTCGGGTCCGGGTATACGGAGCTTGGGCCGGGTATGGGGATGACATTGATATTTTGTGGGTCCCGGTCCAGGGACGGTTTTAAATGAAAACTCGCATACCCGACCCGTATACCTGAAACCTGCCCGAACCCGTATATCCGACCCATATATAATTACATTACATAATATTAATATGGGATTTTAATATCTTTTTTACAAAAGATGGAAGTTGTCATAGTTAATAACCATGTAAGTATCACATTGACTATTAAAAATTCATCTTCAGTACTTAATAAACATGACAAACACAAATCCCACATTATGACAGTATGTAGCTACGTGCTGAATCAAATACTTGATAGTTGATATACATATAGACAATACATTTTTTAAAGTATATAGAAAATACATATTAACTTTAGATAGTAAATAGAATAACTGAACAATTTGGATAAGGGTGCTATTCCTTACACACCGGCAACTGTTCATTTACACCGGTCATACGGTCCGTTTTATGTAGTACTCCCCGTTTTGGTGATGAAAACGGTCCGTATGAAGTAAAACGAGGTAAAAAACGGTGTATAAATAACTTTGCACTGTTGCACTGACATGTCAGAGAATGACACGTCATAATCAACAATATGGTGGATATGATTTAAAACGGTGAGTTTTATATAAATGAGTCAAATACATAAAGTTCCCCTGTATTTTTAGGGATCCTTCACTTACCATCCCTCTTTGTTAAGATCATGTATCATCCATCCTTACTATACTAAAAGTGTAACACAACCGTCACCCCTTTTAACTTCGTTTAATTCTCCATTAATAGGTGTCTTGTATTATCCATATGCTGTAAAATGGAGTATTTTAACTAGTTGAAAACATTATTATAATTTTTATAATTTTTGAAATTTAGTTTTTCCCTATAATCTTCTTAATGATGTACAAAATCGTTGATATGAGCGTGTAGATGATACAAAGCTTATTATAAATTTTTTTTTAAAATTTATATAATTATAAAATACTTAATATATTAACATAAAAATCTCTTTGAATAACTAAAACGTTTATTATACAAGTTTAATGTATGAAATTTTATAAAAAATTAATATTTATAAAGTACTTGATATGTTAACATAAAAACCCTTGCTAATCTTACGGTATAAGGGTGTATATATATGATTATATATGTATATAATCATATATATACACCCTTTTTTAAATAACACTATTTGTCACAATTATCAATAGTATTTGCAGTCACCTTTCAAATCTCAATTCTTTCTCTATACAAACAATAATATTATTATGTTAATAATAGGAGTTTTTCAGACAAGTTAAAAATGAACAACGTAAATATTTTGACATATTATTATGACGTTATTGATCAAACAAGTTAATCCAATTACAGTAAAATATCCAACACGTAATATATGGTTTGATAATAATACAACTTAAAAAAGAACAACGTAAATAAAATATAATGATACACCTAAGATAAAGTTTGAATACCACAACGTACATTTTATTTAAAATTCTACCCATATAAATCAACATACTGAGTAATTCTTACCGTATTAATTAATACAGGTAGTAAATATGTAAATATTTTACGTATATACATAAGAAAACAATAGATAAGTAGTAAATATGTATTTAGTATGCAACTTGCCTGGTTGACATCTGATGGATACAGTTGTTTGTCGTCAAAGAGACTGTCATACAACCACATTTTTAGGTGTGAGAAAATACAAATACCGAATACATGTGTATGAAACCAGAAGGTGACATATATAAGCTTTATTTGTATGATTCGCTCATCATCCGCTAATAGTCCATGATAATGGTGGAAATTAAAAAATGCTCAACATTACATAAAACAAATGTTTTGTACATTTTAGGTGTGAGAAAAAAGTTGAGTTATATATAAGTAATTTGTGTGAGGGCCTGCTAACTTATATACATAAACCATCCCGTTTTATGTAAGACGAGCACATACAACCCATTTGGCTCATCAAATATCAAACAATGTGGATCTTTTGAGTTTACATACATGTATCCATATACACATAACCACGACTCACTAAGTTTATTGTCAATTATTATAATGATTGAAATTAAAAATGCTATCAAATGTGTGAAGGCCTACTAACTTATGTACATAAAACACCCCGTTTTATTTAAGACGAGCACATACAACCCATTTGAAACGCATATGTAGGCCCAATAGGCCCATTCGATTGAAAGAAAAGCACATATAATCCATTTGACCCGTTTAAACAGTTGATGAACACATGACTCATATGAGATATGAAACGAGTACGTAGGCCCAATAGGCCCATTCGATTGAAAGACGGGCACATATAATCCATTTGACCCGTTTATACAAATGATGAACATAATTTGGCCCACTAGGCCCATTCGAGTGAAAAACAAGCACATTTAACCCATTTGACCCATGAGATATCAAACGATATGGATCTTTTGGAAATTACATGCATGTATCCATGTATACTTACACATGACTCACATGAGATATGAAACAAGTATGTTGGCCCAATAGGCCTATGAGATATCAAACGAGTGTGAAGGCCCACTAGGCCCATTCGAGTAAAAGATGTGCATATAAAACCTACTTGACCCATTTATACAAATGATAAACATAATTTGGCCCACTAAGCCCATTCGAGTGAAAGTCGAGCACATACAACCCATTTGGCCCATGAGATATCAAACGATGTGGATCTTTTGAATTTACATACTTATATCCATATATACATACACACGACTCACATGAGATATGAAATGAGTATGTAGGCCCTTAAGTAGTAAAGACGGGCACATATAATCCATTTGACCCGTTTATACAAATGATGAACATAATTTGGCGCAATAGACCGATTCGAGTGAAAAACAAGCACATACAACCCATTTGGCCCATGAGTTATCAAACGATGTGGATCTTTTGGAAATTACATGCATATATTCATATATACTTACACATGACTCACATGAGATATGAAACAAGTATGTTGGCCCAATAGGCCTATGAGATATCAAACGAGTGTGAAGGCCCACTAGGCCCATTCGAGTAAAAGATGTGCATATACAACCTACTTGAATCATTTATACAAATGATAAACATAATTTGGCCCACTAAGCCCATTCGAGTGAAAGTCGAGCACATACAACCCATTTGGCCCATGAGATATCAAACGATGTGGATCTTTTGAATTTACATACTTATATCCATATATCCATATATACATACACACGACTCACATGAGATATGAAACGAGTATGTAGGCCCAATAGGCCCTTAAGTAGTAAAGACGGACACATATAACCCATTTGACCCATTTATACAAATGATGGACATAATTTGGCCCAATAGGCCGATTCGAGTGAAAAACAAGCACATACAACCCATTTGGCCGATGAGTTATCAAACGATGTGGATCTTTTGGAAATTACATACATATATCCATATATACATACACACGACTCACATGAGATATGAAACAAGTATGTAGGCCCAATAGGCCTATGAGATATCAAACGAGTGTGAAGGCCCACTAGGCCCATTCGAGTAAAAGATGTGCATATACAACCTATTTGACCCATTTGTACAAATGATAAACATAATTTGGCCCATAAGGCCCAATAGGCCCATTTGAGAAGCATATTGACCCGTAGCATATCAAATTTATTTAATTTTTTTTTTTATAAAAAATGTTACTTTTTATGTCGTTTTATATAATATGGACTACCAACCATAAATACTCTCCGTTTTATAACATATGGATAATAATGAGACACCTGTTGATTTACATTTTATGTCATTTATCTAATACGGACCGTATTATATTAGCCAGGTAAAATACTCTCCGTTTTATAGTATATGGTTAATTATGGGACACCTATTGATGGAGTTAACGTGGGGATGGTAAGTGACTGATATTGGAAAATATTAAGAAAGAGGGACCATAAGTGATAAATAGTGAAAATTTTGTTAAAAAATTTAAAATATCTACCGTTTTAAATATTTGACTGTCCGTATTATGTTTTTAATATATCTGAAACTGAGGTGTCAGCTCTGACATGTCAGTGCAAAAATGCAGAGTTATTTACACACCGTTTTTTTCTCCGTTTTACTATATACGGGCCGTTTCGATACTAAAACGGTGAGTTTTACATGAAACGGCCGTATGACCGGTGTGTAGATGAACAGTAAATGATGTGCAAATAGGCACACCCTTTGGATAATAATTACCTGAGCAACTAAACTAATAAAATATTAATTTTTTTAATGGATCCCCAATTACCCGTGGGGAAAACCCGTTATCCGATGGTTAATAAACGGGGACCCGACGAGTCCGGGTTTGGGATGAGTATTTTTAATCGGGTCCGGATCCGGGACATTTAAAACCCAGACCATACCCGGCCTGTTGCTATCCTTACATATGGCGTGTTTTAATACATTATGTCGTATATTATATTTAAATAATAATAAATATAGTTAAGTTATTTGTGCAAATGCACTAGTTGACCACTTAGTTTTTATATAACTCAGAAAAAGATGTATATATGTATTTTTTAAAGGCTACCTAATATGATATTAGGTACTTCGTATGCAACGCCCCAATAGCTAATGGTATGAACCAACTGGCATATCGGACAGAGCCCTAGTCCACTTAACTCCACATTTCACGCAAAACTCATTTACCCGCTCTAAATAATGGTTAAACTCGGCCCATCTTTTAAATATGTATTGTTATCAATTAAACTAAAAAGGAATTGTGTATATTTATAATAAAAACAAACAACATATTAAGTGGAGTATTATAGTACTTTTAGAAAAATTGATAATTCGAAGATTACATAGATGGTGTTTCTTTTTCTGATAAAGGCTTCAAAATATTTTATGTTTGTGAACGCATATATATGTTTTGAAGACTATTTGTTTATGAAAATTGTGAAGACTTTTTATCCTTTGGGCTAATAAAATTATGAGTCGGCGAACATTTTAGTTTGTAGGCTAAAAGATGAATTAATCTCATATAGATTGAAAACTTAAAAGTAGAAACACATTATATAGCCCAAAAAAGTAAACCTCATCGTGGGCAGAGCACAACTGGCTCCTTTGGATCATTTAGGGGTTGGGTTGTCTTGTGCGTAAAGATATAAAACTTGATTTATACCTCTAAAAATTTTAAAGCCCATGTGGGATGTGTATATTGATTGTGCATTTTCAAAACGTTAATTGTCACCAAATAAAACTTTAAGTTATTAGACTTATAACAACCTTATTTAATCATATTTTTAGTAATCGTTTTACGGAGTATCATTATGAATAATTGAATAGGGGTGATCAAAACATGATTGGCCTGAGATAGCCTATGAACCGGCCCAAATTAAAACCCGAACTCATTAATGCCTGGTAAAACACCAGTCTAGTCCACGGGCCTTGATTTTTAGGAAAACTGGTCCTCAGTCATGGCCCAGCTAACCCGTTTGAAAAAGGGATAATGGTACCGGAGTGTAACCAACTATGACCAAAAAGTTATGTAATGTAATCAACTACTCGACTAGCTATGTATTGTAACCATCTTTGTTTTTTTGTTTATGTCATGTAAGTTACCAGCTACTTCAAGTTTCCATCCGGTTAAACCAAAAGTAAAGTTAGGAATAATGGCACCGGAGTGTAACCAACTATGACCAAAATGTTATGTAGTGTAACCAACTATGACCAAAAGGTTATATAATGTAGTGAACTACTCGACTAGCTATGTGGTGTAACCACCCTTGTAATTCCAGTAACAAAAATAAAGTTATTGAATTATTCATTTCTTTTGCTTCTTTTATCTTCTTAATTTTATCACACGGACTATGCAAACCAACCCAAAATGAGAATTTCAACCCAAGTATATTAACCCACCCAATTTATCATATTATCATCAATCAATATATCTTCTTCTATCTATCACTATATATCTATATCTATATCTATATAAATTTCTCCTTCACAGTCGTAGACAAATGGTTTCACCACGTCGATTCATTCTATAATATTAATCACCACACTATACCATGATCAGATACATGAGTTTTGCTTTATTAGATTTCACAACTGTTGTTAAAGATTCGAATGACAATGACTCAACGAAGGATGCAAAAACTCAAAAAAAAGTCCGATCATGTAGTGGTATCTGCTAATGTTCTTCACTGTTGCCGGAATCTGATGTTGCCATTCACCATCTACTCGATAAATATCCATCTATTAATCTAGTCATTTACACACAAATTTGATTTCTCAATAAAACCCACAAAGCTTCAAACTTAAATTAATAGAAAAGAGAGGTTGCTTATTGCCAGAATCTTCAAAATCAAAACCGCCACCACCATGATCAATGTGATGTATTTGATATAGAAAAGAGGTGTGTATATATATATATATTCTTAATATATGTGACACGTGGCCCATTTTTTAATTAAAAAAAAAAAGAATAAAAATGAAAGTGGTAACCGACAACTTGTTTCCCATCCGGTTGCTTACATTACATAACCCAACAAACAAAACTGGTTATACTACATAGTTAGTCGACTAGTTGGTTACATTACATAACTTTTTGGTCATAGTTAGTTACACTATCTTGCCATTATCCCTATGAAAAATGATAAACCAGATATACCGATTTAATGAAACAATTTTATTGTAATGTGTTACTTTTATATTTACTAACATGTACATGGCCTATAATTATCATTAACATTTGCAATTTAAAAACCAATATCATCACTGTCCGTCTCAAAATCTTAAGACTTTAACTCTTTAAGCACAACTAGCTAGAATATTGAGGCTTACCACTACTCCATTAAACCAACTTCAAAAAGCAGATTATCAAGATTTGAGAACATGTAATGATAGATCTAAAACCGATAACAGAACACTTCAAAGTAGGGAGAGTTTCATAAAATGGAATTAAATCCATATAACAAAATTAACCGTGAGGGAAATTCAAAAGGAAATACAATGAAACAGCACCAAAAAATCACACAAACTTACTTTGTACACGTTTCTAGCCAATCATAGATTCACAGACCTGACTAAACCAAATTGGACCTGACCCAGTGAAACATGGGCCGGTCCTCGGTTCACTTATCTGGTAACTTTCAGTTTTGGGTTAACAGACCTGGCTTAAAATATACATTATCATTATTATTATTATTATTATTATTATTATTATTATTATTATTATTATTATTATTATTATTATTATTTATTGAAAAGTATTTGTTTTATTCGTAATCTATAATACCTTATAAAACAAACCTAATCCTCTTCCTTAATTAAGATTTTGAAATACTTGAATTATCATTCATCTCATTCATCCATTGAATATATCCAAAATACCCGTAACAATTTCAACTCACACAAATATATGGTCAAACCCTAATCTAATTATATCTACATACGTATTATATTATTATATTATACAACAAATCACATTTGGTTTAATTTTAAGTTAATCTCAATATTTCACAATTTATCAAAACCACATTACATCAATAACTTACACTACTTGCTGCTACCACCATCACCACGAATCTGCGCTGCCAACACCGTCGCCACCGCTACGTCCAAGCGACGACCACATGCCAACATTCGCAACTGCCACCGTCGCCGCCATTACATCGTCACCACCGCTGCCTATATCGCCGCATCGCACGGGTACCCTTCTAGTTCTTTTAAAGTTCTAGTTGCCAAGGCCCATTAAATGTTTCAAAAGACTGAAAGAGCTTGAAAGTCTTTGGGGACATTTAATTGACAATGCAAGACTACATTTGATGGAACTTAACGCTTGTTTGGATTAGCTTATTTTGGGTGGTTTATTGGCTTATAAGAATCTAATAAGCCCATGTAATAAGCCCATTATTGATGTTGAAATAAGCTTATTAGCTTCGCCTTTGAACTTTATAAACTAATTTTGAATTATGATAAGCTCTTTCGCTCCAGCTTTAATTACCCGACTTATGTGTTAAATGACCTAAAAGGTCACGGAAAAAACAAATGGTATGTATGTAGATGATATGAATGAGGTTTTGTCGGTAAAGACTAAAAGGGCATACTTCCAGTTTAACTTTTTATTTATGTAGCCCGGGTTCTAGCTAATTAGCCCGTTAAACTCGAACTAATTATCTAGTATATAGATAAAAAAGGACGGCCTCCTCTACAGACTATTTTGTTTTTTTTTTTTAACGATCATATACTTTTAGAGTTTCTTATTTTTAGTAATTAATTTTTAGGTATTTTAACTTTAGTCTAACTTTTTGTATACAAACTTAAGTATTTTACTTTTAAAGTTTTTAATTTTTATCAATTAACTTTGAGTTTTTAACTTTAACTATCAAATCATTTTTTTACTTTCTATCTGTTATTTCAAGGCTTTTAATTTTTACCATCAAACTCTTGGTTTTGTCCATCTATTTTTTTTACTTTCTATCCCTTATAGTAAACTTTAAGTTTTCAAACTTTTAGTCTTTTAAATAATGTTGGATGTATGTTTACATGACACAACGACAATCTCAAACAACGTCTGGATAAAAATTCTAGTTACTAATAATTTTGGGAGAGATAACGATAAGTTTACAAACATTTTTTTGTTATACATATGCAATAATAAAATACTTTGAAAGTTGCATTATTTAGCCTTTGGTTTATAAGTTTCGAGATTTTCAGTTTACCCCCTTATTTAAAAATATTCGTACATCATATGCCAAGATGCATATATATATTAGTTCTAGAAATGTATGGTGCTAAAAATACATTATACTTTTAAACCCGGCAATTAGTAAAACCAGACACCGTCACCCCTAAATCTTTAATTAGCCTGTATTTTTACTAAACAACTTAAAACACATCCGACAGTCACGTATTACACGGACACAATTTTATGTAGTTTACAAACACACCTCCCTGAGTCTACCCTGCTAATTCATAAAAAATTATGAACGTTCTAACATTATAATTGCATTTTTTCACATGAACTTTATAAACTGTTCCAATATATATATTATAGTCATAATTAATTTATAGTTATTATAATAATATTGTCATTGTCAATGGTAGGCGATCACGTACACATGTAACGTCAATCAAATCCAACACAAAGTGAAAACAAATAAGAGATCAACGTCTCGATGACTAGAACATATACAAGCACAAAATAAAATTTTGCTTGAAAATGAAAGACGTTGACTTATAGAGATATTATATATTGACAAATTAAGTTTTGGCTTCATGACTAAAGCAAAAAATTGAAGTAGTTGGATTGGATGACTCCAGCAAGCACAAACCGAGATCACCATCACTCAAGTGGCATGGTAATTAAGCAAAACTTGGTCGGCCGTTTTTAGTCCCTTACATAAATATTAAATTAAATAAGCTAGGTCAACTTGCATTAGATTAAACTCAAATTCATGAAACGTACATTTTTCTTAATTTGGTGGTCCAATATGTGATATATAGGGAAACAATTAAAATTTGTAAATTTTTTGAGAAAATGGTAACAACCGGTTTAGATCGATGCATGTCGTATATATGATGGTTGAGGAAAGACAAAAGAGGAAATAAAACTCAACATATTGAACAAGAATATACAAGATCCATTATTTATAGATTCCAACGGTGCAGAGGGTTATCATCCAGTTTAATTGGTTTGTTTTTTTTACAGCAAACAAATTATATTAATAAAACGCGCTTTTGATAAATTACCGAAAGACACTTGCATCAAGTAGTTAGGAGACATCGGCCACAAATGACCAATATATTAGCCATACTAAACTACTTTTCTAACTACGACAATTTATCAAAAAAAAAAAAAAAAGAAACAATATCATTTACTCTTTACTTTTTTCTATCATCTTCTCCTAACTGTTTTAGTTTGAGCTAAGAACCTGAACGACACCATTTAATTATGACCTGTGATCATCATTTTATCCTAACACTTTTCGGGTAAAAATATATCTCATTCGTTTCATATTAAATGTTTAATTGTGACTTGTCAAGCCTTTTACTTTCAACTTTGACAGTGAAATTTTTTTATTTGTATGATATAAGAGTATTTCATATAAAATATATTGACGAATTGAGTTTTAAATATATTTTTCATTGATATAACTTTCATAAAATACTATACAACATAAACAAATATATTTATGTTCAAAGTTGAAAGAAAAAAACTTGACAAATCAAAATTTAACATTTAATATGGACGGATGGGGCATTTAAAAACGTGTAAAGCCAAGTACCTGTACATATGTTTTTTTAATGACGTGGCATCTTATCTTAGCATTTTACAAAAGACTGACAAAAAGAAAAAATACGTTTTCATTTGAGTTTTGATATCTGATATCTCCTTTCTCATTGAGTTTTGATAACGTAATATTCCTTTTAATATTCAAAATGGAAGTACGTTTTTTTTTAATAGGAAATTTTAGTAAATACATAGGTGATCTTTTGTGGATTTAACCCATTATTTTTTCACATTAAATCACATATGAAGCTGAAAATGAAAACCGATCAATAAAAAATGGTATATATAGTGACACACTTTTTCCAAGACACTTGTAACAATAAAAAAAAATAAAAAGCCTTCACGAAAGGCGACGACAGAACATGCAACCATATTAAGCAAGATTCCAAAGGCATATAGATGGTAATCACATGAAATTAAGTTAATCTTCTGGCTTTTCAAAGTGGTCCATGAGATTGGCTGCCAAGCAAGTTCTACTAGTTAGCTAGTGATGAAATGCTCTGTTTATTCATATACTATTAATTAACTTTTGAGAAAGTAGTGGGTGTGATATATACGAGTAAGCGTTTTGATTAAGACAAGCATTGTTATATCAAATTATCCTTGTCATTTTATGACAAGAATAATGCATACAACCCACAAAGTAGTTTAGTCATTAGTTGTTCTGTTTTTTTTGACAAGAGGTCTATAAATTAAATCCCCCTTAAGGTAAATATCAGGAAGTGACTAGAAAACTGGTTGTAAAGAGATACGTGTATACCCTGATTAAGTTGTGTACATTTGAGTCAAAAATACTCGTTATCTTAGGGGAAAAAAACTCATTTTTTTAGATTTTAGTAATCTTTAATCAGAAAGTTAAATACATCCATGTGAAGTCAAATACTAAAGTTGAAGGAAGAATTTCGGTGTCACTGGCATGGATTGTTGACAATGTTACGGTCCAAAATTCTTTATGAATAGAACAAGCATTAATGTGTTGACATAAACTTGCTTCTTATTCTGTTTTTGGGATTTTGCTCAACTGGACATTTAATGCCCCTTATGTCTTTCAGCCAAATTTTGGTCATGGGGTCAAAACCTTTGAAATACATATTGGGTAGTCCTTGTCAATGAGGTGGAGCATGGGGTTTTTTTCTAGCATTTAGCTAGTTTCCTCCCAGAACAGTAGTGAGACTTCCACCGCCAGTCATGCCTTTGGATTGATTGTGCTGCTGACATGGTCGATCTCTACCATCGGACGATGGAAAGACAATACCTCTAAGTCCAATCGTCACTATTATTTAAAAAAAAAAAAGAAAAAAAACTTGCTTGGTCTTCTTATTCTAAGAGTTACTCAATGTCAAATGTTTTCTCTAAGTCAAACGGAGCAGGCAAGAAAATGTCACTGTGCCAAGTACAAAGACACATGTAGACCATCACAATACGATAAATCTTTTTTTTTTCTTTTTTTTTTTTTTTTGTCGAATTGACCATTTGACATCAAAATAGGACTTGACCATACTTGTTTTGATACCATTACAACATGACCCAATTATGACAATTTGGATGAAACATCTAAGCTTGAAATAAGAGGCAACTAAGGGCATGACTAGCTGGTCAAAGTCACCTTCAAAAGCAAGCTCTTACTATCACTAATCTTCAAGTCGTATTAAATTATCTTTTGTTTTATGCACTTCCACTTCCTATAAAAAGCACGAAACAACTAATACAAAAACCAAAATGCTTAGTAATAAGGTAGTATCTTGATAATGTATCAATGTGCATTCGAAATACAATTCACGCCGATATATATTTACCGGCCAATCTACCTTGTATTGAAATTATAACACATATCACAATAGCCCAAACAACATCAATAGCCCGTATGGTAATAACCAAGGCCGTCTCATGAATTATAGAGGTCCTGCGCTGCATTATATAAGAACTTTTAGTTTAAAAAAATTATACTAAGTGAAAGGTATTAGGGAAAATTTCATTTATTTGTTAAACTCATAGTAGTGATAGCATATTATAATATATATATTAAAAACAAAATATCGAAAAACGTGTAAAGAATAGTATATTTTTAATTTTTTTTTATTTTCACCACATAAGTTTCAATCTTTACATTTTTAGCATTAAACTATAACACTTTTTAGTAAACTTTTTATTCTATTTATTTTCATCACATAAGTTTCAATCTTTACACTTTTAGCACTAAACTATAATACTTTTAAGTAATAGTATACCTTTTATTATTTTTACTTTCACCACATAAGTTTCAATTTTTATACTTTTAGCACTAAACTATAATACTTTTTAGTAAACTTTTTAGCCCTTAAAGAATAGTATATTTTTTATTTTTTTTTATTTTCATCACATAAGTTTCAATCTTTACATTTTTAGCACTAAACTATAATACTTTTTAGTAAACTTTTTGTTCTATTTATTTTCACCACAAAACTTTCAATCTTTACACTTTTGGCACTAAACTATAATATTTTCTAGTAATAGTATACTTTTTTATTCTTTTTACTTTCACCACAGAAGTTCCAATCTTTACACTTTTAACACTAAACTATAATAGTACTTTTTAGTAAACTTTTTATTATTTTTATTTTCAACACAAAACTTTCAATCTTTACACTTTTAGCACTAAATTACAATATTTTTTAGTAAACTTTGTATTCTTTTTATTTTCACCACAATAATTTAACTCTTTACACTTTTAGCACTAAACTTTCATAGTTTTTAATTTTCTTTTATTTTAAGGTACGGGAAAGCGTGTATAGAATAGTATACTTTTTTTTTATTTTTTATTTTCACTACAATAGTTTCACTCTTTACATTTTTAGAACAAAACTTTTATAATTTTTAGTAAACTTTTTAATCTTTTTATTTTCACCACATTATCTTAACTACTTACACTTTTAACACTAAATTTTTCTACTTTTTGATAATCTTTTATTTTAACTACAACATTTTAACCTCTTATACTTTAGCAACAAACTTTATAACACATATATTAGAAAGAAATGTACGGGAAGTCTTGTAAAGAATAATAAACTTTCTATTCATTTTATTTTCACCACAACATTTTAACCCCTTATACTTTTAGCACTAAATTTTTATACTTTTTGATTTTCTTTTATTTTCACCATAACATTTAGGTCTCTTACACTTTTAGCACTAAACTTTTATGCGAACGACTTTCACTTTCACACAAAACTTTTACAGTTCATTTTTTAACTGACAAATGTCAGTTTTTAATAATTTGAATAATACATATTTTCTTCAAAAAGTTTATGGCACCTTATCTCTTGAATAGATATTTTTTATTAAACCGTTAACAAATGTAATGTCTCCCGGGGCAACACCCGGGTGATATATCTCGTTTAAACAAAATAACCGAATTTTATACGAAAAAGTTCTTCTATTATTAGAATAACAAAAAAACATTACCAAAGCAAATTCAAAAGGTTATCGATATCATTTACGTATTCCTTCAATTTGTTTTATAGAATAACAAAATAACTTTTATAATAAGCAACTCCAAACAAAAACACAATATCACATTGTAATCATTGGGTATTATAATATGAATATGAATATATAATATTAGCAAACAAAAACTTGAACTTTTAGGTACTTAAACAAAATTAGGCCATATTTATTTGCGCATATTAAACACCTTCAAATCTAGTCATGGTAATAACTAAAAGCCAAACAAACATTCTAAATCTTTTCTCGTTTATGTTAACTTTGGTGTTAGTCAACCTTAGTTTATCGTTAATTAAGTTGTTTGATGTGATTAATTGTAGCTAATAACTAATATGTTAGTATTCATATGTGTCGACTTGGACTATAAGTAGTAAATATGTAAATTAAGATGTATGTTAATTATGTAGATAACTGTCGTGTATGCTAATTTCATTATCAATTATTATATTTTGTTAATGTTTATAAGAACTTATTTTTTTTATGTCATTTAAATTTTTAATTGATGTTTTCAGCTACTTGGTTAAATATGTAAATATATATAATAACTTTTAATTAATTGTGTTCGTTTTTTTTTATGTCTAGAAAAGGCTTGAAACAAAACAAGCACTACAAATAATGTTACATTTTCCACACTTTTGGTTAGTATAAACAAATTAAAAATTTTGTCACGTTTTTATATGTGTAAAACTGTGTAGAACTAAAAGGGTGTAGAAATTTATCCACATTATTTGTAGTAAAGATTCAATAATGGCACCATTAATACGGGGAAAATCTTTCCATACATAAAAGCGATTGGTTTTTTTTTATAAAAATAGAAAAAAAAATATTTTACAATTTTTTGGAAAATTGGTATAACTTTGTCTTGTTTTAACCAATTGTAGAGTTTGTCTCGTCACTTTTTGGTGGTATAGGCCGTGTGTATATAGGTAAACTTTTTTTTTTAGAAGAAAAGTAAAAACTAATAATAATCAACTATAAACTCATTTTCTATACTCCCTTATAAAAGAAACTGAAGTCTCTCCCTCAAATTTAAGAACAGGATATGTCTAATTTAACGTTCATCTTAATACATCCTTATTTTCATTTTATAGAGTGTGACTAAAATGCCCTAAAAATATTCCACTTCTATCTCTCCCTCACGTGGAAACAAATATAAAAAAACCATAATTCACAATTCGTTCCCTTCCTACCCCTTCCACATCACACTGCAAAAATTTATCACATTGTCGACGCAATGAAATTATTTTTACATTAATAAACACACCGTCATCGTCTCACCGCAGCTTCATTGTGCGGGCATGAATCTAGTATTAAACAAGAGATATAGGTGTGAGAGTGAAGCTGAAAAAAATGGTGGGTTGCTTGCCTTGGAAAAGAACCAAGTTCAGAGTCATTGCATTTGCACGTGTGACCCCAATATTCATGTCTCTGCACTAATCCTAAAAATACACTTACCCTTTAACTCCCAGTTAACTCCATACCTCTCTGTTCTTTCCTTCCTTCCTTCCACACCCATTTATGTACAACCATCCTTTCAAGAATAATCTTCCCCACCAAACGTACATGAGTAAATTCATTAATTAATTCATTAAATAATCGATAAATTATATACCATATATAAATAACGGAAAAATCCTTTAAATTTTAGTAAAAGTATAAATCAATGACCTCCTTGTAGAGTTGTAAACAAGAAGATATTTCCATTCTTATATTCCGAGTAATAATTTGTAGTAATCAGAAAAATCACCTAGTTTTATTCGATTTAATTTATAAGAGAAATGTTGTACAGTATTACTTATATATTCATGCGTGTAGTTGAAACTGTCTCATATATAAACGATTATTGGGACAGTTTCAACAGTTTCAACTACACATGCACAATTTTTACAATTGGGATCAGATTTTCAGTCGACAAATACGTGTATAATCTCTCTCTCTCTATATATATATCAAATTTTCGACCCAAACCGTAAAGAAACGATCAAAACTCATATTGATACACTATTCTCGGATTACAACAAAGAAAGGGGGGAGTGATTGCTAATGATGAGATGCAATAGAAAATTTACAATCATCATATCAAAATGTGGGGTTTCTAAGTGAGATTTTTAAGGTTGGTTTAATAAGTAGTAAGTTTTGTACTATATATTACTTTAGTTTTTATATACATATGGATGATGTTTGAACAAAAGGAAACCTAAAAATATACAAATAAAAACACTTAAACTAGATGGCTTTTTTCACCTTAATTATATATCCATTCATTGTCAATTGATGCTTTTAAAATAAAGTTTTGATATTTTTAATTACCATAAACCAATATTGTAACGAGCGTGGGGGAACTAAAATCTTCAATTTTTATATACCTAGAACATCACACCAAATTTATTGAGATGTTGTCACTCGTTCATTGGTGTTGTCTCTGGTTTAACTGGCTAAGAACTTAAAGTTTGAACCAAAGATGTGTTATCACTTATTAGATTATTCAGAAAAAAGTGATAGAAAAAAAAAGCTATAATCAAACAAGGTATATAGACTAAAATACTGGGAAACACTAACGAAGTGAAGACCACATAGAAGGCTATTTCACAAACTTTTTACACCCTTAAATTCTTAAAACAAACATGCTATTAAGTAATAGACATCGATCACAAACACAACTAATTAATTCCTACGAAATCCGAAAAGAGAAGGGGACTGCAATGGTGATATATTAAGATAAAATAAGATGAGACGTACGAAAGATCAGTTACATTATTTCTTCGGTTCAGAAAGGGGGACGATTAGCACCCCAATAAGCATCCGTAGGCACTTGTATAGAATTTAGCAGATTAGGAGGCAATCCATTGAATAAAGATGGATTTGCATCATTCAAGGCTTGTTGTTGTTGGCTACCAATACCAGTAGGTGATCCTAGAGGGCCATTCCCTGAGCCGGGTGTAGTTTCTTCTTCTTCAAGGGGAAGTCTTTCATAAGCAGCATTCCCGAAAGATGCTGCCATGATTACCACGGGGCCTGCTGATAATAGAGGCCCCACCACTCCTCCTCCAACCACCTGTCCTTGACCACCAGCTAAGTAGATGGTCAATCCTGAAGCGGCAGGTGGAGCTGGAGGAGGAAGAAAGGAACCTGATAAAGATAAGATTTCAAATCTCCCATGAAGTGTCACGACAGCCCCCGGGGCTGCTGGCTGCTTTAATGTAACATTGGTGACCGTGCCACTACCACTCAAAATACACACCCCTCTTTGTCTCCTTGTCGCAAAGTTCGATATACTTTCTTGAATATCACACCCACTAGCCACCTCCATCACATGGGACCTTAGCGCGTTAGCGCTATCCCTAGTGATAATAATAGGTGGTTTAGGTTTATTCTTTGAACCAGCTGGACGGCCACGAGGCCGTCTAGAACCACCACCACCACCGCTACTATGATCTCCATCACCGGTTACTACAGACGCCAACTCTCTATTACCATCATTATGGTTGTCTTCACGCTCTCTCTTTTGGCCGCCATGGTTATTGAGGCTGCTACTTCCACCACTTTGCTCATCCTCATCCGAATTCGGCTGCTGCAGTAGTTGTTGATGCTGCTGCTGATGGTGATGGGTAGCCTGGTGTTGCTGAAACTGTTGATGGTGGTGAAGCTGGAGATCTCTAGTGTGAAAAGGAGGAGGAAGATGTCGACCATGAGCAGTTACTGGATCCATAATATTCTTTGCACTAATTTCTTTGATCAAAACACACCCTCAAAGAACTCTAAATCTTGGCAAGTTTTAGGTATGTTTTGTTAAGTTACTATTCATCTACTACTAGTACTAACTTAATTTCACCAAAAAGTTAAGTTAACCAAATTCTTATCATATTTGCAACTTCTTTGTGTCTACCTTTAATTTTTTGGTAACAGCTAAGAAAGGAATAAATATGGAGAATTTGGTTGATGTTGCTGGTGAAGGTTAGAGAGAGGAATAGATAGAGAAGGTGTGTTGTTGTGATCTTAGCTAGCTATAGCTCCAAGTCCAAGTCTTGTTTGGGTTAGGGTTAGGTCATGAAGAGAGAGAGGGATAAGTTTGCGTGCGCATGGGCGGTGAAGTGGGTCCTATATTTGTCTCCTATTCTTACCCATGTTCTCCCCCAATTCTTGAGTTCATGTTTCCATTTTGTGTTTTGTGCAGTAAATTTTCATGTTTTATATGCTCAAGACTATTGTTACAATTGCTTTTTTTTTTTTTTGGATTAGAATAGAAGGAATTCCTTTTATGTATATTAATGGAACATCTAAAGTATTCTAATGAAAACACATGAAAAAAGCATTGGAAAATAAACATTATTTAGGAGATCTTCAACTATATATCTATTTGTTTGGATCTAAATCGCACTAACCAATTTAGTTATAATTAAAGAGTATCCATTGTATGTAGTTTAACGAGTGCCCTGATGATCAAGAGATTCACTAAAACTAAAAAAGTCTAACAAGTTTGAAGAGTTTCTTGTAGACATGTCGTGCCTCGTTAAATTGGTCTCGGCATTCATGACACGGAATCAAAACAAGACAACAAATCTCTAGTCATTGATTGAATTAAATGAGCCGAGTTATGGGTGTAAACCTTATTTCCACATGTCACCGATTAATTCATTGATTGAATTCGATCATTAGGGATGACAAAACTTTGAGGTTTTTTTCTCTGAATATTTGTAAAGGCTCATGTTCAACATCTTGTTGTCTAGAGTACGTGTAAGGCTTCCCCATTATACGGTAAGTTTTCTTCGATATCGTATGCCTACTGAATGTTCTAAAAAAAATACACATTGTATTAGTTGTGAATGTTCATAAACCATAAACGTTTATCAAAACTATTTCATAAAGTTAATGCGTGCGGACTAACACTATCTTTCTTTATAAAACGAAAGAAATTAAAATTAAAAATAGAGTTTTATTAATGACAACTCTTGTAATATAAAAGAAAAGTACCAACCATCAATGAGTATTTTGTGTTCATACTTATAACCTCTTTAAGCGTATCCAGCGAGTAAGATTTAAGAATTTTGTATTTGCCATTCAATTAGGTGTATATAAAGTTTTACGAGCATAATACCCGCACGTTGCGGCATAATTTTGTTTTAGGAGTGACAATTTGTTATAAGGGTAGATACGGTAATTCAGTGTTGTAGTGTACGGAGGACCATTTTGAGAACCATATATATAGTGAAAGAGGTTTTTTGGAAGAAAAAAAAATATGCTTAATTTTTTAAAACATACCATAAATAAAACTTCAAAATGCTTTATAAAAGAGTATAGATGTTTCATACTTATTTTGGCAATACACCTTGTAATTTGTTTGCGACTGAAGTATATGAAGTATTCCCTTTTGATGTGAGATAATTTCTTTCCTAAACTCATGATCGATGGTGATGTATAAGGATATATTTCAAACCTTAGTTGCATACTTGCGTAGTACTCCGTATTAGTCATGAAAATCCGGGCACAAATGATTAGATAACCCAAATTGATGAAATTCGGGCACAAATGATTAGATAGCCCAGATTATTTTGTACTCCGTATCATTTTTGTAAGTATCTCATATCATATATTGAGCGTGACAAGACTTTGTTGTCTTTCACAAATTTCAGTTATAAGATTATTGAGAAAAATGAAAATAAACGTATATACGTTTGCTAAATAACACATTTTAACAAGAATTAATTGCATTTTTGGTCCCTGTGGTATTACACTTTTTGCAAGAATGGTCCAAACTTTTGAAAAGTCACAATTTTGGTGCCAAAAGTGTGACTTTTTCGCAAAAATGGTCCAAAAGATAACTTCCGTCTAATTTCTTCCTTTAGTGTGGTCATGTGCGTGTCATGTGAGGGGTAAAATTGTCGATTTACATAAACAAGACCGTTCTCTACTCTCTCTCTATCTCTTTACTCGATCTCTTTCTCCTATTTTGTTTACTTTCCAGTGACCATTTGTACTTTTGTGACTAACTATTTACGGCCACCTTCACCAGTAAAACCACTCACCAGACATCAAACACACCACCAACTCGAAAGCATTAGCCCACCAACTCCACCGCTCCACAATATCTAAAAAAACCAGTGCTTACCCCCCTTCGGAAAACCACCCACCGGACTTTAACCAACACCACCGTACATCAAATCCGCACCACCGTAACCCCCTCCAGCCATCACAACACCTTACATCATAACGTACATCACACCCACACCACCGTCAGACCCTCCCTAGTTGACATCCTTTAGCCATCAAAACCTCCGTCGGCCCCTACCCACCACCCATAACATTACCTTACCCACTCACCACACCACCCATAACATCAATCTCGGTCAACGACTGCTGTTCAACTCTCTCTCTATATATATATATATATATCTTGTTCATGTATGTCTGGCCAAGGGTTTTTTTACCCATCTTTGAATATCACAATTATTTTCTTTTTCATGATCTGGTGGGTTTTAAATGTAGATATATATATATATATATAGAGAGAGAGATCTATATATCTATATAGATAGTGATGGTGTAGATAGGGAATATCGGCCGAAGTGTGGTGGTGATTTTCTCCGGCCGAAGTGTAGAGATATTTATATAAATACAGATCTTATATATATAGAGATCTATATATACAGATCTATATATCTGATTTATATATATGCTAATTAAATGTAACACTTTGTTTTGATTGCAGAGGTAGTAGTTTAGATTAGGGGTTTAAGTATTATTTGTTTAGATTTGAAATTTAGGGTTTGGCTACTATTTCAGATTTGAGATTCTTTTTAGAAGAAAAGGTGTTGGTTGGTGGTTGAATGTGTTTGGGGAAGAAGATGTTTGTGAAACAAAAGAACATAAATAAAAAAGAAAAAAAATAATAAAGATTGCGTTAGTTGCAAAATTGGTCCTTGTATGTGTAATAAGACGAGATTGCTCATCATGTGAGAGACACATGACCACACTAACGGAAGAAATTAGACGGAAGTTATCTTTTGGACCATTTTTGCGAAAAAGTCACACTTTTGGCACCAAATTTGCGATTTTTCAAAAGTTTGGACCATTCTTGCAAAAAGTGTAATACCATAGGGACCAAAAATGCAATTAGTTCTTTAACAATAAAAAAAAGGTTATTTTGTAGACAACATATATTTAAGGCACAGGGTAGCACCACCATGCAAAAGTCATCCCGACCAAGGTATTGACGGCGATGTCGCCGCTAATACTCTGACACTGACAGGGGGCCCGCTATTTTCTCTGCCAGAATTTACCATTAAGGACATGGGAGCCCGCAGTATTAGCGGCGACGTCGCCGCTAATACTACCTGGTCGGGGTTTGACTTTTTTTAGCCTGGTGGGCTTACGCTCCTCGATATTTAAACCCAACATGAGATTAGAAATTATTTTTGTTTGTATGTCACAAGAAAAAAAATGGGAAAAATGAGTCGAAGTTTGCACCAAAAGAAATCCTAGGGAGAAAAATTAGCACAAAAATCAAATTTTCTTTTTGAGAAACAAACAAGGTAATGCTTGATGTCATAAACAAGGAATGAGCCAAAGTTGATGGTATTACCATAAATGCAACAACCAAATTGAGGACAAGGTGAGAGTGTGTGGGTGATTTGAGCTCCCCCTCAAGACACGGTCTGACCATTCCAGACCTTATTGATTGGGTTATGGGTCCGGTCCAATTTCCAATAGAACTTCCACATGCCCATTTATCCATCACTCATCACAATTAATTTCTCCTTTAACACTCATTTTAACTTCTTTATTACCGTTGTTTTCTAAACGGCCATTGGGTGGAGGATTTTTCACTATGTTATTTTATTTTGAAAAGTCACCGGTTTAAATTTTGTTACATGTAAATGTGATAAAGAGAAATTTAGCAGAATTATATACTCTAATACATGGGAAGTTTCTCGGATCGAATAGCAGAATTGAGTGGTTTTAATCTTATTTGAGTTTATCTCATGTTGTATTCTATATTAAAACCCGAACTTCGATGTATCTCTAGCTTCTCGCTAGACTTCTTCTGATTAATAATATTACTTTTGAATGTTCAAAAAAAAAAAAATACATGGAAAGTAAACTATTTAAGACGTTGTCAAGGGTCGAGCCAACATGGACACACTAATGTAGGGCATGTTAGCCATTAATCCTTTGACTTGAAGTCACAGTATTGGTTAATGGATGTATACAAAAAGAATTTATATATATGTGAGTGTAGATTAAATTTTGAGATTTATCATTTATGCAATTGTTTTTGACATAGTATAGTATCTCTATCTCTTCTCTATAATAAATAATACAAGATTCTTTTTTAAAATATTTTTAGAAAATTTTTATAAGCAAACTCATATTTTACCTTAAAAGATTTTTTTTATAATTATGATCATATGAAAAAAGAAAATAAAAATAACACCTTACATGTTTATTAAAAAATATTAATTAATCAATTATTAATAAGAAAAAAAAATTCTATCTTTTATAATATTTTTCTATTTTTTTTTTTTCATATCACATTATAATTTTAAATAAAAACCTTTTAAGATAAAATATGATTTTGTCATATAAAAACTTTTTTAAAATACTTATAGAAAACAATCTTTTTTTATTTATGATAGAGATTAAGCGATAATTGTGGTAATGACGAGGTACAATCTCTGCCAATCAGCTTCAACTATAGGTTAGCAAGTAAATACGAATTAATATCATAAAAAATAAGTTTGTAATGTAGCTACACTTAATTCCAAAACGATTAAAGGAAGAACTACAAAGAAAACAACATAATTCCTTATAAATACAAAAACTCATTCATACAAAGCATAGTCCAAGTGAAAGATTTTCATACATGATTGATGATTGAGGTAATGGCGAAGTACAATGTTTTAAATAAAGGAGTTCAACATGTTCAACTGGTATTTGGTCAATCAATTGGTTTACAAGGTTTTTTTTTTTTTTTTTAATAAAAAAATGAGGAATGATAACTGATAGGTTTTTAGATTTTTTTTCTTGATAAACCAACCCAGTATAGCTGGTTATCCATGATTTGTGTACTTTAATGTTACTTTAGGTTTTTTGTGGTGAAATATATATTTCAATTTTAAGACTATGTTTTGTATTACTTTATTACTAGATTTTAAGTGAATTTTTGTTGTATTGTAACAACATTAATGGCACTTTATGAAAATATAGATTGACTAATCTATCGGATTTAACTGAATGGTTTAACTAATTGAACTGGTTTTTAAAGATGTAACTTTTTTAATTAAGAAGCCAGTTTTAAAACATTAGTGAGGTAAGAGGTGAGGTATAAAGCCATTTCCCATAGCCACCCTCTTCAAAAATGTCATTTGCCTTCATTCCAAATGGCAATCTGGCTTTGTGTGCAAATATTATCCAATCCCCAAACAACTTGCATTCACATTATAACATAGTCAAATGCTTGATCCAAACACAATACTAAATGTATTCCAAATTCAACTATCGACTGCGAATACTTCACCATAACTAGTTGGATAACCAACAAATTTCAAATTCATGTTTTTTTGAAATATTCAAGTTGACATTCTTCCTCGTTAGTAATATTAAATAATTTTTAAAAGAAAACAAAGCAAGAAAAACGCCATTTAAAATGATTGTATATGCTTGTTTAATAAAATAATATCATCATAATATGATGTGCACAAGAAAGCAACTTTGTACTCCTTGAAAGGTCATCTATCCAAACCTTCATTTAGCTTTAGAAAAAACCCAAACTCTTCAATGGTTTTTAGTAATATGCAAATCGACAAATCAAATATCAAATCGATGAAGGAATCATCCAACTACATCTAAATGGTAGGCATAAGAAAGAAAAAAGTTCAATGAGAATCTGGCATAATATAAAAATATAAAGTAGATAATAAAGGAATCATCCAACTACATCTAAATGTAGGGCATCCAATAGATATCATGTTAACTGGACAACCTGATGACATGATAGCAACAATGATAAAATAATAATAATAATAGTAAATATATCATCAAATGACAGTTTGATTGTATATCTGACACTCTATAAGATAGTTCTTTTATGGTTATGGCAAGCTAACATCCCTGACATGCAGTAATATAATTCCCCACTTCGCATTTAGGAACTTGTTATCAAAGATACATTAAAAATAGACAAAACAACATACTATATTTTTTCATAAAATCGTCAGACCATATATTAAACTAAATAAGAACTAGCTGAATGATGAAACAACTGGAAAACAGTTTACCAAATTTCAGCGCAACTATGAACATCAGATAGCAAACAACGATACATATTTAAACTAATACAAAGCTATATTCATGCAAACTATATCTCTATACGTAAGCGTCGCAATTCAGATAAAAAGGTTTTACTAGAAGTCAATGTACGGTGAGCAAGAGAGCGTATGTCATCTCGTGAACAGTCACGTGAGATCCGAACTAGCTCCCAAAGGGCACCTCCATTTACCATGTCTCTTGTATTTACTTCTGCATATATTATGTTGAAAATTTACAACAAAAACTATTACTTTCTTCCAAATTAAGAATAGAATTGTTATTGAGATTCCAATGAATCAGGACTCCACAGGTTTACAAGCATGGAAAAAAGAAAGACCTGGCTTGCATATTTTAAAGAACTATTTTTGTGGCTCTAGCTTGTGACCTTATGTCAAACTGTAACCATAGTAGTTGATCCAATGATTACCCTAGGCCAGATGGGTAGGCAAGGCTCAAAACAGGCTGGCTTAAATTGACACAAGACGATTTTTTGTCTTCATAAAGATTTGTAATATATCAATGCATTAAATACGACTTACACAAATGATTGTAAAAACTATAGTCATGCGCAATAAACAAAATGATTTAGAGATTGTATGCACGATAACAATTTTAAGTGACTCGTAACCCATTTGACCCAATCGGCGCATTTAACACGTTCCTTTTTAGCTATAAGCCAAAAGTTAAGCTGTTTGAAATTATAAAATTCCTTATCAAGTTAACCAAAAGTTAAGGTGTTTTAAATGTACATGGAGATGCTAAATAGCATGTAAGGTAAAAAGCTATCTATTGTCATTATGCAAATTGCAATGAAATAAACTTACCATGTTGTGCTAAATGACAAAGTGCAAGTTCAATGTGCCGCCTGATAATTGATGCTTCACTATTTGCATTTTGAACTATCCATGGAAGTGCACCATCTTCAATCAACATTGACCTCCCTTTTCTTGTCCCTAACACAGTGAAAGAAGCAAAATATTAGTAGAATGCATTAGGTTTGTACTTTATAAAAGAGAAAAGTTAACCAAGCATATCTTGCAAATTCAGCGGTCACCACCACAAAGGAAATACAAAGTATAACAGCCATGTAAGTACGACAGTTTGAAGCACTTGCCTTTGCTAGATGCCCGTGATTCGCATTTTGCGAAATTTGCAATTCCACGTGCAACTTGCGAAAGAACATCTGGATGTCTTGACCTGACCATCCCAAGTAAAGCCTTAATTCCTCCTTCAGACTGCAACCGGGTTTGTAGTTTATCTGGCAGGCCATTAACACAAAGAAATGAGCTTTTTATATGACATCCTAGCAATATAAAGATAGTGTAGCATACTATTTTTAAATGTCACTTTAGTATAATTGATAGTTTTTTTTATATCTTCACCATTTCACTTAATGCAAAAAACAAACTAGTACGCATATCAACGAAGTGGTTGAAAATTCCTCAATAATAATCAGAGATTATGAGTTCAGACCATGTGGAATGATTTACTACAGTTGTGTCTAGGTGGAGGGAGTTTTTCAACGCCTTTGGTGTGGTAAGCTTTCCCTAGTTTTTTATGGAGGAAAAAAACTAAACATATTTTTTTCTTTCTGAGAGTAGCTAAATCAGAAAACTAAAGATAGAACTCTGCAAGTAGAATAAGGGATATTGATAGGTGCAGGATGGTCGGTCATGTCTACAGAATGCTAGCAGTTGCAATAATGTAGATGTGGCAATTTCAACCAACTTATTTATTAATGGGTCAATTTAGGTTACCTCCAAAATCATTTTATTCAAAACATCAGTGTGTTATTGAAACAAATCAATATTTGAGATCATATTTGACACACTAGATATTAGCAACAAATCTTGAAAATATGGTAAAAAGTATTTTGGGTGAACCAGACCACGGCTTATTTTGCCCCTACCCAGCCACGCATGTTGCCACCTCTACATAGAAAATTATGCGTTACCATTTCCACATAGATTCGCAATTGCTCCAGCAATCATGCGTAAAGTCTGGGGATCTTCGGCATCCACTGCAGTCATTGCTAGAAGACTGATCCCGCCTTGAACCACTATAAGCTCCTGATTAGTCTCTGCATAGTCAAACAAAATTAGAAAAGTTATTACCACAAACCCAAAACAAAAATACTGCATGCTGATGGATTATTACACACATCAATTAACTAAATGAAATTCAAGAGTTACCATTCATTGCAAGGTTGGCAATTGCACCAGCTGCTATTCTGCAAATTGTTTCGTCAAAGTTCCGACTTCGAAGGAGCTCCAACAGTGATGTGAGACCACCAGCTTCAACTATTCTTTCCTGATTTGCATCTGCAGGTTATATGGCACAATGACTGTTATAATGATGGTCTATACAATTTGGTAAACTAAAATAACAACTTTGTTATATTAATCGAATTATAAATCGTCATATAAGTAAATTTAAAAACCTTGGGTATGTACAGAAAGTTATTCATTTGTAAGAATAGGTAGCGATTAGAGGAGACAAGTTGGATGAATCAAGAAAATGGTGTAACAGACCAAAACTTTGTAGAGTGGGTTGACCCAGAACCCTAATTGTCCAAAGATTTAATTTTTTTTTCTATAAATGAACTTTTGTATCAAATATCAAAATATGATTACAAACACTAAACTATTATAATGATAATTTAAGTTTTTAGTACGACAATTCAGGAGGTTTTAAACGTTAACAATAGGCAACCTTCACTCCTTTTCAGTGGAATGCTAATTAGATATCAGATATAACCCGAGTTGACCCATTTATACAATTATACATATATGGGTTGAAATTGCCACCTTACTGTTCAATTAGTAAATGCATCTTACAAACTAAGTATGTGATGCTTCAAATCATCTTTTAAAATCTGTTCTGTTTAAGAGAGTAGTGGAGATCAGAAAACTAACCTTCAGCTGCTAAGTTAGCCACCACCTTCACAGCATGCAAACGTACATTAGAATCTTCTGACTCTAGCAATGATAATATCTTTTGCAGTCCAACTATACAATTTGATCAACAGAAAAAAGCAATTAGGAATCTTAGCCAATGTGGAAGAAACATGTGCAACCTTTTGCATACCTTGTTCGTGAATATTGGCAATTGATGTTCGATCTCCGTTGCTTTGATCCTCATATTGTGAATGTCTAGGCTGAAGCAACATGAAACTAAAGTGAGAATGAGATATAAACGATCTCATGATTTAGATTTGACTATAAAGATAACACATTTCACTTAATACACTATGTCTCAAGAGGGGATTGAACCCAGATCCATATCCAGAGTTATGAGAAATGTAAACAAATAACAATAACTAATTCAAAAGAATGTATAAAATCTGATAACTATATATTTTATTCTTATAAATACATAATGGAAATGTCAAATCATTGTAAAGCCAGTAAGAAAAGTACCTGCCCAGATTCAAAGGTCAGTTGTGACAACCTGCTTTGTAAGAGCTGAACTTCTTGTTCTAGCTTCTGTTTCTGACGAGTTTCATCATCCAGTAATCTTTTAAGTTTTAAAACATCAGCATTTACACCTGCCTAGTCCATGAGAATATTCTTTAAATAATTACAAAATTCCAAAAATTAAAAAGAACGGAAAGAAAAGAAATACAGAACTTGGAGGTCATGCAAATTAGTTGAATCTCAGAAAATCCATACCTCTGTTGACAAAGGCTGGGAGTTCCTAAGATTGTAGATCTCTTCTTCAGCCTCTTTCCTCAGACTAATTTCCTTCTGCAGTATATTCTGTAACTCTATAACATCTTGATCGCCCTGATAAATAACAGAGGGGGAAGGGAGGATGAAAAGAAATTCTAATAAATATGACTAGCTTCATGTAGAGTTAGCAATTTCAATTTTCAACTTCCAAGCCAATTATTTATGAACGCATTGATTCTGAATTTGTTTTATATCCGATGAATCAGATCGGCAAAATTCAAGAGATAGCTAAAAAGGAAACAGTCGACGGGAAGAACAGTACAAAGAGGTCAAAAGTCACCCTAATGATATTACTATTCCATACAACTTGCTACTATATATTTAAATTCAAGTAGATGTTTATTGTAACATATATATATATATCGGATTTTTTACTCATATTAAACATGCAATATTAATAAATAAAAAGAATTAGTCACATTTTTTGTCTAAACTTAATCTAACTTGGCCCGGTCAACCCCTACCAAAAGAGAATGAATTTTGAAAATCACCCAAATCTCACCAAGAGTAAATCAGATCATTTTGGAAGTCGTGAGAAGAGGTGAATGAATACAGGTGTTAAACAAAGACATGGACAACCAAGTAACTAACAAAATGATAAACTATTATACCTCAACAAGAGTACATATAAAATGTTTGCCTTGAGCATTTAGTTAAAAATTTTGGGTTTTTTCAAAAGCTAAAAAGGAAATGGTGCTATGGCTTGAACGAAATGAAATACCTTCCTCTTTCTAGCAATTAAAAGTTAAAACCATCTAGTGTATCTATGATATTTCTTACTGAATACGATGCAAAGGAAAAATAAAGAAGCCTCCGTTCTTAAAAATAATTTTCTACATCAGCCACATTAAAACAAAAAGAAGATTAGAATGCAACTTTTTTAAAATCGTAGAACCTAATTCTAAGTGTTATCCATATGGACGCAGTCTCTTTACCATTGGGTAAAGGCAAGACTGTCTACATCTTAACTCCCCCATACCCTGCTTTAACAGGAATTAAGTACTGGTGTTGTTTCTTATTCCAAGTGTTAAACGATAATAACTGCAATATTATGAGAATGAAAATGTTCAGATCTTTAGATTACGAGCGTAACACCGGTTGTTATAATACTATGTCACACAACTCACAACTTCTAAAGGCCAGGGGTGGGAGGAACAAATGAAGATGCAATTTCAGCTTACTACTACCTTTCCACCATGGTTGCCATTAGAGAACCCATTGTTTCCGTACTTATGTTGATTGCTCATCCACTTCTCCTCAAGCTTCTTAATTGACTCCATGTAATCCATCTGACATTTCATTTTCTCCCTCTACAAGAGAATGAAAAGTTAAACAGCAGCCAGAACATTGGGAAGACATATGGATCAAACTATTGAAGTGTAAACACATGTAACAGAGTTACTGAATATCCACTAGAAATCAGCAAGGAAGAAAAGGGTACGAAAATAGATATAAGACACTAAGCTTACCTCCAAAGCATCTGCATAATTCATTTCAGCATCTGAGACACGCTTATGTGCTTCTATTGCTGTCCTTTCAACCTCATCCTCAAATGCTTTCTGCTGTCTTTCATTTTCTGCAATGAGCTTGTCAATCTGTATCTCAAGCCTTCTACACAAACTTCTGTAGTCGAATTCCTCTTTAATTTTTAACATGTTCTCCACTTTCATAGCCTGTGACAGATTTGAATGTTAAGCCTGTTACTTATTTGTCACGTAAAAAGGTGAAACACCAAGCTACAGATTAAGCAACTAGCACAATAATGGGACAATGTACAAGGATCCCATAAATCTAACGCACATAGCACACCCTCATTAAGCAGGAAGGCTAGTTCTGTGATTTAGAATGTGACATCCAATTTAATGGTGTGCACCAGGTAGGGACCAGACTGAAACCAGAAAAAAATAATGGAACTGAACACCAACTTATTAAACTCGCTATCTGGTTGCAGTTGATTTCAAACAGGACAATGAGTCAGCTAATTATATACTGTATCATATATGTGGTTTTAAGTTAAACAGATACAAGACTTAAATATAACCCAAAAACCAAATCAAGAACTGAACCTAAAACGGTTTTCAAAAGAATCTAGAACCTATAACCAAACAATACATAGCCATCAACAGTGTCAAACTCCCGGTTCACTTGTTCGATATTGTCAGTCTGAAAAGAGTTTTTGCAAAATCCAACTGCAAATACAATAGAGCTACCAAATTTCGGTTTTGTCCATAGCTCCCCAATGAAAAGACTCATAAACATTAGACATAAATAAGTCATAACAGAAACTTTTAGAAGTGACAATTTAAACATATTAGGTGAAACTTTTAGGGGTTCACTTGTTGATGTTCTATGAGTCAACTAGTGATGTTTTTACCAATAGGAATCACTGAATCAGATCAATAATATTAGTAACAAGCTTGGCATGATCAACGTACATGATTTAGCTTGAGAAAGAATATTATATAGAAGGAAACTTTTATGAGTAGAAGATAGGTTTCTAGAGTTTATCCAGATTATAGAAAAGCTTGCAAACTATATACGTTCTGAAGCATTGTATCTTCTATAAAAAGAGGTCATTACCAGAAGGAACTATGGGAGAGAATTTGGTAAATGACACTACTATAAAGTGTATGGTCAAAGAATCGGCAAGTATAAATGTACAGAAAACAGCAGAAGTATCTAACTTTTGAGTTGCAGGCTTTTAAGAGATAGGTTGCTTACCCTTTGTCCAAACAATATAGTACTTGCAGTCTCTGAACGATGGCGGGGAGATGGACCAATAGTTATGACCAATGATGTTCTTGCAGTGCCTACATATATAGCAGTAAAAGAGTGCAAAACCATGTCAAAAAGAATGTGACAACCCCTGTCAAAACAAGTGCCTACAAGTTGCTCATAGCCTCATATTCTAAAAAACTTACCTCCAAATGAATCTTTAAGCAGCCTTGTCAGCTTAGAATCTCTAACGGGTACATGAGGGCTGTTCTCTGCAAGAGCATTTATGCACTTCCCCAATGCACTTAGTGAAAGATTGATAGATTTGGCTTCCTCTAATGTGTGCCCCTCGCTTCCTGTTAAAATAAAACAAGAACAAAGAACATTACCACATATAGTGAGTCAAAAGAATAGAACATACTGCGCTACTTGAAAGGAGAGCAGGAAGTGCACATGACTAAAAAAAAAAAAACTTTTAAAAATACAGTTGCACTCACGCTGGACAGTCAAAAAATGCTTTGGAAGGTTATTGTGTGTGGAACGTATTGACATGGAACTTTGAACTCACGCTCAACAAACACAAAATGCTTTTAGAAATACATCAAGTACTAGAGGTTAGACGTGTCACAATAGGCCTCAAGTAATGATGAAACAATGACGGGACTTCCAAATCAATACATCAACAATCGACATGAACATGTGTTTGTGTGGGCTGTGCATTAAACTTGTGTGTGTGCTGAGATTACCACCTGGCGCCTGCTTGAAATAAGTATATGTATATAAACTGAACCCCAAGGTTAACTACTATGCTGGATTAGCTTATGTGTTGAAAAGTAAACGGTGTAAGCAAAATGTTTTCTTATTGATAGCTAGGTATGCACGAGGAACCAAAAGACCAAAGATTTACATAGCAAAATGAAGTATAAGCACCTGATTTATGAACGCGCTTAAAGCAAGCAAGATCTACCGAACTAATTTGCCTTTGTGTATAATAGTAGCTTAAAAGTATTTCCCATGTGAGAGGAATGATCATTTTCTTATTGATAGCTAGGTATGCACAAGGAATCAAAAGACAAAAGATTTACATGGCAAAATGAAGTATAAGCACCTGATTTATGAATGCGCTCAGAGCCAGCAAGATCTACTACAACTAATTTGCCTTTGCGTATAATAGATGGTTTAAAAGTATTTCCCGTGTGAGAGGAATGATCATTTTCAGCTGAAATCTCAGATTCAGGCTCAGTGACAGATCTTTTAATATGTACCTATATTAGTGTATAGAAGAGCAAAATCAAGAATCATTTATTTGCATAAATACCATACGTGCGTATTAAACAACCAAAGCTCACACCTACCATGAGAATAGCATGACTACGAGAGGACTCTGTATTGAGTTTTGTGTTAGTAGCTACTCGATGTGCCTCTCCCAGCCGCAATAACTCCATAAATTCCTTATGGTTTCGAACATCTACCATAGTTGCGGATGGTACAGAAACATCGCCAGTTTTTGGATCTTCAACTATTGCAATATTATCATTTTCTGGATTCAGAAGATCTTGAATTGTCTCCATGTAGATCTATAGATATTTTTTACCAAATAATATGATAATTAAAAAGACTAAATTTCATGAACGCTTCTGATGATTCAATTAACAGTAGAGCATAATAATGTAAACAATACTTCACATAATATACCTGCAAGTACGAGATTATTACAGAATCAGAATCCTGAGATATATTAGCTAGTATATCCTCCATTGCACGGACCATGATTCCACGAGCTGATGTGTCTTCATCCCCCAATCGTCCGAGAGTGAAAGTCTTTCCAGTGCCGGTTTGACCATAAGCCATCACTGTCCCATTATAACCATCTAAAACGCTCTAAAATGCATGAGGTGTATCAGTTCAAACATAAGTATTGCCCATAAATTTTGTCAACGGGTAATAGAAGATCCTGAGTATTCAAAAACAAAAACTATTGTGCAACAGCACCCACCTCCACGACAGGTTTTGCTACAACTTCGTATACCCTCTTCTGGGACGCAAATTCAGTGAGCACTTCATCAAATTCATAAGTATCTGAGTCCCAACTGTTCTTTCGAAGTTTCAACCTTTTAAGCTGCCATATAGTACGTTGTAAAATGTTTAAAATACTTCAAATGATTGATCAAACCCTACATAGAACTAAAAGTGTGGCTCAAACTTTGTTTCGAGCCTAACTTATATATATATATATATAATGCTGCGCACCTCTGGTTGCAATTCGACACAATCCGCAAAATCAGCATCTGCCACCAACTCCTCGGCATTTTGAGGTCTCAATCTCACAGCTACACGAACTCTACCAGAGACTGCAATGTCAACTCAGAATCAGTTTAAAAGTTACTTCTAAAGTTTACAAGATACAGTAATGGGGCAAAAAACATTTCCCATGATTAGTTTCAGTTTCCAAGTCATCTGAGCAAGCAAGACAGATAGGGA
Organism: Erigeron canadensis; assembly: GCF_010389155.1. Taxonomy (NCBI): domain Eukaryota; kingdom Viridiplantae; phylum Streptophyta; class Magnoliopsida; order Asterales; family Asteraceae; genus Erigeron; species Erigeron canadensis. The sequence continues at coordinate 24,970,099 of NC_057764.1, forward strand.
AAAGGGATCAAACGTAAAACTTATTGACATACAATAGAGTTATTCTCTGATGTGAAACCATGTTTAAGCCTTTTCTGACTTCAATAATAGTACTGTAACCTCATCACCAATGTTATCTATCTATGGAAAAGATTCTGTTATCATATACAGTATTAAAGTGAATGGTGCAGTCAGATTTTTAGCAGCATTGGCAGAACATTGCTATCCCTATGACAATGTGAACTAACCGGATCTTTTTCATCCACGGCTTTGACTGTGATACGTAACCAAAGGTTAAAAAGAATAATCAATAACCTCATCTCACATTTATAACTCACACTATCTAACAAATGTCAATCAGAAACTTTATAGTTATCTTTTTGCAGCAAGGATAACTAAAATTAACTTTATAGTTAATTTAACAAACTATTTACTCTTTTTGTATTGTTGTAACAAACTTTTATTCTGTTCCCAATACACCAAAGTAAATTTCTATATCAGGTAATGTTATAGTCAAAACTTACATCTAAATGGTAACACAAAAAAAAGTTTCTTACTAAAAAAAAGTAATGGCTATTTACATTTTGGTCCAATTTGATTTTCCTAGACAAATAATCCTAACTTGACTAATAATTAAAAAAAAAAAAAAAAATTAAAAACCCCTTTTTTTCTATTAATGCTAAAATGACAAGTACAACATCAACAACACCCAATGCCATCAAAATACGAAGAGGTGAGATGTAAAAATGCAGAATGATAATAATAAAAATAAAAAGTGAAGTAAGAGAGAGAGAAACAGACGGTGATCATCGCCGGAGCTGGAACGGCGGACATTGGAGGAAGTGGACTTGGATTTGAAAGAAGACGAAGGTTTGAGATTGGAAGGTGGTTGGGAACAAGTACGATCTGATGACTTCCTTATTACATTTCTGTACGAAGCCATCTTGTCTCAACTTCCTTTTTTGTGTTATTATTATTATTATATATCAATTACCGAGAATCAGATCATAGGAGATGTGAAGTACTACAGTGTTGTTGAGTGATTAAGAAAGAGCAAAAGGTGGGTGTGTTTGTGTGTGTGTGGTTTTGGGAGGGAGTTCAAACAAAAGGGGGAACATGGGAAGGGAGAGGTGTTGGTGGGTCCGATGTTTGCGGTGCTTTATTCAAGTGGAGAAAATAGGAGATGCGGGTCCCGCTACGGTGTGTGTGTGTGTTTTTTTTGAAGACGGAGGCGAGGTGTTTATTTGGCTACATAGTTGGTTTGGGTCATTTGGGGTTGATCTGGTGTGGTGGTTGGTTTTGTTTAGCTAAATTGGCAACTCAACTCACTCATATTATTTGGAAGAAAAAACATTTTTTCTTTTACACCTATTCAACTTACCTAATAAACTAATTTTTTGATAAATACTAATGTTTTTAAGAACAACAATTTCAATTGGCACCGAGGCGGTAACATTCACTTGGTTAATTTCCTCAAATTCTACTTTTCTTGTTAAACGAATAATAAAATATAGACCAACTAATGTTTGCTCGAATGAACCGGTTGGTGGTGGAATATTGGATGGGCCCCAATGAAAAGTTTGTTTTTTGACCATTAGATTGTGCTAAAAATCGATCGGTGGAAATAGTCTTACAACTTACAGTTGATCAATCTGACTAATCTGACAAGTTAGTTATGTGTATCGTTAGAGTCCATTTGAGTGTCATATATTTATATTTAGTTTTCAATTCACTTATAATCTAATGTCAACATTTTTACGATAAAATACAAATTTTAAAACATTTCATTCTAAAAATGAAACAACAATTGTTCATAATGAGACAATGATGGTGTATGGTGATGTTGTCTTTGTGAGTCTTGATGACTTTGAGAGATTGTGTTGATATACAATGATTGTGATAGTGGTAGTTTGGTAGCGATTGAATCCATATAATCTTCACTATATTAAATGAGAACACATCCAAATAGGTCCGTGATTATAAATTTAAACAGATAAAAGTCTCATTGTGAATTCCTTTAAAAAATTATTTGTTTGGTTAATGTTTGAAAGTTTAAGATAAAAGCTAATAATGAGTATATAATGATGTAACAAAAAATTATAACATGTTTTTGTCTTATTAAAAAAATTGGTTTACCAAGCATGTATTAAGCTTTTTAACCCTCAAGTTGTGTACAAGTATATGGTTTAGGTGTGAAACACTCACATGTATAAGGCTATTAGGTATCTAAACTTAAGTGTAAATACTCACATGTTGTTTTTTTAATCCATAAAAATCATGGGGGCCATGTGATTTAATTAAAATTCAACAAATATTAAAAAATTAGTATGTGAGGGATCCACACCTAAGCTTAAGTGCTGGACAACCTTATATTCACTTTTCCATATATATATATATATATATATTAAATAGGTTGATTATATTATTATCTTTAATTCTATATAATACAAACTACCTTTTATCTTTAAAAAACTTAAAATGCTTTTAATTTGCAACACTTTCTCAATCAAGTATATAAACGAAGTCAACTAAATAGAATAAGTAATATTGATAAAAAAAAAAAAATGTTAAATGCATTTCTAAAGATTGCAATTAACGTTCATTATAAAATGTAACTTTTATATCAAAAGCTCATTCTTTGAATTTTATGATATGTCTACAATTATTAAATATTTTATATGTAGCCCTTACGGCTTTGTTTAGCAAAACGATTTGCTATAAAAATATTATCAACATTTTGTAATTTTAAAAATTAAAAAAAGTAACTCCCAATATTTTGGGTCCCAATACCGTCTTCGACGGTGTATGGGGGAGGTTGATATGTAGACAGTCTTACCCCTACCAAAAGTAGAGAGACTGCTTTCAGGTTCTACCATAGGTAGAAAAGGACCTCTAGCCTTGCTGGGCATGAGGATCGAACCTATGACCTCTGTTTTCAGGGGCATGAGCTCCAACCACTGATCCAACCCAGTTGGTTTAATTAGGAAAACATATACGGTAATAATAATATTAGGAGGAGATAGGAAGATGGCTAATTAAAACACTGGATTGGCATGGGAGATAGATATTAAAGACCACAACGATCAATAAGTGATTTTATCTTCTTTCTTTTCTTTTTAATAAATTTTTTGCTTTTTTTTCTCCATCGCTATAATAGCCTATACTTTACGCTCTACAACAAAGGCTGTACATGAAAATGCGTCCAATGATTTTCTCTTAGTGAAGATCGATACTCTAGAGTCTAGAGTTTGTGACATCCATAAGAATTTCAAAACAAAAGAAAAGCTGAAAATTAATATACCCTTTTATATATACAAATCAATTTACAGCTTTCTTGAAGAGTGAGAGTCTCAAAGAAAGAGAAAGGCGATCTACAATGTGATTATTTCACTTTAAATGTTACAAAGTTTCATCGGCATTTGTTTAAATCATACGTTAATAATAATTTAGATCAATACCAATATCCATAATGTGGAGTACTATTAATTAATCAACTTTATACAACGGTTGATAGTTGAACTATTTGAATTCTAAATTAAAGGAAATAAAAAGAAGATAACACTTAAATTCTTATAATACATATATAAGAAATTAAATTCAACTAGACTATGACATTGGTGTTGAAATTTTGTTGTTTTTGTTGGTTAATTTTGACATTGTGTAGTTGAGATAACAAGACTTGGTTTTCTTGATGAAGCATAAGTGCCTTTCTTCTAAGTCTTTCATTCTCTTCAATAATGCATTGGTTTTGCATGTACAATTTCAAGTTCTTCATCACCATCTTTCTTTTTAGCATTACAAACAAGACCTTTGTTGTGATTCTTGTACTTTTCATGCCCATAACTCTTTTCCTGTTATATATTGAACAACAAAAAATTATCACTAGTGAGATAACTCAATACAATGTCATAAAATGATCACATAGTATTGAAATTTATGAACCACCAAACAATATACTGTATATATCTAGAATTATGTTTGGTTAGCATATATAAGGGTGCATGTCTACCATAGACTACAATTAGGAACAAAAGTTACAAAATAGAATGAGATAGCTAGCTAACCTTTGTAGATGGTGAAACTCAAAGCTTGATTTTTTGGGTTGTTCTTGGTGAGGAGATAGATATGAAGGTTGATATAGGTTTCCTTTGGAGGTGTCAAGACACATCTTCTGTTAACCACTTATTTAATGTTTGTGATAGAAGGGAGTGAAAGATATTAAATAGGGAATAAGAGTATGTATAAGTTGCATATATATAGGCAATTCTGTGTGTATGCATGAGGGGTAATTAAATTGGAAAACTTAAAAAATGATCTTATTTCTAACTAAATCCCTCATCACACATTTACATGTTTGACCACTCCTTCTCTTGGACCAACCTAAAACATAATGATGAAAAGAAGACTCATAATTACAAGGACCAAATGAAAAGAGGATCAACCTCCCTTCCATTCCCATCTCTTCACTAATCACAAGTAGTAGTAAAAAGAGATCAATTCTAACACTCAATCACACACAATAGAGAGTTCTCATTTGTACTTTTAGTCTTTCTTGATCAACGTTTTCAATCCAAAGATTAAAAAACATGTAGTGGGACCCAAATAAAGATGTACCTTTTTCTTGTTAGAATTTTGAATCTATGCCAATATTGTTAATGTAACAACTAACAAGTACTTCATGCAGCAAAAACTGTATGTTGGTTTAAGTTAGTTAAATTTTAGATACATAAAAATTAAGGCTATCCTCAAATAACCCAATTCAGTAGACTCTCTTTTTAACCTTTATTCTTGTTTGGATCCTAAAACCTTCCCTTTTTGTTCTTTTGTTACAATGAGTAATCATGATGGGGGGTTTCATTTTAGTCTTGTGTAATCAATGACATGAAATCATGATGGTAGCCAAAGACAACTCACTTCATTGTTGAATTCAAACTTGGATGCTTGCTTTAGTTACTGGGCGAACAATGTGAAGAATATACTTAAATAATAAAGGATAAATTTGGCTTTTCAGAAAAATTAAGCTAAATATTTATCTATAACTAAACATGCTATAGCAATTAACAAGAAAGTAGTTAACGACTTAACGGTACTTCTCATTATATCTTAGTGGTTAGCTTTACATGCTGGAGGTCTCGAGGAGACATATGGAATACATTTTCAATGAATTTCACAAATAAAGTCCTCCAGTGAAGGAGGTTTGAGTCCTGCAGATGGAGTAGGGTTTTATCCTAATTAAATGTCGTGCATTCGAGCAGTTTAGTTGAGGGTTTCTCCTCCTAGCTACTAAGTATTGAGGGTGAGGGGCTCTCTAGCGCGGACCCGGTTAAGAAAACGTAAGCTAGATCCCATGTTGCGAGCAAATGATCCACACCTTTCAAAAAAAAAATTAAAAAAATTAACGACTTAACGTCCTATCATTTCTACTTAAAGACATAATTAGACATGCCTAATCAAAGCCCATCTTGTTATAGAATGTGTCTTACCATCTCTAGTTGAATTAAAATGTGCTTATTAACACGTAAAAGCTAGCAGAGTCCTTCTGAAAGTAGTCTTTCTATCTTGGGGTATAGGTAATAGTGTTTGCATCCAACCTCCCTAGACTCAGCTTATGTGAAGATTAGGTATTGTTGTTACCGTTGTTCTTAATGTTGTAATGCAAAGGATTCGAGCATGCGAGTCATAAATAGACCAAGATATGGAGCACCTGGTTGAGGAATGTGGTTGGGGAGTCAATGAAGTTAGGTTTCTACTTTTGTCCCCGTTTGTACATGTAATTGAGTACCCATGGCCTATTCTCATTCAATTAGAAAACGAAATCCTTTTTGGCTTCATCTCAATTGCTTAAATTTTGTAATGATTAGAATGGTGGTGGTGTAAGATGCTACTGTTTTTGTGTACCTTTCTCTCTTCCATATCACACGGTTTATCATTATGGTTATGTTTGAAAAAACTAATTAAAAAGCATAAGTGGTGATCATTTCTATCAATTACGGAGTAGTAGAATTTTAATTGGTGTTTTTAACTTCTATCAATAGAAATTTCACCATCTATATGACTAAGAAAATGTTCTAGTATATCCATTAAAAAGCCTGATAATAATGATTTGTTTATTAGTCGTGTCGACTTATGTTAACTCATGTTAAGTCATAACTTACATAATAACATTTATAAGTATTGATAGAGACTCTAGCCATTTTTTCATTAAAAATTACACATCTATTCTAGTTTTTAATGGATTGATGGATTGTAAAGAGTTACAAAAGTTAATCCAAACTCAACCCATTTATTAATTATACGTTATAGTTATACGTGTTGACCCATTTTTAACCCAAACACATTAGCCTCAATCCAAACTCGCTTATTTCATTTTCATGTCGTGTTAGAGGTCGTGTCATGTATCGTGTCGAAAATTGCCACCCCTGACCTACTCAATACTTAATTGGTTACGATTACGTTGAGTTCAGAAATATAAATAACATCAGTGAATTTCATCATTTATCATAAAATTGACCTTAAATCGGCCATAAAATGATTGGGTTTTTATCGAGCTTTTAGTTGACCTTATTATAATTGTTAAAATGTGGATATTGTATTTACCCAAATTGGTGAAATAAAAACAGTTTATCTAAATCCAAAATTTACAAAAAACAAATTAACCTGAATAAATATATTTTCCCACATACTCCATAATATACAAGTTTTGCTAACTGAAAAATAAAAATCCTAAATAAAAGTCATATTAATGAACTTAATTAACGACGGATTCAACTATATAGTTGGATCAGTGGTAAACATTCTGGCCTTTGCAGACAGAAGTCATGGGTTCCATCCTCATCCATGCAAAGATTGGAGGACATTTTCTCTACCATTTAGGTAGAAAATGGAAGCAGCCTCTCTACTTAGGTAGAGGTAAGGTCTGCCTATATCTTCGCCTCCCCCATACACCGTCGAGGTATTGGGCTCAAAACCCGTGGACGACGGAACTGGACAGTTTCTTTATTCTTATTTAAGCAGATCAATTATATTTCCTCCATCCTACTAGACGTGTTCACTTTTAAATTTTAAATGTCAAATTTTATAAATTTTCACCATAAATATATATATATATTTTGTATTATATAACATTTAATGAAAAATATATGAACTGATTGTGTTTTATGTGTGTGTTCAATTTGTATAATTTTCATCAACTATTATATAACATAAATAAAAATATTTATGGTCAAAGTTGGTAAAATTTAATTTTGAAATTTTAAAAATAGACAAATTTACACATACAAATTTATATATGTATATCTATATCTATAGTTGATCGAAGATATTGCTGAAATTCCCATTAAGATAAGTACGGGAACAAGGCAATTGAGTTATCATGAAACATGATGGTAGTTTGAAACTTTGAACTATTAAGAAGGGGTAGTGTTCGAGCCAAATTGATAAGAGCCAGGACCACTTTAACTAGTAAGAACCTTCACTCATTTCGTCTCTTACTAACGCCTATATCATCTAAAACCTAAATCTATATATATCAATCAAAATTCTAAAAGTCAACAATTCAATGAGAGATTTCTCCACTAACAAAAAATCAACTCATTAGTGTAGAACTGGAGATCTCCACTAACTATAAACTAGCATTGTACCCGCACGATGCTGCGACGGCTTGGTGGTGGTGGTGACGGCGGTCGCAGTGGTGACGAACAGTTGTTGGTGATCGGTGTAAGTAATTGATTTAATGTAATTGATATGAAAGGGTAGTTAATATATTTTTTATAAGATAAGGGATTGATGATGTAAATTAATTTATTAAGGGTAAAATGATAATTTTGCATTTAATATTTTTATGAGAGAGAAAATGATAATTATTATAATATAATATTGAGGGTGTTTCTTTGGTGGGCTAACTCCTCACGGCCCAAAACCAAAAACAGAAAAGAATAAAATGAAATGATAATGGGCCACTTTCGTTTTTAGCCCAGAAATAAAGAAAACAAAATGAAATATAAATGGAATCTTAAATGGAATGGCAGGGGCGGGGATAAAGATCCTCTAAAACTAAGAAAATTTTATAAGTTACGCATTTTGCAACTAATATTGATGATTTTTTATGATATGATATATCCATATCCATCCTAATACATTGCCTGAATATTATGTTCAATTTAAAAATTGTAAATTTTCTCATGCAGCAAAAAAATTGGAACTTATGATCATGGCTTTTGTAGACAACATGTTTACCATCTCTTTTTTTGGAGGAGTTGGTGAAAAAAAATTTAAACCATTTAAGCTTTGAAAACATAACAACAAAACAAAACCAAATTAAATTTAAAAAATCAATTAAAACTAATAAAAATTTAAAAGTATAATAATGATAATAAATTTTGGAAAAGAGGGAAAAAAAGAAGAAGAAACATGAGTCAATATTTTTCATTAGGTATTAAATTAAAACAACTATAATATTACTTACTTAGTTTATTAGATAATTGGTTTATTTTAATTAATTATTATATTGGTGTCTGCGCAATGCAGCAGTGGTAACGGTGTGGTTATTAACGTAAAAATAATTTCATTGTGATCGGTGATGTGATGAATTTTTGCCGTGAGATGTGAAATGGGGAGGAAGGAGACGAATTGTGAATTAGGGTTTTTTTTTATTTGTTTCTGCGTGAAAGGAGAGATAAAAGTTGAAAATTTTTTAAGGGCATTTTGGTCATAAACTATAAAATAAAAATAAGGATGTATTAAGATGAAGGGTAAATTAGACATATCAAGTTATTAAATTTAAATGAGGGGAGTTGGGTTTATTTTATAAAGGAGTATAGATAAAACTTATTATAGTAAAAATCTAAATAAGGAATATGAAGTCATCAGATAATCCTATGGTTATGATTTAGTTTTGCTTTTAATCTAATGGTCTTGGTTTTTTCTTAAAAAAATTTAGATGACTCTTTTATAATTATTAAAAAATAATATAAAAAAGAAATTCTAAACACATTATATACTATTTATATATTTATATATGTAAAAAAAAACAACCTTAAGATCAATGATAGGCAATGTAGAGTTTTAATTCTTTTATTCAATTAATTATTTTTATATTTTTTACTTTATAAATTGTAATAGTAAGGTTCTATTTTTTAATTGTTATTGTACCTACAAAGATAAACAACACATTCAAACTATATCACTAAACCAAATTATAATATTATCAATTTCAAAGTTAAATTTTGAAAAATTAATTTAACTCGGATGGGCAAAATACCATATATATATATATACTAGGTATTTTACCCCGCGAGATGCGCGGCTAGTTATAAAGGTTATTTTATACATTAGTAAATAGGTATTCTATAAGTTTATTATGTGGAAATTGATTATGTTATAGTTCATAGTTAAATTCTGGTCACCTTTTGACTTTTCTAACATGTCAATATTACAATCACTCAACCTACCATAGTTATTAAACACTTCTTTTGAGAACATTTACCCTAAGATATTTTGATATCATCAACAACACCATTTGTGTAAAAATAAATCAAATGTAAATCGATAATGTAACAAATTCCTATGTGGCAAAATCTAAAAATATTTTTAAAATATATTTATATTATTATTTAATTATATTGTATATAAATATTCGAAAAAAATATGGAGGCGACACATAAAAAAATTCCTATATGGCAAAGTCTAAAAATATTTTTAAGTTGAGTTGGATGGTTTTATAAAGTTAGGATTCTTATTGTTTTATTAGTTGTATAGATATATTATAAATTTTAATTTAAGGATAAAAATATGTTTTTACTTCAGCTGTAAATTTTGATTTGTATTCATATATTTATAAAGGCTTAAATTTTGATTTGTATTCATATATTTATAAAGGCTTAAGCTTAGTAAGTGCATTATGTTTTGTAAAAATATATACTTTATAATCATGAACCATAATAATTATTTAATTGAGTCGTTAGTTTCTTTATATATTTGTGTATAAAATTATACTAGTTTTAATTTAAAACTCATACAAGGTATAATGATCCAAAATATGATTTAAAATGGTGCAGTTACGATTTTTAAAAGTAAAAAGAATAAAAATAAATAAAGAGACTTACATTGAAAAATTATATGAAAAATATGTTAGTACATTTAATGACTTTAACCTAATATATATTTAGTAATTTGTGATTATTAGTAATAGTAAAATAGTAATTAGTAGTAATTAGTAATCTAAATATGGTTAGTGATGTCATCAAAACAATCCAAAGGTTAAATTTTAAAATTGTTTTTTATTTAAATGTCGAGGCTTTTTAAAAAAAAAATTTTAAGGTGTTCTTTTATTCTTATTGTTACATCATCCAAGTCATATAACTGACACAAGGGAATAAATGACTAAAAACACATAAATGAGACTTAAAATGTAGACAATTGAACAATATTAGCCAACAAATCAATATGGAAAACATGTATAATTTGGTAAATATCAGCGTTGAAATGAAGATTAGAAAGTAAGACGTAGAAGACATGGATTAGAAGGAAAGGAAGGTTAAGATTCACTGCCGTAGTTCATGTGAAAAAGTGTTTTTATAATTAGCCTTAATATATTTCATGTTTGAGAAGTGGAACATTCATTTCAAATTGATATCCAAGAATATGTGGATCTCTAGATCTATATACATATTGTTGTGCATATCAAGAATTAAGTCGAATAGTAAGCTTACATTTTGGGTATAAATGTATATGTAGATTTGTAGACTATATACATATTTTTATGGATATTGACATATTGTGAATGATTGAAACTTTATTTCTTCGGTTTGAAATGAAAGAATATCTTCATCTAATAGTTGATGAGTGTTGGTGTATTTCCGGGTGACAACATCATTATAGAAGTTTGTCTTGAGTCTATTGAATATGTACTTGTAATAAACGTTAAGTTTTCGCGTATAATAAAGTCAACCTTGACTGTTGACCAAGTCAAGCTCGATCTTTGACCAGGTCGAGGTCAAGGTCAAGTCAAGGCTTTGGCCTATTACATACTAGGTCCGTTTAAGTCCATTATGTTTAGTATAAATAGAGATTAACCTTATGTTTAAGGTTAATCTTCTAGCTTTTGATTTCTTTCATATTCTTGCATTTAGGAACTTGGTATTTACTTGTAATAGCATTTACTGAAGTAATATACGGTTCCAGTTTATTCATATTTGTGTTCATGTTGTTGATTGCTTTCGTATAAGAATTTCCGAACTTATACATTAGATACTTAATCTTGTTAGATCCGGTGGCCAAGGGACTTACAATTGGTATCAGAGCCAACGGAGTTATTCTTTTGGTTCGGGATTAAGGTATTAACAACAATAAAGGTGGTTCATTTCGATTCTTCAAAGTTTTTCGGTGAAAACAAGCTTGATACGTCCATTCGCTCAAGAACAAGCCAAACTCGACCTCGAACACGCTCCAAGGTCGAGCTCGACCTCACTCCAAGCTCGACCTCGACCTCACTTAACCTCGACATCGACCTTTCCTCAAAGTTTTTTTTTTTGGTGAAAATAAGCTTCATACGCACTTAACCTCGACCTCGACCTCCTAGCTCAACCACCATTCTCCTAGCTTGACCACGCTCCTTCAAGCAGACTCGACCTCCTAGCTCGACCTCGTCGAGGTCGACCTCAAGCTCGACCAAGACTAGTCAAACTTGACCTGATTTTGTTTTGACCATAACTTTCAAACCGTAACTCCGTTTTTGACAATTCAAGCGGCCACGAATTCATAAATGAGTCTACTTTCCAATGGTTATGGGAACATCACTTGACCTCGACCAGGTCGAGCTCGACCTCAAGCTCGACCTCGACCTCCTACTAGCTCGACCAACCTTCTGGTATTTTGTGTTCGAAGGTTCGTGCACTATAAATATACGTATCTTTTGTTCGAGTAAAAAAAAAGTTTTAGAATTGGCAATCTTGATTATGTTTAGGTTCTGAACTTGTCTAAATATTGAACTTGTAAACTCTTTTGAGTTTAGGTTTGATATCTATTAATCGAGTTTTGGACTTGTAAACTTGATCAACTCTGGATTCTAATTTATCACTTTTCGAATTGTCAAGAACTTGTAAATTTGATTTAGTTTTGGTCTATGCTTGTTGGAATATTGAACTTGTAAACTCTTTGAGTTTTGGTTCGAATTATGTAATAAAGCAATAGACTTGAAAACTTGATCAACTTTAGGTTCTAAATTTAGACAACTCGAATCAATGATGGCTAGAGTTCTATCCTTTATAGAAGATTCTAAGAAATCTTAGAAGGAATTCAAGACCATGCCAAAAAGGTTGTTCTGACAAGGAGCTACTAGGTTATCTCTTGATTGTATATGTGAACAATTGTGTCACCATGTTGTTATGGCAATGAGCTATTGTGTTATCTCTGGATTGCATATGTGAACAACTATGGGATTAAGATGAGAATGGGAGAATTGTTGTAACAAAAAAACAAACATATAGGTTGTTTTAAGAATTTTGTAGAGAAAAGGGGGGGATAAAAATTTAAAGCTTCCATGTTTTCTATGCAAAATTCTTGGATGTTCGTAGCAATGAAGATCATGGTGTTTCGACAGGGTTTTGTCATGATATCTTTTTGGTTTTGAATCTGTGTGACATGTGTCCGACCTAGTTTTTGGATCAAAGGCGCCTGATTTAAGATTAGGTGATTCAAATGAATCAGATGAAGATTGAAGACCGTGATTGAAAATCCGAGTAAGCTGTTCATGATCTTTGCTTAACATGTGTTTAGGATTTTGTCGAAAAGCTTTGGTGATAAAGTTAATCATTTGTAGCCGAGTAACTGAAAGTCAAACCTTTATTTAATGCCAATGATGTAGAGATGATTAATCCAGTGACTAGTGAAGAGGTTGCAGATTAAGTGGTTCTCTATGTATTTTGGAGATGCTTACCTTGAGGGGGAGATTTGATATGAAAGACTTTAGGTGATTGGTGGATTCATGAAGATACAAGACAAAGTCAGACACTATTGGTTGAAGACATGGATCTTGTGAGTGCTGCATATTTGAAATTCAAGTTACAAAATTTCTTATCATTGTGAGAGCTGATTAAATTCGATGCTGATTGTTGGAGATTCAACTTCTTTATCATATGTCGGTTAAGCTTGAAGATCAAAATAGATTGAGCGATGTTATTTTGCATAATATTTGGAGTGATGATATCCGAATTGCATGAGGAGGCAATGATGTCTGTATTACTTTGAAGTGATGATGTTTGGCATGATAATATTGCTTGGAGCTTAATTTGGTATTGTTCAGGGGGAGAATTACAATCTGAGTATTGGATTTATTAATTGTCATAAGGATACAGAGATTTTGCAGTTTGAAGATCAGTGTGCAGCGCATAAAGATCAAGTCTTACTATACCAAAAAAAGACATAATATTATTAGTTAACGAAAATTTGTTGATTGCAGATTTTTTAACTAATGATTGTCATTATTGATAGCAATAGTCAAGGAGTGCTTGATTGAGCATTTCCATTACTATCTCCATGTATTACAAGTGAAGACTTTGAAGATCGATGGAAACTTCTAAATGCTGATGTCAAGGGGGAGTCTGTTGGTGCATTTCCGGGTGACAACATCATTATAGAAGTTTGTCTTGAGTCTATTGAATATGTACTTGTAATAAACGTTAAGTTTTCGCATATAATAAAGTCAACCTTGATTGTTGACCAGGTCAAGCTCGACCTTTGACCAGGTCGAGGTCAAGGTCAAGTCAAGGCTTTGGCCCATTACATACTAGGTCCATTTAAGTCCATTATGTTTAGTATAAATAGAGATTAACCTTATGTTTAAGGTTAATCTTCTAGCTTTTGATTTCTTTCATATTCTTGCATTTAGGAACTTGATATTTACTTGTAATAGCATTTACTGAAGTAATATACGGTTCCAGTTTATTCATATTTGTGTTCATGTTGTTGATTGCTTTTGTATAAGAATTTCCGCACTTATACATTAGATACTTAATCTTGTTAGATCCGGTGGCCAAGGGACTTACAATGAGCATATTATAAGAAAAAAAAAATGTTAAACTCTACACAATAAGAATTGAAACCCAAAATAATCTTCATCTAATAGTTGATGAGGATATTATAAATATACAATATACTATATCATGTCAAATACACATAGCAATGTATGATATTATTTTATTTTTTTAATTATGAAGATGAAGTAAAAGAAAGAAACTAATTAACCAACTATTTGATATAATCATAAGCGTGAATTTGTCGTGTATTTTTGGTACCTCCTATTTTTAGGGGCGTTTTAACTCATCAATTTTTAAGACTAATGGGAGCAAGACTTTATGAAGAATTCCTTCATAGAGGCATCTTTTGACAAGTGACAATCTACTCATTAATGCTTCTCAAAAGAAGCCCCTTTTATGGACCAAACTTGTATTTTTTATTTTCTGTTTTATGTTTTGTGAAATAAAACTTTATTTTTTACAATTCTTTACCCTTAAATTTTTATCTTTGTATTTTTAAGCTTGGAACTATGTTTTGCAACTTAACCAACTTTTGTATTTTTAAGCTTGGAACAACATTTTAGTGATTCAAAATTTCCATTTACTTAAGCATGTTTTGTGAATATCTCATAACAATATCAATATTAAAAATCTTGTTGCAACTACACCCTTTAAATGGTCTACCAAATACAAATGTGGTGAGCGAGCCTTACCAATGCTATACTCATCTACACATGGGAGAGTAAACTCTTTATGGCATTGCCAAGATTCAAACCCAACATGGACGCATCAAAGTTGGGTGTGTTAGCCATTTATCCGCTATACCTTTCAAAAATAAAAGAGTAAACGACATAGATTGTCCCTGTGGTTTATCAAAATAATCACATTATGTCCTTTCTAATTCAAAACGTCACTGGCAGTCCTTTATAGGCGGATAAGGTTCACGTATGGTCCTTTGACCGGTCAATCGTTATCTACTCGCCGTTAACCCTCTCACGTGCCACCCACGTGAGGGGTAAATGGGTCATTTCCCTATCTAACTAACCAATAATGATATTTTATTCATTTTCAATTCTTCCACAAATTTATCCTTACATTATATAAATCTCACTTCAAAATTTGTTAGTTATTGCATATGTGGCATGCTTAGAAATGCAAAAAAACCCAAAAATCATTACAATATTGCTCCTTGGAAGGTCTACGGATTAGTTACTTTTATAAGAAGTTCAAATTTTCGAAAATGGATTAGTTATGCTTTCAAGAAGTTCAAATTTTTGAAAATTTGAATATGTAACCGTTCGTGTATTGCTTGTGGCGGTTACTTCCTTGAAATTACTTTTCTCCAGTAGGTTTAAGTTATTTTAATCCTATTTATGTGATTTTGTCCAAGTTCATGATTTATATAATTTATTATTGATTTATTTATTCCTTAAAATCCCTTTTAAATTCACTAAATTATAAAAACACTTAGAAATCATCACAAGAGTTTTTGTCTAAAATCCCAGGCCCTTTTTAGGCAAATTTTATCAATAAAAATTTGTAACCATTCAATCTCTCTTGTGTTTTTATAATTTGAGGACTTTTAAATATAAAATCGTTTACCGAAATAGTGATTTTTGCCTCATTTCTCAACCAATTTAAATGCTTCAAAAGGGATTTTTGTTCTTATTTCATTTTGTCCAGAATGTCCATCATATTTTGATGACCTAAGTCGTGATTGTGGTGGTGGTGTGCTATGTGCAATTTTGTGCTTTCGGTTGGTGATTATTTGACCCGAAAAGACTATTTTTGAGCTTATTCTTGCCATGCATCAAATGACTTGAGTTTTATACTTTTAATATGTCATATTTCCAGTATGTTCATCACATTTTCATGGTCATATAGTTATGGTGCATGTGTGTGCTCAAAATGCATTTTAACAAGTTTTCGGTTTTCGATTTCAAGCCTATTTTGCCTTGTTTGGTTCCATAATCATATTTTTGTTATTACCATAATTTTTCCAGAATATTAACTTTGATTTTAACACATTTGTCACTTATGACAAGCCTAGCTTCATCTCATAATCCAAACAATAATCCAACCTTCTTAAATCTAGCATATATGCACTTAAATCAATACTTTTTAACATAAAGCTTTAACTATCAAAAATCCATCATCATAAAAATATATTTTCATGAAATATTCCAGAAATATATATACAAATATTTATACATCATGTTCATCTTTTTATATAAAAAGTTACTTTACAATCTATCAACACATATCCGCCTTTTTGATGCTAGCTTTTATAGATCCAACACTTTATCAATAAAATCTATATTTTTATAAATATTTCCAGAAATATTACTTTCATAATATGTATGAATATAGCCATCTTTCAAAGGAAAAATCACATCAAAGACTATTAAACTTATATCCACACTTTTGGGTCTTAAACTAGTTGAATCCTTGGATCTTTCTTCATGGATTCAACATGCATGAGCATGGAAAGAAAGATCCTATCAACTTTGCCCTCATCAAGTGTATATTCAAAAGAAAACATGAAGAAAACACAATCTTTTGATAAAACCTTTTTAATATAAACAAGAACAAGATTAATCTAATAAAGAGATGAAGATATATACCCTTGAAGATCACTTCTAGATGATGAAAAATGGCAGATTTTCATGGCCTATATCTCCAAGAATACCCTCATTCAACACTTGAAACAACCCTTAAACTATTCTTGAATCAACCCTTTGTTTATCTAACCTACAACCCTTATTATTATTATCAAGTATTAAGGTTGATTGTTGTTGGTTTTCTTCTTGTTTCTTGGCTGCCGAAAAAGAGAGAGAAAAGGGAGAGAAGAAGAGTGTTTTTGAGAGAGAATTGATTAGTGTGTGTGAAATGGGAGTGTAGTGTGTGTTGGAGTGGTGAGTTCCAAGACTTAAGGCATGCAAAATTTGAAATGGAGGGATGTATGTGTGTGAAGGGGGGGGGGGGCGGCCTCATGGGGGGGGGGATTTGGAGGGGTTTTACTTTTTTTTTTATATAAAATTTTGTTGTATAAGTATAAGTGTAGGTATATGTTAAGTGTGGATTTAATTTGTAAGTGTTTTGTTAGTAAAATATAAGAAATGGGTTGTTTTAGTTAGGAATATGTATATGTGTGTATAAGTCATGTATATTTATGTGTGTGGATATATTTTTGTATTTTTAGTTGGTTACATAGGTCATTGGTTGTAAATTTGTATTAATTTTTAAGCTTATATGCTTACTTATTAAGTTTTCGACGCTTTTACGTACATAATACGTCCAATTATATTTTTAGTTGAAAATTTTATTTATCATGATCATATCCTCTTGATTTGGTTTTATTTTTGATTTGTTGGGCAATCCATAGGAATTTTGATTGGTATCTCAATTTTCGAGCCTTAAGCTATTATTATCGTATCGATTGATCACCTCTAAAAATTTTTGTTCCGAGGTATTTTCATTAGGAAATTCTTTTACATATCATTAGCTTTAGATTACTAATTTGGGGCATTACCTACTAGCTTCAAGTATAACTATGGCTTGCGGGAACGTAGACAACCTAACTAGCACATATATAATATTAAAAGTACGGTTGTTATAACCGCTGCCTACAATTACCACCAAATACCGTCGTCTACAGTCACCTCCAACCACCGCCGTCTACATTCACCACAAACCAACCATCGCGACTAGAATCACCACAAACCAACTGCCACCACCTAGTATCACCACCATCCACCGTCCCCCTTTCAATTAAAATCAAAATTTAGAAAAGAAAAAAAAAGATGACTGGCATGTTTGAACTATAATTTGTTTGATTGATTATGTTTTGAATGTCATGAATTTGAGTAAACGATTTTGTTTGTGGTTTAGATTTGGATTCAAAGTCGAGTTTTTATTAGGTATCATTGGAAAATAAATGTATAGTCGAAAAATTCCATCGGTAAAAATGATCGGAGAAGATGATCGGAAAAGAAAGAATGGAAGAATAAATTTATTTATATGATTTTCAGTTTTCGTCCCTTAAGTAGCAATTTTTCACTTTTCGTCCCTCAAGTAACTATTTTTTCACTTTTCGTCCCTCGGTGTAAGGTGAAATGACATTAGTATCTTCACGTGTCTAGCACGTGCGTATGTTAACGGCTATTTTTTTAACGCCGTAAGGCCAAAGGACGTTTATTGAAAAACTTGTCCAACTTTAGGGTGAAAATTGTAGTTTTCAAAGTTTAGGGATTAAAAGTGAAAAACGTGCCAACTTTTAGGACGAAAAGTGTAATTTACTCATTTATATATGTGTGTGTGTGTGTGTATATATATATATATATATATACAAGGAGACATAAAGAGTGTGAAGCCAGCGGTGGTTGCAGTGGGGTCATGGTGGTGCTCGGTTGGGGGAAGTCTGACGGTGTGGGGGAGATATATAGGGTTATTTTGATTTTTGGGATGTATTATGTATATATATGAATGAATGAGTGTGCATATTTTATATATGTAAAATGTAATAAGAGTAAATTACATTTTTCGTTCCTGAAGTTGGTACGTTTTTCACTTTTGATTTCTAAACTTTAAATATTACAATTTTGACCCTAAAGTTGGCCAATTTTTTCAATAATCGTCCTCTGACCATACGACGTTAAAAAATGGCCGTTAACGTTAGGGGTGTAAATGAGCCGAGCGTGAGCTTTAGTATATAAACTCGATAGTGCTCGAGCTCGAGATCGTTTAAGGAGCTCGGGCTCGAGCTTGTTCGAGCTTTAGTATATAAACTCGAGTTGGGCTCGTGATTTGTTAAGAAAGTTCGAGCTCGGCTCGTTTGTCAAAAAAATAAACAAATATGAGTTTGGCATGTTTAGGCTTATATGAAAGCTCTATTAATATAATAAATGTATATATATTATTATTATTATATTATATATGAAAGCTCGTTTAGGCTCGCGAGCTTAATCGAGTTATAAATTCAAAGCTCGAGCTCGTTTAGTAAACGAGTCAACAGTTAAGCTCGAATTCGGCTCGAAACGAGCTTTTTTCGAATCGAGTTCGAGTATTTCGCGAGTAGGCTTGACTCGTTTACACCCCTAGTTAACGTACACACGTGCTAGACACGTGAGGGTACTAATGTCATTTCACCTTACACCGAAGGACAAAAAGTGAAAAAATAGCTACTTGAGGGATGAAAAGTGAAAAAGTAGCTACTTGAGGGATGAAAATGAAAATCATACAAATAAATTTATTCTTCCATTCTTTCTTTTCTGATCATCTTCTCCGATCATTTTTACCGATGGAATATTCCAACTAGACATTTATATTCCAAATGACATTAGTACCTTTTTTTAACGCCGTAAGGCCAAAGGATGATTATTGAAAAAATTGGCCAACTTTTGGGTCAAAATTGTAACTTTTAAAGTTTAGGGATCAAAAGTGAAATACGTGCCAACTTTAGGGACGAAAAGTATAATTTACTCATGTAATAAATAAAAGAATATAATGATTACAGAAAAAGGAGTCAAAGTGGTGGAAATGTCATAAGTACCCCTCACGTGGGTGGCACGTGGAGGGGTTAACAAAGAGTAGATAACGGTTGACCGGTCAAAGGACCATACGTGAACCTTATCCACCTATAAAGGATTGCCAGTGAGGTTTTGAATTAGAAAGGATAAAAGGTGATCATTTTGATAAACCACAGGGACGATCTGTGTCATTTACTAAAAAAAAAAGTTAGTGGTCAAACAAATTTAAAAAATATAAATATTTTTATTTTAATAACTTCGATGGAGTTTCTAGTTCCATTTCATGGCTAGTAAAATCAGCCTCTGATTTCTTTTCATGACTTTGGTAAGACATAAACGAAGGATTGAGAACTAGCCGACTTACAGCACAAAACCAAGACACAAAAAATATCCTTTGTTACCAATTAAATTTAATATCTTAAGAAACCTATAATAATAATCACAACTTAAGAGCTGCTATGGCTTCTGGTTTAAAATCAACCCTCATACCCAAAACTCTCCTAACTTCAGCCGGGGTAAGTCTCCAAGTCATGGGTCCTGAATTATCACCCCAGAAATCCAAAATCTCAGACACCTTCTCCAAGTCAAGTATGGTAGCCATTTGAGTTAACCTGGAAAACTTATCCCTAACAGTCCTTTGGGTCATGCATGAGAAATAGCTAACCAGAGCCCTCACGTCTCGGTCTAGCTGCAGACCTCCAAGCTGACTAAATCTTTTTTGCATCATAATAAGTTCAAGCCTTTTTACAATAAAGTCGATCACCAAATGAACAAACGAGTCATAGTTGTTGGCAGTCATTAGAGACTGGAGCCATCCTGAGTTAGTCTCGACAGCATGAAGAAGTCTCTGGACCCATGGATCATTTACCTCGTTTTCTGCATATTCAGCTTCAGAGAGCTCGTAACTAACGGTTGCAACACTGTCTAACACGGGTCGGATTCGGAGTGTGATTGTTCCTACAAGCTGCTCTAAACCAGCAACTAAGGTTTTCTTGAAGGCATTGCTCAACTCCCCCAACTCAGATAGACACCACTTGATCCTTTCTCTATCAGCTGGAGCAGGAAATACCTGATAGAACCACTATTGTTAGATCATGTTTAATCAACAATACCCCCCTTGAGACTAGTTTAAAAAGAATAACATTGGTAAGGTGGCAGTATTAACGTGATTACTCATGAACGGGCACCCAGATTATGCTTTAGTTTTAATGGGTCAAAAAGATAATAGTACAACAGAATCTATAAAGGAAACAAGCAAAATGGGAAGAATGTTATCCAAAGTGTAGCGTTAGTTCATAAAACAGCCCAAACCATTCTATTCAAAAACTAACAATGACAAGTACTCAAAAAGTAGAAGTTTTTATCACTTTTGACGAGCCAAGATTTATACAAATGGACAAAATGGTGATCCAGGTCAGCCAAATCCTGCATGACTCAACACGAAAACATAAGTTACCCAATTTGACTCAACCCACTCCACCCGACTCACAACTTCCCACTTCTCTTGATGATACACTAAGACTCTTCCATGACTTTCTTAAACTTGGCAAGGGAAGTCTATGTGAACATTCTTTCCCTTGCACATTGACATTTTCTATGCAAGTCAGACACAAGACCTTCTGATCAGAAAAAAGTAATTTTGCCAAGTACTCAGACTGACCTTTTTATCGCGATGTTTTTTATTAGTGCAATGTTAACATGTAGAAAAACAGATGGCCAATATAAAAGGAGAAAAAAACAAAAAAAAACAATCCTAAAACATAACGATACATCCAGCTCACATCAAGAAGTTCAAATGCCTATAAATTACAATTACTAATACATGTGTATGCACACCATTTCTTCAAGAGTGCAAGCAAACAAACCAAGTATGCAGACAACAACCATCTAAGCTTCGTCATTTTGATATGTATAGCTAAAAAGGGTGCATGACCATGAACTATTACAGTTATAACCAAATCGGTCACAGTTCAGCAGTTTAACTTATAAAAAACACAGGAGTTGTGCACAGTTTATATCACTTAACTAATGATGTCCACCATACATACAAAATCATATATATGTTTCCAAATTCCAATCTTCAAATGTATAAATATTGTCTTTGCAAAAGCTTTCAGAAAGTGTTATCTACACACTGAAAATATAATTCTAATACCCCACAGTGTGCCAGGTGGCCAAATGTTCTCTACATATATCAAAACAAAACTCCACAGCATTCAACCAAGGAACCATGTCGTAATGTTCATCAGTCTTGCACTAAAGCACATCTCACCAAAGGCAAATAGAAAATGATCAACATGAATACTACATAAAAGCATACTACGTAGATGTGCATCAAGCAAGCCTATGGAGCATACTGGGAACTATATTTAGTAAACTTTTAAGGTGCAAGAATCAAACCAAAAGTTATAGTTTCACGAAAAGAGACGATACTTTCCAGGAGAGGTCCTGGGTTCGAGTCTTGCCAAAGGCAAACTTGAGATAATCAGGGGGGATTATTAAGTGGTTAACATTCACCTGGACATTAGCCTGGCTGGGGGATTAATGGGTGCCAAATGGTACATGGGATTAGGGAGTTCCCATCCAATTACCCTTTTTTTTTATGAAACATGCAAAATATTAATGAACATGTAGAATTGGACTATAAGTACTCACCTTAGCACATTTCTCTTCAATCTCATGTCGTAGTTTCAGGGCATACTCACTGCTCACATCCATATTATTCAACGCGGTAGCAATATCAATTCCAGTTTTCTGAACCCCAACACCACCCAAAAATAGCTTTCCTACAAGATTAGGCTCCCTCATTTTCTGCTGCAAAGCATCAGTATACTCACCAGCAAGCAAACTCACAGCACCACTCAACGTTGCAATAACAGAATTAATATTCGATGTCGATCTTGACCTATGACAGCTATCCCGTAAAACATAAAACACATCATTAACCATAGACGTTGTAAAACTATCCATTAAAGGCCCATCAATCTTGATTGCCTTCCTAACATTCTCAACCATACAAAACCCTTCCAAAACCACATAATAACTCGTCATATCTTGAGCAACTTTACTAAAATTGCCACTCCTAAAGGACTTAGTAGCTTTAGGAACTAATTCTGGAGCAACATGACTCAACCCTTTTATCTTCGAAACCATATATTCCGTATACTCCTCACCTAACTGTGTAAGTAACAATATCTCGTCCAAAAACACCTGAATTTTCCTCGGATCAGGCCCTTCATTCGACATCAAATCACTCTTATACGAATTAATTTCCGACGTCAACTTAGACAACTTACGATACTCCATATACTTTTTCAAAATCAAACTACCTCTTGAATCACACTCTTCTTGTAACTCACATATCGCATAAACAATCCCATCTTCCGCACACAAACTCATCAAAACATCCACATTCTCTTCAACTGCCAACGCAATATCCCTAAACAAATTATTCAAACACTTAACAAAATTCACCTCACCCTGACCCGTTTCCATCCCCTCACACAATTGCTCAAACTCGACTTTAGACCTCAAATTAATCACCTTTCTCAAATAACTAACGTAAACTTGCAACCCTTCTTCTTCCAACCCTAACGGCGAATACAACTTAATAAACCTCAAAACCGACTCATGATCACGTTTCTCGACACCCAATCCTAACCTCTTCCTAACAATACTCTCCAACTCTTTCTTATACCCTAACATCCTATCTCGTTGATCACAACCGGAATCTTTAAACTTAGCATCGATACTAAAAAACGTCTCTACGTAACTAGAAGCATTCTCAAAATCCTCAAATTCTAAGGATTTTATAACCCCATCAATACAATTAGTCTTTTTTTTTATGGCATCTAATCTTAACAAAGTTTCTCCAACACGAGATATAGCTAAATCGAGTTCGCGTACCCTTTTTAACTTCTGATCGGCTAAAATGCAAGTGGAACTAATGATTGACAACATGTGATCTGCCTCGGACTGTAGGGGGACAAGGGTGTCGGATAATTCTTTGAGGAAGTTAAGGTGCTTGTCGAGATCTGGTCGGAGATTTAAGCGTGATTCGAGATGGGTGTCGAGAGTTCGTTGGTATGCTCTGAATTCGTGAAGATGACGTTGCATTGTGGTGACGTCAGTTAGGGTTTGGATTTGGGAGATTGATTTTGGGGTGCCGAATTTTGTTGATTGATTTGTTGTTGTGGTGGTGGTGGTGGTCGGCTGTTCTTCTGTTTCCGGCGGTGGTGGGGTTAGTGGTGATGACGTCATCGTTTTTTCTTTAGAAGTCATGTGCGAAATCCCAGTTTTATTTACTCAATAAACTTAACAATTAAGAATTTAATTAATTCGGAACATTTTTTTTTTACTTAATTAATAAAAACGAGAGCAAGTATCCGCACGTTACGGTGATGATATAGTGAGAATGATAGGTCATAGAGTATGATAGGTCATAGGAGATTTATATCATAGAGTGTCATAGCTAAATGTCTTAGCCGTACGGGCTCCGCCCTCGGATTTAAAAATTCGTCGAAAATATATCGAATAACATCTTTAATGAAATAGCATGAAATTTTAAGAACGCCCATATAATTTTATAATTTATCGATGTACGGTTTTTGAGATAAAAGATTTTGAAAGAATTAGTGGAATAAAATAATTTATAGAGGAGAGAGAAAGTTGTAGGCAGATGTATGATACATTATGTATTATCATGTGTACATTGTTGAAATTGAAAGTTGAAACCCTAATTGCTTTATAATATAGTATATAGATAACCGTTAACTACCAATTTTTTACTTAATTCATACAAACGTTATTTATACATTCAACACTTAATCACTAAAAAAAATGTTGTTAGAAGATGATATGTATTTAAGGGTTTTTATATCGGGGTAAAATTCTCTAAAGTTGATCCAACTTTAAATTAAATCTAAAAGTCAAGATTTAAATTTGATATTTAAATATTTATCATTAAATTTAATCAAATTTAGAAGATCTCAATTCTTTTATACGTTAATAACTAGTTGCAATAATTTTTTTTTACTTTAACTCATTATATTGATACCCACGTAATATGGTAATGGTACAACGACAGTATGGTGAGAAACAACGCCAGCGGCCACATGCTGGGTAGTATATTTTTGTACAATAACTGTTGTAAATATTGCAGTCATTTTTGGTTTTTGTCCAATTTTCCAGCCAACCAGTTTGTTGAACTTTTGAGACCTGACTCAGTTTCTATAAGCTATTATCACCTTCAGTTCACTAAATATTGCAGATTTCTTCCAAAAAACATGTCAAACATTTACAAGTTAACCATTTCCCATTTTGGTACATAAACAGCCAAACAGGCCAAATAACCTAAATGGACACCAAAACTTTTTCCTAACCGTATGACAATCAAACGGCTGCGATTTTGAAGCAAAACCTGCATATCCAATTTACATTACATATGGAATACTTCCAACTTAATATAGCCAAACGGCTTCACATTGACGTCAAAACTTGCAGAAACCACAAAATCAGTTCTCCGACCATTTGAAACAACAATACCATTTGTTCACAATATTTACCCGTTAGACACTTGCTAATACAACGACCATTCAACATTTACAACCAAAATTGGGCATAACTAAAAAGCTAAGTAATTAACGGTAATTTAAAGGAACAGTTGCAAACCATCTGCAAACATTTAATCTCAGAGATGGCTTGTTTGACGGAGGTGCTTAACTATTAAAAGGAAGACTAATTGGTGTTTAACGTTGCAAAATGAAGATAGGTTGTGAACTTTCACACATGAACTCAGGAAGTTTAACTATTAACGGAAACAACACTTATTCGGATGCATTGTTTTAACATTACCAATCTGTACTTTTCTATAATCTATTCCCAATGGGGTTTTACACATTAGAATTTCATAAAAAAAAAATGCATCCAAATAAGTATATATGATATGAGTGAGAAAAATTCCAAGAATGAGGTTATCAGAAGGGTGGACTTTGAAGTTTATACAAGTTGAATTTTAAACATTTATTGATCAAGTTTTTTAATGCAACAAAAACCTGTACCAGCTGTCCTTATAACCTTATTCATACCCCTTCCGAAGAACAACTGTTTTTCATCTTACCTTATAGAGACCAAACTGTATAGATATAAGTTTTGTTGATAAGATCAATTAAGGATACCTTCAATGGCGGCTTCATCTGTGCGTAAGAACTTCACGTATGATGTCTTTTTGAGTTTTACGGGGCAAGATACACGTAAGAACTTTGTTGATCATCTTTATGCTGCTCTTCAGCGGCAAGGAATTCACACTTTCAAGGATGACAAGAGACTCAAGAAAGGAAAACGGATTGACCAGGAGCTTCTTAAAGCCATTGAAGACTCAAAGTTCTTTATAATTGTTTTCTCCAAAAACTATGCATCATCTTCTTGGTGCTTAGATGAGCTTGTCAAGATTATGGAGTGCCACAAGACGAATGAGCAGACAGCCTATCCTGTGTTCTATGACGTGGAACCATCTGAAGTTCGCAAACAGCGTGGTGCAGTTGGCAAAGCCTTTGCTAAACATGAGGAAGAATTAGCTGATGCTAGTAAATGGAGAGACGCACTTGAAGAGGCAGCAAATCTGGCTGGGTGGGAGTTAAAGAACACTGCCAATGGGTAATCCTTAATCATCGTATCTACGCATTCATTCTTTGTGTATAGTTTGTTTAGTTCACCTACAATTATCATTGGATGTATACGGCTTATCCTAAAGCTCTCATATTAGGTTAGCATAGGAAATTTCATATTTTTTTCCATCAAATTCTTTCAAATTTTTTGAACCAAACGTCCCTTAAATGTTTATATATGACTTTTTTTTTTACTTTCGATAAAGACAATTATCCGCACATCCACATATCTATACCTATACATATATATAAAATGATAACACTGGGGTGAAACTCTAGCACGTAGTACAATCATTATGTGACCACATGGTCCCACATATGAAAGCTAGAGGTCACATGTTCAAAACTTGCCAAAGGCAAGTGGAGAAACTATATCTTGTGATCCATGTGTGACGATGATGACTTACTGGACATAACTTTATGCGGTGTGTGTTCTGAGTAGCAAGACGGTACGTGGGAATGGTCCCACGTGCCCATTTACCTTTTTTCTTTTTTAAATGATGTCTACAATGGGATTAGAACCCACAACCAACCTATAAGTTGATGTGTCAACTCAAATACCACTCGGACCAGGACCCTTGATCATGAACATACTAATTGAAAGTTCTCTTTTTACATATACAGACATGAAGCTAAACTCATCAAATTAATTGTTGAACAAATTTCACTCGAGTTACGCACCATTCATTTAGATGTTGAGGAACATCTAATAGGCATGGATGCCAGGATGCAGGATCTGGAGTTGTCCTTAGAGATCGGTATGAATGATGTTCGCATGATAGGGATCAAAGGTATTGGAGGTGGTGGGAAGACAAGTTTGGCCCAATTTATTTTCGATAATGTATCTACTTTATTTGATGGTACAAGCTTTGCTGAGAATGTTAGGGAGGCTTCAAACACCTTTGGTTTGCGGTCACTGCAAAAACAAATACTTTCAAGTGTACTCAAGAATGAAGAAGTTGCTGTAAATAGTGTTCATGAAGGGAAGAACTTGATGAAAATGAGGTTGCGTGGCATAAAAGTTCTTATTGTTCTAGACGATGTAGATCATATAAGCCAGCTTGAGGCATTAGCTGGCTCGCCTTTGTGGTTTAAACCAGGAAGTCGAATCATTATCACCACAAGAGATGAGCAAGTGTTGGTGGCACATAGGGTACAATTTATTCATAATGTCAATCTCTTAACCAATGTTGAAAGCCTCCGTCTTTTTAATAGTTATGCATATGGAACTAACATTTCAAATAAATGTTACGAAGAACTATCACATGTATTTGTAAATTACGCTGCTGGTCTTCCATTGACAATCAAAGTTTTAGGCTCTTTTCTTTGTGGTAAAGATGAGCTTGAATGGGTAGGTGCTGCAAAGAGACTCGAGACAATTCCGTTGAAGGAAACTCTCGAAAAGTTAGAATTAAGCTACATGGGCTTAGAGAATGATCACAAGGAAATGTTCCTAGATGTTGCATGTTTTTTAAAAGGTTTGTTGAAAAATGTTGCAATCGGAATTCTTGAAAGTTGTGGGTACCATGCTAGAATTGGTTTAAGAGTTCTTGAACACAAATCTCTCTTAACTATCTCCAGTGATCAATACGTGGGCATGCATGACCGCATACAAGAAATGGGTAGGAACATTGTTCGTCGTGCTAACCCAGATGAGCCCGACAAACATAGCCGACTGTGGATCCAAAATGAAATTGAGGATGTACTGACTAATGACTTGGTAAGCATTTTTATGGATTTTACTTGCAAGGTAACCGAATGCATTTTTCACTAAGTATTGACATAACTCGTGCTAATGGATTTCTAAATTTTTTATTATAGGGTACTGAAGCTACAAAAGGTGTACTAGTCAACAGAATGTTGGATCTTGGTCCTAAAATTGTAACTAAAGGTTTTGGAAACATGAAAAATCTTCGATTTCTTCATGTTGGTAGGAGAATATCGGACAGATTTGTGTATCACTGGGTTTGTAAAAAGGAGTATGATCAAGTTAGCAAAAACTTACCAGACGGGTTAAGATAACTTACATGGGATTATTACCCTCAAAAGTCTTTACCAAAGACATTTCAAGGAAGTAATCTTGTTACACTTGAAATGCAATCAAGTGAAATCGTTGAGCTATGGCCAGGGGGAGACAGAACGGCCGGTACAATGGTATATTATTTGTCCAGATTAATGCTATATACCGGATGGATTGATTCATCAATGAAAAATGCTACACAAGATCGTTACTACCACAATATTAAAGTTTTTTCTATAAACCCTTATAATTTTGTTAACAAGTTACAAAATTTGATATGATCGATATACCCCTACATATATTTGGTCAAATTTGATATGATTGATATAACCCTACATATTTTTTTTATTTTTATTATGAAAAAATATTTGAAAAAAATTAGCCACCAGTGAGAACTACCATATATAAGAAGTCATCGGATGTCACCGGTAAAAAGTACTTCCTCCCACCGCATTGCGCGGGCACTTGCTCATTTTTATTAATTATTTCCTTTTTCCCTTTTGCTTACTTCAGGTTCTGAACAATCTCAGATTCCTAAACCTCAGGAATTCAAAGCTGAAGATGCTTGACCTGGGGAAGACCCCAAATCTCTTGAAGTTGGATCTTAAAGACTCGTATTATCTGGTGGAACTTCAATCACCAATTGGTTGTCTAAAAAACCTTGTCTACTTAAACTTAATAAACTGCATGAACTTAAAATCGTTTTCATTTATCAAACAGTTGGAGTCTCTTGAGATTCTTTGTCTAGCCCACTTAAATCTGATAGAGTTCCCAGATATAATCCCATGGCACCGCAACAGTTCTTTGCAAGAGCTACAGTTTAGATGCAACAATATAATAGAGCTACCCTCGTCAATTGGAAATCTTCAGAAGCTTGTTTATCTAGATCTTTATTCTTGCAGAAACCTTAGGAATCTTCCTAGAAGCATTTGTGATTTACGAAGTTTAAGATATCTTGATCTCCAGCATTGTTATAATCTTGAAGAATTACCTAAAGAAATTGGCCAAATGGAATGTTTAGAGAAACTAGATTTGGGTTTTACACGAATTAGATCTCTTCCGGATAGCATTTGTTTGTTGACACGCCTGAAAAAACTCATTCTTCAACAGACGAAACTTCAGAAGTTGCCTGGACAGATTGGCCAATTAAGATGTCTTCAGACGCTAGATTTAACAAGCTGTGATCAACTAGAAGATATTCCTGAGGACATTTGTAGGCTGATAAATCTGAAACATATAGCTCTCGGTTTTTGTGTTACAATTATGATAAAGCCCGAGGTACGTGAAAGTATACTTGTAATGTTAGAAAGTATGGAAGGTTTGAAAATCTCACCAAAAAACTTAAAATCCAAACGGAGTCGCAATATAATCACACGACAATCTAGATAAGTTATCTTAAAATAAATTTGCAAGCTACATGAAACAGGACGAAGCAGATGGCGCGCTGATAAGCATAGGACTGACAGGGAATTTCAAGAATGAGATATGGTCTTGGTTAAACTTCACCCTTTTGCACAACAATCTCTGAAGAAACATCATAATAGAAAGCTCTCTTCCAGATACTTTGGTCCATTTCAAGTTTTGCAGAAGATTTGGAAGGTTGCATATAAGCTGGCTTTACCTCCAGAGGCCCAGATGCATCATACATTCCATGTGTCCCTTCTTAAGCAAGCTCATGGCTCCAAATTGCCAGTTATTCCTCTGCCTCAAGCTCAGAAGTGGTCTCTTCATCCGCGGTCTATTTTGGACAGGAAAATTGAAAAATGAGGCAACAAGGCTGCAGTAAAGGTTCTTATCCATTGGGAGGGTCTCCCCATTACTGATGCTTCATGGGAGTTTGCAGATGAGATTCAGACCCGCTACCCAGATTTTGCTTTTTGAGGACAAAAAGTTGTTAAGGGAGGGGTATTTTGTAAGATTCAGACCCGTAGCCCCGGTATTTTTACATTACATCTGCCTATACCAGCCTCAAAAAAACACAAAATCACCTTCTGCATATAGTCGTATATGACATAGACACCTAAGGAGTCTCCCCTGCCATGCTCTACTGATTATTTAGACGAGCTCCCATAGCCAAAGTGGTCTGTTCACATAGTACTAATCTCACAGTACTTTCTTGTTCAGTTGGTTGTTTTACTTCTGGATTTTGAAAATTTGGAGCAATGATAATTTGTTCTAGCCAAAATCATACTGATGTAATTACAAATTTAGTTGTAGTTAGATCTATAAAAAGAATTATAAAAAAAGTTGGACAACAAAGAGGACTAAACAGCCATTTGATACCTATTTACATTGAAGCTTAGGTGACTAACGTATTTAGGAAACAGTTGCCGCGTGCAGAAAAACATGTCAAAAAAATTAAATAAAAACCTTCAAATCAACCGAAACCAGGGAGGGCTCGAGCCTACAACTAGGTAGTCGACAGAAAGCGCTCTAGAAAATATGAACTTTGTATGATCACCTGATGACATTCGACAGAAATCAGGTGATGTATTGACACAGTTACACAGAATTGCTGGCTCATTGAATACAAAATTTTAAGTCATAGATGACATAATTCAAAAAGACATACAAACTCCTACACTTGTCAAAATAGATACTCCGTACTATTATGTAAGTCACATCTGTTCTTTAATACTTTGGTCAGTTATCAAACCAACTAATGTTAGAATTGAAATCCTTCAACTTTTATGCAAACTAACTGCTTTATACACAAAACTGCATCTAAATTATTAGCATCATAAGTGTTGATAGGCAGTCATCAAGTTAGGTATGTTGAGAGCTTGTTCTATATTCACATTCCAGCACTATAGCAAATGATTCGATTCAAGCTTTTAGCTGAAGAAAGTACGGATCTCTAGTGGGTATCACATGCAGGTCAGTTGACCCCTTGTTGAGCCCAGAGGTTGGTTAATAAGGATTTAGAGTCTCAAACTCTCATTATCCAAGTTGTGTTGTAGATTGCGCCTTTCCAGTATTTTCTTCAGGGCATAAGAACATCTGTGAAAGGACGAATGTTATTATTAGTACAGGAAGAAAGACGATATCTAACAGCAAATACTCAATGAGGTAATGTGAAGGCTACTAAAATCGTGAAGCCATAAATCATTTACTCTCCCTTATTACTGGTTGCACCTCAAACTAAGCAAGGTTTTTCTCACTTAATGCAGTTCTCTAAATTATTAAGTTGTATCTGATATTCAATTGTATATCTTGCTTTCACTACCTAACATATTTAGTAAAAAGTGTTGGCCTTCTCATCATAAACCATCTAATAATACTTGTAATCAAAAAATGATATGTAAAAGGTCATTTGAAATTAATATGTGAAACAGTATCTAAGAAAACTTACCTCCATGGTAGGTGGTCAATGAACATACTAGGGGATACAACCATATCCATAAAGGCTTCTCTATTTGCCACATAAGCTACATATTCACATTGTGCATCTGGAGTAGCCCATCGTTTGTATAGAGGTATGTCATCGCTTTTCTTCTTAGGGACTATATGAATGACTGTGCCTGGCAGAAACAGTTCTCTGAAGTTCTCAGATGACTCTTCTTTTCGTGATGGCATGGCTTCCATAAACTGTAATAAGAGATTATCACGTGAGTCTCCGTCATCGGAAGACTGGTAATAAGGATTAGACAATCTGTTCAATGGATCATTTCCATCATGGTCGGCGTTTGAACTATCGCCCATCTCCATATCATACCAAAGGTTGAAATCTTTCAGTGGTTCCCGAACACTCTCTACAATGATTTCGATAGGAATGTATTAAGATTGTTAACTACTAACACACAACAAAATTTGCAGGAAATGAATACAGTAAACATGCAATATTTTGCTAACTACTAAGGTGGCATTTTAACCCATTTTCCAATGAATGGGTTGATTCAGATTATGTTTTATTAACATTACACATGGATAATATATAACGAAAACAGAATTGGGCCATTCAGGTTGAGAGTTGCCATAAACATTTTGCTGCATACAACCCTAAAATGTTTGATTAATATAAGATAGTCATACTTTTGATGCACTCATTATTTACCAAAAAAAAAAAAAGAGGAAATGAAAAAGAAAGAAAGAAAGAAAATGGATCAAAAAAGTGCTTCAAGCAACCGACACTAAAAAAGTGATTGGACCCATTACCCAACCCACCTGATCCGTCTAATTTCCATCTCTACAAGCATCTATGGTTGTAGTTGGGATTCTCATGATACAAATTCTGCGAATTTAGAAGAGTATTACTAGGTACCATGCATACGTTCACTGTGATTATAGTGCATGTTTTCTCTAATGAATGGCGATGAGCTCGACGCAGAAGCTGGAGACTCTTCCTCTTTGCTCCACAGATAGGTGCTTACTGAAAGAAATCGACGTGCAAGTTTTTGAATTATGGCCGAATCAGCATCTGCATCATTTGATAGTGCCAGCATGGCATCTGTTTGTAACCTCATGATTGAAGCAACCGAAAGGCGTGATGAGAATTCATTATCATACACAAGGCTACAGAAGATATGATATGAAACTCTGTCAATAACTAGTTGTGACAAAAATAAAAGAAACTATTAAGGTATAATGGTACTGTAATACCTTGTTACAAACCCCGAACATGCATTAGCTAAGACTAAATCCACACATGGAAGTGGTCCATAACTGTATACATGTAACCGAGAATATCGTCCATATAACTGTTCATAAAAACAGGAAAATTAGAAATGTATGAGTAAAATGAATTTAACTTTGGTGCAGATTATTCAGTTCAGTTACTGTTCATTTTCATACTAAATTTTGAAATTTCAGAAATGGATAATAATAACTGGGCTTCATGGCTGAAATTCGTGAGACAACTTGGAAACTTTATTTAACCATAAATATTGCTCAAGTGTGGGCTATTTGGTGGAGGGGTTTTACCGGGGCATGAGTTGTGCGGCCTGTGCATGTCGGTACCAATGTGGTATCAGGGATCGGGGTGTTCCCTCCAATCTACACCTTTTACCAAACTTGAAACTTGCACAAAATATGAGTCCTTGACTTTGAATTCCAACTACATGCTTTTTGTAGGCTAGATTTAGGTTTTGATTCGTGTTAAATTGAATGTTTATAAATTGTTTTTAAATATTGACTTTTAGGAAGATATAAAATGCCAAAATGGCACGATCAAATGATGTAGACAAGAAGAAGAAAGAAATGTTTGTTATATAGAAGTTAAGCATTAAAAGGAAAAAGAATCCCATGGCTGACATACAGGTCACTGCATATGCATCACTTGATGGATATTCACTCACGTTGTTCAAAACTTGAACTTTGTTTTCATGACAATTGTCAACGCGTAACAAGTCTCTGTACTAACTACTAAGCATATAGGTATATGGAGACAATAAGACCAAAGTTAATTTACTCTAACGGAAAGATTGAGACTGTACCTTCAAACCTAGCATTGCAGCTATAGCTCCACCAAGGGAATGTCCCACAACACAAAGGTTGTACCCTTCACATTCACATCCAGCTCCCAGCAATGAAGCAAGCAATCCACCTTCCTGAAATTCTGATTCGTTGTTTAAATAGTAAGAATTTATCTCAAGTAGAAAGCAGTGTAAATTTGATACCGTAGTCAGAAGCTGTTAGAAAGATATATAAAACATTCATTGAATGGGGAATTCCCAAAAGTATGTTTATTCCATACCTTTCTTTTCGGGATTTCCATCAATTTGCTCATACAGATCCCGTGCAGCCTCCACTATACCAGCATGCCCATAATGTGATGAACCTGGCGGAATAAGATTATCACTGTGACAACGGGGAGGAAGAAGGATTCTGGTCATGAAAATGTTGCCATAAGACATAAGTTACTCCATATGCAAGGGGATAAAAACAATGTTATAAGTCAGAAAATGCTACTAATTGGAAAGAGAGGATGTCATTGATTTATTTGTGTGAGAATCCAAGCATGCAACTCATTAAGTAATGGCTTATGGCGATAAAACATAATAGCAATAAACAAAATACAGATGTATACTCGAATTCAGAAAAAAAAAGGAAGGAGAGAGAGAGAGAAAGAGAACATACTATATCAAACCCTCTAAATCTTCTGCATCAAGCATGCATTCCCTGCTTAGACCATCAGTGAGGAGATCTTCAGGAGTTTCAGTTCCCCTCACACAAATCACTACAGATTTTAGGAGATGGAGAACCACAACAAAATATGCTGCTTCACACCTTGCCTGAAAAGCCGCATTGCACATGGATATGAGGCATTTAGAAAATAGTCATCAAGTAACTTTGACTCTTAAACTAAAGATTTAGCTGACTGCGTAACCACTCTATATAGACTCTTAGTTTTGGTTATATATAAAAAAAAATATTTAGCCAGAAATTATACAAACCTGACAGACACGGCCTTGTCGAAGTGAATCAGCAGGCAAATTAATATATCTCAAAAAAGCCCTTGCATGACCTCGCCACCAATTGTCACCTTTGAGTTTTGGAAGGCTACAGGAAATTGGAACTGTCAGTCACTACAGATGTAAAATTTATCATATCATACAGAGTATTACCCAGAGAAGACATGTCCATTCTAAAATGTCCTATATTAGCTCAAATAAAAAAACTATTCGATAACTTCTGATTTAACTATGCTGATATACTCATGTTCATTATCACAAATTATTAATGGAACTGTTTTCGGCCCACTGGCTACTTCCAAATATTATTTCTTAAGGGCGCTTTTAGATACTTCACTAATAGTTGAATACTCGAAATTTAAAAGGCAGTAAAATGGATCAGAAAGGAGTCTTTATGGTGCACCTGCGCCGAGTCCAAGGGGCCAAAACCCCTTGTCTATATAACCATGCACAAAGAAAGATTATAGGATTCCTTCCAACATCAAGCAAAGGACCCTGAGCCAAGAAAATAGTTATCCTCGATAAAATTATCATAGCAAGTTACAAAAAGATCTTAGCTCTGAAAAGACCGTATAGGCAGCCTCGGCAAATAAATGAAAATCAACAGCTCCTTGAATCAGTTCTTTAGGTGCCTCCACGATTTCCTCTTCAAATTTAGACATTGAACGCTCTCTTCGCAACAAAGCAAGGCCTGATTGGAGTAACTAATCAAGTCATGATAATAACTACAGCATAAATGAGTTCTGAATAAGCAGGGGAATCAAACCAAGTGAAGCATGCTACTTCTTAAATGACACTTTTGCACAGTACACAAAATACCCATCTTCTACTTGGTTTTCAAGGGTTTGTGGGAGTATGGGACTATTGGTAAAGGGTCACCTCGCAAAATATAGTTTAAAAATTTGATTTTGGGCTTACTAGTAGGAATCGAGTATTATTACAATGCCTCCCTCCATCCCATGATTATACTTGGTCCATCTTACCATTTTAGTTGGTCCCAAAAATATTGCTCATTACTAAAAGCGGATAGAATAGATTGGTTGAGCCTCCCATAACTCCCCTAGTTGTAATTAATGTTACCCAAAAATTCAAAGCGATAGATACATAAAAAAGGCAAAGTGGTTCTTTAAGTAAAGAGCAGGCTGCAACAAATGCATTATCACAAAATGTTGTATCACTTAATCATGTGATTTTTGTTATTATATAAAAAGGATGGACCTGCCAAGAGTTCAAGATGTCCTTTTCCAGATGCACGATAAGAAACAAGGTCACCCAGTAACTGTGCCACTGAGAAAACTTCATCTTCATCCATTACAGACCTAAATATAGAAAGATGTGAATTGAGAAAAATCAATGGCATGTGTAGGATTTGTGACTTGTAGACTAAACAAAATTGCAGAAGCTTACAAGTATCTGACACGTCCCAGACAGCACAATGCCTCACGAATGCCATGATCAAATACCTCTCGGTAATGGTGTTTCCATGCTTTGTTTTCATTTGTGTAGAATGACCTCCATCTTAACACATCTGATCCACTAAAACATTGTACCAGTGTGACAAAACACGCCATGATAATATATACCACGACCATACTATGCAGCCATGCGCTGTTAATTGTAAGAAGCTCTGCAATGACAACAATTTAAAGACAGTAAACTAATAATTATGTGCAGAAAGAACAAAATCATATGGTCATAAAGCAGAAACAAATTCATCTTATAGAGCATTATATGATCATTTTTTATTCGATTGAAGGAAAAAATTCACACACGATTACAAAATATCAAACATTATTCCCAAGTGTGACTAGGTACCACAACCTTTTGAAACTATCGTATCTTTCCTTACATTCCAAACTAATTTGCGTAAAAAAATAAAGGGGGTAAGAGCAATCATTCCAAACTAGTTAAGCACTGATGGAACCAAAAAAAAAAAAACACAAAGAAATGGCTGTCAGTTTTACCTATTATACAGTCATTAGGAGCTCGATCCTTGAAAAAGAAATTTGAAACATTGATTAGAAGGTAACTTGCTCCCAGAAACTGCAGCACTGTAATTACAAGTGCAATTCGGGTCCACAGTATCCATTTCTGGTACCTAATCTGTTAAGTGATAATAGAACTTTTGGATTAGGTGTTATAGCTACATATACCACTCATAAAACAATAATTTCATACAATGATATCTCATTGCCCATATGACCAGCTAGCACTTAATTATCTAGACAGGGATTAATCAAACACTTAAGTTGATCATCAAAAGAGAGAAAACTATTAGACCGTTATAAATAACCTTGTTATCAGATTACATTTAGAAATGAGGATTAGGAACTCGACACTAAACTATCAATATAAACTGTGCTTCGAAAGTATCGTGCATTGTTCCAATCATACTAGTTAAGAAGTTGGTAGAAGTCAACTGGTTCCCACGTTATTTCTTAATATAATAATCCAACGATTAGTTGCTAATAGAAAGTGAAGTGGGTAGGTTAAGCCTGTGTGGCCTAAACATATGCTCAAGTAGCCCTAAGAGGGAAAAATGTTAGAGATATGAAATTAACTCTATTTTATAATGAAAGTCATACTGAGATGGTATGAACCACCCTAATCACACAGACCTAAAATTGAATCCTACAAGTGAAAACCGCCATGAAGCTAAGAGCCTAAGACCACATTCAATAGCTAACATGAGCATGCAAACAACATAAATTAAACTGAAACATATAAAAGGAGCAAAACACGTCAAAAGGCCAATGCCCGGAAACAAATAAATTGTTACTGAAAAACCTAATATTAACACTTGACCAAATGTCACATTATGTTTAGCATAAACCAAATGAACAAGAACCAAAAAAAAAAAGACACTCCCACCCCCTTCCTTCTAAGACCATCCGTAACCCTTCACACTGGCTTACAGTTTTAAAATGTCGTGTAAGCTTTCACACTAAACAATTTGTACTGCAACCCTTCACACTTGTTTTCAAATTTAAACTGCCACGTCATCATTAATTTTTTATAAAAAAACATATTTTATTAAATTAATAAAAAACACATTTCATATATAAAAATACAGATACAAATACATTAATAAAAATGGATATAGCAATACATAAAATGTAGATTGTTGTAGTCAAAATGTGACAACATATTACCTTGGCCAACAGAAAAGGTATTTTTTTATTCTATAAATCTATTAGCCATTAGGGACATATACAAATAAAAATAAAAACGTGAACCAGCCCAAATCAACCTTTCACACTGGCTTTAACTCAACACATTGCCAAACTTAATTCGATTCGATTTTAAACTCAAAATTCAACCTCGGCTCGACTCTATAATCGGTTTTAAATATTACAAGAACAAGTACCGGCGCGTTGCGGCGGTAAGATGGTGAGGGTCATAAGTAGGTGATATGCGATAGGTCATAGGAGGTGATATGTGATAGATTATCATAGCCAAATGTCTTAGTCGTATGAGTTCCGCCATCGGATTTAAAAATTCGTCAAAAGTATATCGAATGACATCTCTAATGAAAGAGCATGAAATTTTGAGAACCACCATATAATTTTTATAATTTATCGGTTTTTGAGATAAAAGATTTTGAGGAATAAAATGATTTATGGATGAGAGAGAAAGTTGTAAGCATTGATGTATGGTACATCATGCATTATCATTTATACATTGTTAAAATTGAAAGTTGAAACCTATTTGCTTTATAGTATAAGTATAGATTAACTACATCAAATCAATTTTATTATCACTCCAAACCATCAACACATATAAATATATACATATGCACAATATGATATAATGAGGTGAAAATTTATATAATTTATACCCTTTGATGACGTCGAATTAAGGTTCCAACAGCACGTGCTTCAGTAGGGGAATTAATAATGGTTAAAGCCGTGGCTCTTTGTGCGAATGCAATTGGAATCATTGAAGCCAATCTTAAACATGAAATAATTAATATTATAATGAATGGAAAAACATCTGGAAATACACAGTCGGGATAAGCTGCGATGATTAAAATGAGGCTGATTATTATTAAAAGTAGGTTACAAATTCCGAGAAATATAGCGCTCCGTCTTACTTGATTTATGTGGAAATTTAACATCGTTTTTGTGAATTGATTGATGGTGTTTAGGATTCTTGCATTGGTTT
The DNA here is from genome assembly GCF_010389155.1 of Erigeron canadensis. Taxonomy (NCBI): domain Eukaryota; kingdom Viridiplantae; phylum Streptophyta; class Magnoliopsida; order Asterales; family Asteraceae; genus Erigeron; species Erigeron canadensis. The sequence goes on from NC_057764.1 coordinate 25,008,877, forward strand.
GATTATTAGATCATATGGAAAATTATAATGATTAAGAATAATGATAGTAATTAGGGGAAAAGTTAAAACAGGGGTCGAAGAACAAAAAAAATTATATACTTTTTTTAATGGAAAAACCAATATGCTTCTAGCGAAGAAACATGTTTCCCCTTACAAACTCCTCCATGAAAATCACATGTATAAATATAAAATCTTTCCCCACTTCACAAAATCATGGAAGTATGGTGCTTCTAACAGCATGCTTGTTACCCCATTTTTTAAAAACATTATAATTGCGGATAATGCTAATTTTTATTCCAACTATGTTTGATATCTATACTAAACTAGATTTTAGACCCGTGTCCAACACTGGACACGGGTTTACGATATTATCAATATTAAGATCTTCATACATTTAATTCATAAAATCTTATAATTTTGAAGATATATGGTTATCAGTGTTATATTTTGCAAGTAATAATACAATAATCACATGTTCGTCACTGTCATTATTAGCTAAAACATATTCATGATATTGTTTGTCGTAGTTATTTTAGAAGGCACGTGCTACAATAATTTCTCTATTATAGGAACTTTTTTTAAACCAATTATACTAATAATGTGATTTTGCTATGAAAGATGATTAAGAATTTAAATATAAACATACTTGTGATCTTGTACTTGACATTCAAGATTTCAAGTATATGTATTTGATCATGATGCGGGTCCATCATGAGATCAGAGATGTCAAACCAGTATTTTAATTTAATTACTGTTATACGCTTTTTCAAATTACTTTCAGATTAGCCTCACGCTGAATAAGCGGCGGGCTAGATTTTTAATTTACTGCAAAATAATTAGTTTATTAGGAGTTAGTGACAAAACCCCAAACAAATTAGAATTACACATACTACTAGATTAGGTAAAGCAACGCGTCCCTTCGAACGATCCTGTAACTTACCACTAGGCTATATTACACTGACCGGGTTCTCTGCTCGTTACGTGTGTTTAGGTTAGATAGTTACTTGTACAACATAAATTTAAGGGTTTAGTGCTACGGAATGCAACAAACTATGACCGAAAAGTTATAGTGTGCACGAACTAACGATTTTCTTTATTTTATGTCGGAAACGTGCTAAAAAGTTCTATAGCATTAAAAAGTGACCTGATAAAAAGTTAACCAGTTACCATATTTGAATTTCCTCTTTGACTGCTTACTTTTTACATGGAATAATATATTTATCAAAAAAAACAAAAAGGCTTTATTTACAACCATAAATCTGTTTCACACTAGAAATGAAAAACAAACCCCATCCAATAACTTGATTTACAACCATAAATCAAATTACTAACTAAACCCTTTGTAATACTGTATGTAAATTTAAACACATCAATGGGCCTAGGATTGGGACTTACCTTTTCCTATTCTTATGATCTTATCTATAACTATTTATAAGTTGATTACCAACCATCGGCATTGTATGGTAAAAGTAAGTAGATCATAAGCAACCGTCGTGGGAGATAAACAGGAAATATGTTTCTATGGAAGTTTGCGAGGCCATCAATGATGAAGATAATGATCACCATGAAAATATCGTCAATGGCGGCTAAGGATTCATCAACATCAATAACATCCGGCCCTCTGTCGGAACTAATTAAGGAGATCCAGTGTATACCTAAAGAGGAGGGTTATCATAATTAAATTTTTTTATTTTGGTTCGTTTTTTGTTTTAGTGTTGTGACATCCCAAACTTTTTAATTAACGGTTAACTTGAATCGTTAAGTCAACACTGTGTGTCCGTTAAGTCTTTGGGAGATTTAATGCTTAGAAGTGTTTAATGTGCTATATGCCTAAGGCTTTAATGCCTTAGTGATTGATGTACTAATGTGTTTAAAGTGTATTTATGTGCCTTTAGAGGTGCTTGAAGTGTTTAACGAGTTGTAACTATTCCCTATAGGTGTTTTGAGCTAAATATGAGTCGTTTAGAAGCTTAGGGACTAGTTTTGACATAGGGTTAAACTAAAAAACGGGATTAGGGTGTAGGAGATGGTCATTAGCCTCTAACTACTGATATTATCATCTTCTCTTTGAACCCTAACCACCCTCTTGTGCCACAATCAATTCCTTGTTCAATTCCATCGATTTCGGGTCGATTCGGAGAGATCTAGGGCTTATATTTCGATCTTCTAATCATCTTCAAGGTATAGATTGCAATCATTACTGATTTTTGATCATTTCCATCTATTCAATTTGTTCATACCTGGTCTTGATCGATTATATGCTTTTCGTTGCTAGAATCGTTGATTTCGGGTTACCCGGTAACCGTTATTGCAATCTATTGGTGTGTTGGAGATTCCGGAAGGTATAATCTTGTTGTTACTGATATTTTTATGATATAATGGAGTCATTATGGGTGTCATATCAGATCTGGACCATAGGGTGTGTTAATCTATTGAAAATCGTCCGTTTTGTCGATTCAGTAACCTAAAACGTTTGTTATTGTGATGTAAATCAAGTAGGAGTTAATCAATGATTTCATTGCATCATTAGGCCTTAAAAGAGTCTTCTTTTTGGTGTAAAACCCGTTTTTGAGAAAAATGACAGAAAGAGACTAACTACCTGGGGTAATAGTCTAGAAATAGACAAAAGATGAGAATAGACAAAAAGAGATTAACTACCTGAGGTAATAGTCTAGAAATAGACAAAAGTTCAAAATAGACAAAAAGAGACTAACTACCTGGGATAATAGTCTCGAAGTAGACAAAAAGAGACAACTTACTAGGGGTAATAGTCAAAAAGGGACTATTATCTGGAGTGATGGTAATTACAGGGTATGTGACACCTATTTAGACTGTAGGTCAGTTTAGTCTCGTTATACTCATAAATCGGTCCTATGTTGATTATAGGTAGTCGAGAATACTTGCAAAGCTCGGTAACTTACGTTATCATTTGTTGTACGCTTCTACGAGGTAAGATACACTATTTTGACACGCTGAGGGTTCTACAAAAGCATGGTTTTCGTATTATAACTTCCTTAACGGTATTGTGTTACTTATAAGTATTCGGGAGTACACGGGAGGTTATATGGGCTATGCAAATGACCAATGAGGCCTGAAATGCAGTCCCAACGATATGAAATGTGCATGTTTGTATGGCTTGCTCATCTAGTTCACTAGACTCTTTAAGTTGCCATGTCACGTGCACGTTTAAGGGCCCAAACGTAAAGATGTATAAATGTGATGATTGTTTAGGTTGTGTAAACACCTAAACTATATGTGATGTGAAATCGAGCTCGTAAATTTAACGTGAAAGTGTTAAGCTTAACCCGTACTTGCCCTAGCCCGGTTAAGTGCGTTGATGTGGTTGCTCGGGTGGCTCCTTGCAACGAGGTATAACGTGAAGAGTAATACGGGAGGTCTTACCAGCCCCATTGTCATTGTACATACGGATTACTCCTGGAATTGGCTTGCCATTCCTTAACGACATTGATGGACAGCCGTAAGGTGTGTTCATCTAGTCGGGTGTGACTTCAGTTACACTTAAATGATGTTATGATGTGTTATGTGATGATGTTAAAGATGTTTAGGCACAATTAGGGTGACCTATTTTGTATGAAAGATGATGAATGAGATGATATGTGATGATATGTAATGATATGTATTCTAATGTCGCAAAACGATCTTTATAACGTTTTAATTGGACAAATGCTTTCTAAACATTGTGTATTCTTACTTAGCTAATTCGTTAGCTAACACTTGTTTCTTGAAAATGTGTTGTCCCCTCAGGTTTAGCAAGCTAAAGGTCGTTGATGAAATAAGGAGAGGCATGGGTAGATAGCAAGTGATGATAACATTAGTTTACCCATAGTTGCTACTCCATCTAGACTTTGATTTATGTTTTTGCAGTTTTCAGATTTGGAATGTTTGATGATTGGTTGCTTTATGTTGGGAAATCAATGGGTTTCCATTAGACTTATTCAATGATGTGATGAGTAACACCTTTTGAAAGAATAAACCAAACTGAATTTTTTTGGATTGGACTTTTAAACGTTTTTCCGCTTTCTTTGACACCGTTAGGTGAAAATTTTTAGAAATCCATATTTTTAAATGTTGGGTGTTACAAGTGTGGTTGAGGTGGGTCTTTTTCTTGTCTTCCTTTTGGTTCGATTTTTGAATCTGGTGTGATGGAGGTGCTTGTTTTGGGTCGTGGTGGTGGTAGGGAGTTAGGTGGTTCTCGGTTGAGGTAGCCGGTGGAGTGTGTGGTGGTAAACTTGGTGGTTGGTTGTAGTGGTTATTTTTTTAGGATGAGATTTGGGGTTTGGTTGTTGTGATATATATATATATATATATATATAGATTTTAGCCTATGTGGATGGTTAACCGGTGCCACATAAGCCATCTAATGTTTTTCATCCACTTTAATATATTTAGCCATTTTCCACCCATAGAATAAAGAAAATCGTTAGTTCGTGCACATTATAACTTTTCGGTCATAATTTATTGCATTCTGTAGCACTAAACCCTAAATTTAAAGACAAGAAATAAAAACGCACATCACCATACTATAATAAGAAAAGATAAACTAATTCAAACCCATAACCTACCTCCACTCTACGAACTATAAGCCATAGCCTATAACTTTATACTAGACCGTTTCAAAGTTTGATGCGGTTAGTTTATAAAGTTGTTAATACTTCAACCACAATAAGGCCGGCTTCTTATTGTGCTTTAATACTAGCAAGTTCATAAGCTAGCATCATCAAACACTCTTTCGGGTCCCATATAAAATTTCGAACACCTAAGGTCAAGTCATGTCTAAGGTTTAAGTCTAGGCACTCTCTAAATGAGGGAATACCTAAATCCCTTAAACCTCGGCTCTGATACCAACTTGAAACGACACGACCCGATTTAAAAGAATTAAGATTTTTTTTTTTTTAAAGTACCCCAATGCGCCGCAGTGGGAGATTGCATTCCCCACTGCGCCGAAGTGGGAACAAAACACTAAACATTTTCGAGGATCCTCACTACGACGCAGTGGGAGGATTAGTCCCCATTGCGCCGCAGTGGGCACCCAGATCAGAAAACCATACTTCATTTTAACACTTGATCAAACCTACAACTTTCTAACTTCAAAACCAAACTTCATAATCAACATTTCTGAGTTACAAACAAGTACTTGACACATTTTAAAACATAATTACAACATCCGTTTGATCTACATTCATGAACACAATCAAATAGGTCATTTACCCATATTGACACTTTTTAAGTCAAAATACAAGTTTTTGTCATTCCAAATGACCCATATATGTTCACCTTTACTGAAATATATACCAAGAACAAATTACCAAAATTCCAAGTGTATCAAGAGCCATAAAGAGGTGGGATAACTAGGTATCTACAACTTCCCAATTCTTGATGGCAATACCTTCAAACTTTCAAAAGCAACTTTCACTACTTCAAGCTCTAAACAACAACCATAGTTCCTTCTTCCGGAACCGCCTATAAAAAAGATGAAACAACTAAAATATAAGCAAAGGATTAGTGAATATACTTGCATACATTTATGAACATAAAGGAGGGCAACGCACAAAGGACTATTACATGTCACCTATGACACCGTCGTGTCATACCTACATGCTCACCTTTGCACTTTAACACTATATATGGATCCATATAAGCTAAACAACAAAATCAATATCACATATCAGGATTCTTAGGTCCCAGAGGTTATTAGGCCTCATACACAAGGAGTTCTTAGGCCCCGCTAATTACATATCGGGATTCTTAGGTCCCAGAGGTTCGTAGGCCTCACTAATCACGATGCCCCACATGGGCTTTAACGCCAAATCGATTTCCATACATGAAGTCCATCATCATATGGAAATTGATCCAACGTATACACGAAGGTATGCAAATATACTCACCTCCTCCGCAACTCGAACAAAACTCGATAATATGTTAATGCACAAATACAAGCTTCAACCTATAATCATATCATAATATGTATAAGCTTACATTCACAATCTTAACTAACTCAACTTAGTTATCCTCATCATTTACTAGCCTTTCTACATCCAAATCCATCCTATTTGTCATTGAGTTGCTTTCACTTTCAATAATTTCACTAGGTAGTTCAATCTACCACTTTCATCATCATTTCATCAACTAATAAAATCAACTTTTCTCACAAATCAACATTATCAAGTTAACATATATGTTTCTTAATCAAACTTATCATACAACTCAATGACAAAGTAGGTTATATAAGAATTTGGGGAAAATTATGCATAATTCAATTTCTAGCAAAAACCCCAAATTTTGGGTTACTCCAAGAACCCTAATTTCAATAGAAAAGATAAAAACTAGGTTAGGGAATCAATACCTCAAAATTCAAAGAACTAATTCAAGACTTTAGGTTAAAATATCTTCTTCCCCCTTTTTCTCTTTGATTTTCGGCCACCACCACTAACATCACAACCCTAACTTTTCAATTTTGCTTATTGAAGATTATTATTGTTGTTTCTATTCTTGAATTAAAATGAATTATACTTTGATTTGATAGAAACAAGAAGAAGAAGAAGAAGAAGCAGACGACTTGAGAAGCTTGGAAAATGATAGTGGAATGGTGAATAAGGGAGGGAAGGATGGCTGGCACATCCTCAAGATGCCACGCCCCCTTCTTAAAATTAATGGGTATTTTACCCGCTATCCACTAAAGTTATAACTAAATTAACCCCATATCCAAAAATAAAATACTATGAAATTGTTTTAATGTTAAAACTATAAAAAGGGGTTAATTTCTTTACCTTAAAAAAAAAAAACTTTGGGGTGTTACATTTTAGAATATGCATGAGATTTGATTTGATAGTGTTTTTATTTTTTTAATTAAATTAATTTCAAATAAATGAGACAGGTTTAGGAGTAAATAAAGGTTTAGTGAGATTCGGGATTGGGTTAGGAATTGTCTTAAAGACGTTTGATAATTAGTTTTTTAACTTACATAGATATAGATATATAAAACCTAATTCTATAAATCAAATTAACATTGAAATTTCTTCAAACGTCTACTGGCATTATCATTATAAAAAGTTACATATTACATTATTCTATTTCATGTGGCAATGTGGCATATACTCTGTAAGAACTATAAAATTTTTCAAAAATGAAGAATATACAAAAACTTAAGGTAGTTATCTTTTTCTCAGCCTATCTCCAATGTTAAGGACGTCCTTAGGTGTCCTTGAGCTGACACATCAAATCCTTACAAATTCTTATAAATCCTAAAAATCCTATAATTTATCTTCAACCATACAAACATCTTTATATATCCTTTAACTCCACTAAAAACAAAAAAAATATAAGTAAGGGCACCTAAGGGCATGCATCAAGCCATCAAAAAATCTTTAGTTTTGAACAAACTTCAACCGCAAAGAATATCCAAGAGCACCTAAAAGTACCTAAAGACGTTCAAAAACATCCTCATTGGAGATATTCTCATTTCATTGTTCATTCAAAACAATTATCAGACAATCACTTTCATTTATAATCGTGTTCATTCAACTTGTTTAAGTCATTCAGTAATTTAGATTCATCACATTTTTTTATATAAATAGGCTCTTACTTTTATTAGTTGACATTTCGTAACTTTATTTTCGTTAAATAAATTTATCCCAACATTGAAAACAGGACATTATAACTTTGTTCGTGTTCATTAAAAAATTGGTCCATTAGGATTTCCATTAGGGCCCAAACAATCTTTTTTCCAATTCATATGTGCAGGGCCCACGCCGTTCAGGCCTCTTTCACGTGCTTCGAACTGACAGAAACAACACAATGCCAACTGAAATTTCCAGCACCACAAATCTTCTTTTTCACAATAAAACTCTATAATCTTATTATTTTCTTCCATTCAACCAATTTTTAAACAGTTTTTGTAAGCGGTTTAATAGTTAGGAAGATGTTTAATGGTTAGGAAGATACTATAATGTATTACATTATATTTTTAGAAAATAATTAAAATATCTCAAGTAGCTATAATATAGTACCGATTTCGGTCGTGAAATTGGTTCCTCTTTTCTATACCCAGAAACCAATAAAAATGGGTACCGGTTTGACGCTCACTTGAAATCCTTTAGCTTTCTAAGTTTTTATTACCGGTACCAAGAAAAAATCTAGAGTTTAGGAATTATATTCATCCCTAGACCAATTTAGTGTGATGAATTTGTGAAACACATTGCTAGGACCAAATAAAAAATTATATTTATTTTCCGTGTGTTTCATTTTTTTTGCAAACAAGAGAAATGGGTTACAATCATATTCTCAGATAGCCAATGTTAGATGACTCTTTGCCTATGACGAGTGAAAGGAAAGACACAGATTAGGTTTTTTTCCCCCTTTTTCTTTGGGAGGGTATTATAGCTTAGAAATGCATAAAAGGTCAAATAGAAGCAGCCCAAAAAAGGATGATTTGGTTAAAATGTTATATGATCATATCACATGTAGCATAGTATAATCAACAAAGATGGTGTAAGTATTTAAAAATGTTTTTTGGCATACAGTAACGTATTGAAAAAAATATAAAATAAAAAATTATCCATCTTAATCTTGTATAAGAGATGAGAGAAGATATAAATAGTCTTATTTCAATATAATGAAAAGATGAATAAACTTTTGAACTTTGTTTCCGATCAACGGATTTTCAACAGATTCCTTTTTTTTTTTGTATAAGAAAACTAAAAATAACATGAAGTAGTGATACGAGTATAAAAAAGCAACAAATAAAAGCTTTAACAAACAAAAGCTTTCCTCGGTAATCAGTATTCCTCTCAAACCACTCAAAGTCACATTACTCACAAATATCAATGTTATTACACCACCCACCTGACTGGCCTGCTGCTAAAATGCGCATCTTACAATATCCCCCTAATTAAATTAAACAAACTAAAAAAACCCCACAATAAATAACAAAAAAAGAAAGAAAATAAAAAAAACGTAAAACATTTAACTTCAAATCATAACGTAAGACATTAACACACTCACTAACGCTATGTAAACTAACGGAGCTTTGACGGCGTTAACATCGTTACTAGCATCACTATTCTGTGAATCAGCAGTCGGCTCTTCAGCCGGAGCCGGTCCACTTGCCGGCGACTCCATCGGGGGCGCCGGCGGTGAAAGGAACGGCGAAGGCGCCGGTGCTGCTGGCTCCGGCGCCAACATCTCTGGAGCCGGCGCCGGGGCGCTTTCTGGCGACATATCCGGCGCTGGCGAAGGTGCTTTACCGAACAACTCAGTCGGTAAAAGTAGATTATCCACAGTAAAAACACATAACGGTGTTGAGTCTAGTACCGTACTTGCTAGTCTTGAAGATCCAACACCCGAAACCAAAGTTACTGAATCACCGGCTGTAGATACACTTAGATCATATTTACCACCTGCATTGGTTGCAAGAGTACTTATCGGTTTTTTGGTTGTTTTTAACGAGCCTTTTGGCGTGTATGAGCCGAGCGCGTGGTACTCTAAAAGCGCCACGAGCTCGGCACTGGTTAGTGTACTTAGATCTGGTGTCCCGGCCGCCTTAAATGCCTCATCTGATGGTGCAAATATTGTTAGTCCATTTCCTGCTGCTTTTTGGAAAACCTTTAATACTCCGGTGTCTGTTATTAGCTTCACAAATGTTTTGCATCCTGCTTTCTCCAACAAACCTATATATATAATAATAAAATATATTATACGTTGATAAAACATGATAACTATATATGCGAGTATAATGCAAGTTATTATTAAGCGAAAATGATCTAACTATAATTCATTGAAAATATACAATGATACTCAACATTTTTTGAGTTTTCACAAAATACCCAAACAAATCACAAACAATAGCTTGCAAATCTCAAACCATTTGAAAAAAAAATGCATGCCATGGTTTATGATTTGTTGAGTGTTTTGTGAAAACTCGAAAAAAGTTGGATGTCATCCTATATTGTTTTATTTTATTTTTTGATTTTTGGGATTAATTTAGCTTACTTTTTGATTTACTAAACCTAGGAAGAAAAAATCATACATAGATTAAAATAACTACTATGATAATAAATCTATAATATATGTAAAAAGTCTTTTTTTTTATTTTGAAAGGGTAATTGACATGAAAAAGAATAAATAAGGTAAGAAACAGACCAGTAATATTAACATCAGCTGAAGGAGCTGGAGCAGTTAAAATCCCAGGGGCAATAATAGGAGAACTAATTTCCAAAACAGAAATATTATACGGAATCTGTTTAACAGATTTCGTATAAGAAGAGTCGAGTTTGGATCCAGAAACAGCGGATCCAAACCCGACTTTACCGCCTTTCAAATCAGTAATATTAACAAACCCAACATTTCCAGGTGCATTCCCAGTGGTTTGATATAAAGTGGTAGATAAAGTAGTCCCATCTGAAATAGCATGAAGTTTTTTATTATCATAATAATCTAGTAAAATATGTAAACTTAATACAGCTTTTATAACAGATAGTGGGTGTTTATCAGCAAGTGATGACATAATGCCATTATTTAAGACCAAAACAGTAATGGTTTCATGGCTGTTGATGTCGTCATCAAGTTTTGTTTGTGTGAGGTAATTGTTAAACTGGCTGTATTCTGGGAATGGGGATAATATTGCTGTGATGTTGTGGGCTTTGGTGAATGTGAGGATTGTAGTTGTGATAATGAAAAAAGTGGACAGCGTGATGGTGGTCACGGTGGTCATTTTGGTGTAGTGGAAATTGAGAGTGTGAGAGTTGAAACTGAGATTGTGTGTGTGTGTAAGAATGGGGTTATGAGAGTTAAATTAATAGTGAGTTAAAAGTTAACTATGGTTAAATTAAATGTTGACTAGCTAGGGTTAGAGTTGATTGTTATGGGCTGTGGGGACTAGGGACTGGAAAGTGAGCTGGATATCAAAATGAAAGTTGTTTCGGTCAAAAAGACAAGAGTCCTCAAGGTTAAATTGAATTACAGTGGTACTGTGTTTGTTGATATTTAATAATGTGAAACGTTTTTACCATTTGTACATATCTGTTATGTCTTGCTTTGTACAAACTACAAAACATATATCTTGAACGTTTAAGTTGTGTAGTATATTTCATAGTGAAAACTGAAAACTGCTTAACATGTGTAAATGGTGCTATGTTTTTCATGGTAAAAATGTATGGTACAATTACAAATTTACTTACACATTTTCTTTCGACAAATTATCATGCCACTACATCATAATCTTCGACCACTATAACTACAAGTGTTAATTTTTCTAGTTTTTAGTCAAATTTAGTTTTGAGATCATTAGTGATTAAAGTGGGTAAAAATTCAAAAGAATTTTCATGTTTAATTATTTCATGCTTAATTCTTTTGAATCATAAATCAAGACTAGTGTGATTGTGATTAAAGTTCAAAAAAACAACACCAAATACGTTATCTTACTTTAATAAAGAATTGCTTACGTTATTGTGGTATTTTAAGTATCTTAGTTGTTATGTATTTTGAGACCGAGTAACATAATTGTACCTTTGGAAGCTTCATAACTACCAAACTCCATGTGGGATTTCTTATGTACACATTGTTTTTAGGTAGGATGCATTATTATAAGCATTCAACTTTACTATCAATGTATGAAATTAAAATGGATATTAAGAGAGACTCTGAGACAGGTTTGAACAAATCTACATATGTCCATCAACTCCCTTTATAGTCAAGCATATCATTTAATTAATGTTGTTACATTTATGTTATAGCTTGTGAAATTAACAAATAACTGGAAACATGGAATGCCAATGATGACAAGTGTTCGACTGGTTAGATACACTTTCAAGTTTTATCCTAGGTTTTAAGTTCTAACTCTAGGGATGACAAGTTTTAGATTTTTTCTCCGAATACTTGTAATGGCCCATAGTAAACGTCTTGTTGTCTAGGATACGTACAAGACTTCACCATTATACGGTGTGTTTTTCTGATGTCATGTCCTAACTGAATGTTCGGGGGAAAAATTTTTTGAAACATGGATTGGAAACACTACACTAATAATGGTACACTTCCTATCACTTTTCAATCTTCAAACATCTAAAGGCTGTTTTATTGTTGATCGAATCAAGCAAAATGGTTTAGAATATTATTGCTTTTGTTTTCCTGGAAGCACCTTCCAATTGGCTACTGGAGTTGCTGACCTAAATCGAGACTAAGCACGATACAACTGACTAACAATATGCGGTTGGGTGATTATTTGGAGAACAAGAAATGTGTGAAAATACTTCAATCACAAGGCCATCTCTATGGATGATAATGCTGACGAAATATAGTGTGAGCTACTTGTGGCTTATGGGTCAAAAATAAAGGCAAATTCACTGAATGATCATGGGATACTTGGAAATCATTCTAACTATTGTAATGTTAGGCCTGTGCTTATAGGTTGGGAGTCCTCAGGACTTCTTGCCTGTTATGTCAGCATCACATTACTCAAGACTCTTTTTAGGACTCTCACTGTTTATAAGGACAGCTTCTTCATAATTTTTTCGCCTCATTATCAATTCTTTTATAATTTTCAATTACTTAAACATAAAGTTAAATAACTATTTTTTTGATATAAAAAACATATTTAGATTAATAAAATTTAAAAAATAAAAAATAGAAATAATTATTTTAGGGACTAACTTGATAACATTTAAAACTCAAGAATTATATCATAAATATAGTATACTATAGGGGTAGAAATGAAAATTGCTTATTATCTATATCTATATCTATACTTCATATATAAACAAATTACCCATCTTCAAATTAAACACTCTACCTTTAAATTCTCTATTTTACCCTTTTAATTTACACTACTACGAAACACTTTAATCCTGAAATATCAAAAATACCTTTAAGAAAACCTTACGCCCAATTTGTCTCTCTTCCCTTCTTCTGAAGTTGCTTACATATTATACCAAAAAGCACACCCATACATGCGCTCCCCCCCCCCCCCCCCGAACAACAAAAGACACACAGACATTCCCTTATAACCACTTCCCTCTAAACCCCCAAAACCGTTGTCGTCTCCGCCGTTTAAAACACACATAGCCATAGGTACGGTGATTTGGTAATCGCGCGGGTACCACTAATTAACCAACTTTTATTTCTATACCCCGTCGCATCGTGCAGGTACAAAACTAGTATAATATATGTATATATGTGCTTATCTTCTTCCTCCTTTTACCTGCAAATTAACACCCACCCATTACAACTACATACAACACATTTATTAACATATATACACCATAAATATATATATGTTTACAAATCATAAAAAAAAAAAGAAAAGAAAACAAACGAAATTATTTTCGTGGCCCACCTTTCCTCTGTCCTCCAACTTCTTGGTGAAGAACTTTTGCTCGAACGCCGGACGCGGGACGCTTACTGCCAATGACGTCCAACTTCTTCACGTCAGAGGACGCTCCTCCAAGACTCCTTATAAGCACCGGCCTTATAGTAGCAATTAGCTCTATAGTTTTATTCCCTCAAACTGGATTGATGTAATCTTTCACCTATTGCTAATAATTAATAAAATGTTTTTGTTGATCTTTAAAATAAAACATTTTATCTAACATTCATAATTAATATATACATACATACAGGCCGGTTATATTAATAAACTATATTGTCAAACAGTGGCGGCTTAAGGTTTTTTGAGGCCTCAAACGGTATCAATTTTTGAGGCCTAGTTCATTACCATATAAATTAAAGTAAAAGAGAAAAGCAAAAAAAAAAAAAAGTAACTCGATTTTTATTATAAACTACTAGTAATAAAAAAGATATGGATGTTGACACCAAAACCAATAAGGGCGTTAATATAATGCAAATTATATACCGTAGTTAGTCTAAAATCCAAACATTAAGTCAAATATACAAAATATTGAGGCCTCGAAAATTTGGGGGCGTAAAACGACCGCCTAGTTCCATAGTACTATTAAGCCACAACAATGGACAGAATTTGTGCTATCAAAGGTTTTGGAGCTCCATTAACAACAATGAGCTGTCTACGTCTTATCTTTTTCATATCCTGTTTCTGTTATGATGGGGTACGCTGTTATTGTTGTTATTCCTTTATTTGCTCTATAAATGATAAAAAAACACGAGATAGAAATTAAGTAATAATTAGAATTAAAAGATGGAAGAAGTCTCCTTAACTTTTGTGCACACACATAGTTCAACTTAAGTAAGCATGTATTTTTGATATATTTCTCCGACCATCTCAAAATATTTATCTAGTGATGATCAAATAGAAGATATGTTATGAAGATGTAAAGATAACGGTAAAAATTTTGATCACTGATAGGTCAATGGTGTACTCGATCAACTCCATCCCCATGAGAAAAAAATCCACCACAATTGAAAACATTTGATGACTAGATACTTCGGTTGGTGGTCGTTAAAGTAACATTTAGAATATATTTTGCGTTTTATATCCTGGTAAACTACTAAACTATAGGCTCTAGCTTGTTGTCATCACACATTGCTGTCGACCACAGGTTTACGACCCTCTTTATATCACTAGAAAAGTTAGTAGATTACCAATGAGTTTTTATGAATATGATCTAGATATTACCTTTTCGTATTATTATTATTATTATTATTATTATTATTATTATTATTATTATTATTATTATTATTATTATATATCTTTACTTATTTACAAAACATTTTAAATTTTTTTTATGGTATGTCTTAAAAATTTAAGCATATTTATTTATTTATTTATTTCAAAAAAAGTCCCTTTCAGCATATTTATGATTATCAAAATCCCTCTCCACACACTACAACACTAAATTACCATATTTACCCTTACAACAAATTGTTACTCCTAAAACGAAATTTCGCCACAACGCGCGAGTATTATGCTCGTATATAATTATATAGATTGTGAGGATTTTTTAGTAAAATTTTAAAGCAAAGTTTTTTATTACAATGCCTAACCTCCAAGCCTAGGGGAGGGAGATTTACAATAAGCTTACAACCAAAAGTCGAAAGTACCCTCATGTGCAAGGGGGTTAACGGAGACTCACAAACGGACGTTAGGATGAGGGGTATGTTATGACACGAAAAATCACCATTGGGGTATGTAATGATACAAAAAAATAAGAGGGGCAAAACTTAATAATATGACATACCCTAGGGGTATGTAATGAAATTTTTTCTAACATAAACTTGTAAAGTTTTACTTACCTATTATTAACGTATTAAGAACCGACAAATAGTTTAGTCCAAATCCAAAATGGGATTCGTATGTTTGAAAATGAATATGGTAATATGGTGACTTGTCATTCCATGCTTAATGATGGCTATAAATGGGGGGTGCCATAATATTGAGCACTTCATTTGGCCCAAAGGGTCCAGTAGTCCTGTGGGGATTGTCTAATGGGAGATCACAAAATAAATGTATTGAAAACAAATATGATTCCTTGCAAAAGTAATATTTTCATGATGCATTATAATTATGGTAACTATAAAGTTATATGTTACTTTAAACTTGATGGCCATTAGTACACTAAAAAAAGATGAGATATGATATTTATCAGCGGTAACCATCATGCTGAGCTCGGGTTAGCGGGTTGAGGATCTCCAACTTTAAAACCGTCTTCAAAATGAACCCAAATTAAAATGAAACCTACTGATACACTTAACAAATGGATCAAACAAATTGATGGGTTGGTTGAGTAGATTCCAACTTCCAAGTCAAATAAGTTAATCAGTTAGCTGTGTTACTTTTGTGTCAAACATGTTAAGAAAACCCTAGTCATTTCTCGATAATCTAATCTAACCTATATAGTGTGTATTCATTACGAGTAGTTTCATTTGAATAAAAAAAAATATAAGTTTCATTTGATTGGCAGATTTTTAAGGTTATATTATATTTTACATAAAAAGTCTTTCTATGAACGTTTAGCTTGGGTATACCCAAGTTCAAGTCTGAGGAGACATGGTTTAACCCTATTGATAGTCGTGCATTCGGGCGGATTAGTAAGGGGTTTTTCCCCCAGCCCATCGGGTATTTGAAATAGGCATTTCTACTTCGAGGGAGCTCTCTAACACGGACCCGGTTAAGACAACGTATGTTAGACCTCCCGTTGTCGAATCGCGACACGAAATTCTCAAGCGAAATTCACCTTTCAAAAGAAATTATATTTTTCATATTTCAAAAATGTTATCGGGTTCACATGTCATCTTGTCGGCCCAAAGTCCCATCCGAAAGAAAGGAGAAAAAAAAACGGATTAACACGTTCGCAAGTTTGGAGTTTTCAAGCAACTATTTTTAATATTATACTTAAAATTTCAATATTGATTTTAAGTACTTTCTCAAAATGTCACTCCTATCTATTTTATTTTTACCTAAAATAACTATAATAATACTTATCTCTATCCTTAAATCTCAACCAATCATTTTTTCTTTCTCTTCCATAAATTATTTTATTCTTCTAGTTCATTCAAAATCTTTTATCGCAAAAACCGTACATCAATAAATTATAAAAATTATACGGGTGGTCTTAAAAATTTCATACTTTTTCATTAGAGTGTTCATTCGATATACTTTCGACAAAATTTTAAATCCGAGAGCGGAGTCCGTCAGGTAGATCACCCCATCAACACCACCACCACCGCCGCCGACGTCATTACATCACCACCCCGCCATCACCTCCATCACCGCTACAACGCGTGGATACTGTTCTCGTTTGTTATAGTGTCGATGAAGTCATGAAGAATGTTGTTCCTAAACTTTAATGCAAAAATATGGAATAAAAATATAAAATAGAACATGATTTTATACTCGTACTACATTATAACAAAGACAAGGGAGCTCTCTAACTCTGGTTGTCGAGATCTACCCTGTTTTATAACCTAGAGGCATTTTAAATGTTCCTTTTTCCTAACATATAATTTTGATATGCAAACTATATGTCATAAAGCTTGTATAAACTGGAACCAACAAGTAGTAATTTTGGTACATGGAAGGTGGAGAATGTTACCACGGGTATAGAGAAGCCTCAAGGTTTCATACAAGGTTGCATGAAGGAAATGCATTCTCTTGAGCACTTCACATTAATCAAGTCAAAAAGCTTTGACCTTGTCCCCATTACCTTGATAGCAAATACGTTCTTCTATTTCCGATACACATTTTTTTAATATCTCCAGATTCCTGCAACAATTTTTAGGATTACATCCATTAATATTGAACATCCATCTCTGTATACTTCTTGATATCAATTAAAAAATTGAAAGTATGTTCTCCTTGTGATTATTCAAGCCAACGATATAACAAAATAAAATCAGTGAAGTGTTCAAATATACTATAAAATGTTTAGCACTTAAATTGTGTTGTCGCTTTCCTAGTTCTGTTCTTTAGCTGATCAACTTGAGAACAAATTCATTGATAAGTTTGATATTCTTTTTAAGGGAAGCTTAACAGCCAATGTTAAGAACTCGTTTTAAGTTTGAGTAAGGGATCTACATAGTGCCAAGATGTCAATGCATTTGAATTATCAAATTCCGCAATAAATTAGTTCCCTTCTTCATTTAACCTTCGGAACAACCTAGGTCTACTCCAAAACCCAAAATTGTATACAACGGCCACATCTGATTAACGAATTCTGTTAACTAGGTATCCTTGCTGCTATCTTTGAGAGCTTAAAAACTATTTGGGGATAAAAAAAGCTTCAATGTAATGCATGTTTTTTTTTTCACTAAATCATTTGAGTTGTTTGAGTGATTCCCTTTATAATCATCTTGCAAGCCAACTGAGTCTTACAAGATTTTTCAGAAACTCCAAAGTTGTTGTATCACTTATATAAGCCTGACAACAAAGCCTCGAGTTGTAAGGTTCTGATACAGTGAATAAGAAATCGTTTAAATTAGAATTATCAAATTCCGCAAAAAAATAGTTTCCTTCTACATTTAATCCTTAACAACCTAGGTGTAACATTCGCAACTTTTGACTATGTTGACTTGTAACGAAACGAAATTTAAGGTATGATTAAAATGACAAATTTCCGGAACATTTTGGCATGTTTTAACGTAACGTTGAGTTAGATTGTGTTTACGGTTTCGTTCTAGCGTTTAAATTGGTAAAAAATAGCTATTGGTCGAAGTTAGCGGAGCGGGAGCCACCTTTGGACCTCTATAGGCCGGCCCCCAACTCCCACCCCCTTCCTTTCCCTTTTCATTTCTTTCTTTCTTTTTCTCTCCAAAGGAAAACACCAAAACACCTCCTTCTTCTATCTAAATTATTGGATTACCTATTGTTGTTTAGGCTGGATTAGTGATAAATACTTCATCATCATCATCAACTAAACCTCATATCAAAGGATCAAATCTCCAAGTGCAAAGAACCTCCATTTTTGGGTCAAATTCGGATTTAAGGGCTTTTGGAAGTTTTGGTAAGTAAAAACTATCTCATAATAACCATTTTATGTTATTGAACATGTTTCCTAGTCGGATATTACGAGTTCTTGGTCGAATTCGGGTCAAAAACGGGTTTGAGCCAAATTAGGGTTTCAAAGTTGGAAATTAGGTCAAAACCGAATTGGACGTGAAAATGATGTTATGGGTCGTGGTTATGAAGTGGGTTATGTTTGTTTAAGTGTAATTATGTTCCAAAATGAGTCTCGATGTTCCTTCTAGTCGATTTTGAGTGCAAATTGATGTTTTGGGTTGAAAAAGGGGGTTTATGCCCATCAGACTTAGCACGGCCTCTGAGTGGCTGAGCACGGCCTCTGAGAGGCTTAGCACGGCCTTTGCCCTGTGCAACAGCCGTGCTCCACTGATCTACCGGCTACTTTTTCACATTCCGCTTCGTTTCATATTCAATCGACTTGTAACTTCTAAGAGAGTCTTATAACACCATTCTAAGGTCAACAATATTGTTTAAACTCAAATCGAAACACTTTGATTTTCATGTCGATTATTGGTGCTAAGTCGTTGATACGTATTTGACCAAAACTCTTCCTTTGTATCCAAGCATTCTAGAATCACTTCTAATGCACCTTCGGGGATTGTGGCATCGTATAACTAGTTAGAACTTGTCATTTGGGATACCTTGTGATGCTATGATGTTGACGTAATAGGTTTCTGTAGCTGTGCTCCCCGCTTATCCGCTTAATTTCTTTCTAGCGACTTCTAGAGGACAAGGTGAGTTTCGTAAACCCTCCCTACTCAATTGAGATTCGGGCTGAAAAGTGTACGTGCTTGTTATTGTTGTTTACTCGATTGATTGATCGTTTGACTAACGTATGGACTTGTTGCTCGGTTAATTATGCTTCCGTTTATGAATACTTGTTGTGGTTTGGGCAGTTGTACATACATGGAAGACGGTTATACTTTCAATGAATAGGAGATGTGGTGGGAAGGCTGCGTGTGACCCTATATATAAGCATCAATGATTCCTTGAAATTAGAATCGTAAGAAGTGTATGTGCATTGTGTTGTTGATTGCTGGAAAACGTTTTGATAAGGATCGGGACATAGGATCTTGCATGATAACTTCTTCCCCCTTAACGTATTATAGATTTGTATTTGTATACATGTGATTGAGATAACGTGATTCCGCCATGTTGATGGCATAGTCCTGCCATGTTGATGGCATAACGATAAGTCCACGATTGGTGGCATAACATTGTTGTAAACGATATTGTTTAATGTGTATATTGTATATGAATGCTTAGTTGTAACGAAATGTGATATTACGCATTTGAAATATATGTAAGTCGTGCCGTGATATTACGCATTTGAAATATATGTAAGTCGTGCCTGAAACGTATTTTACGCATTGTTTATCATGTAAGTCGTGCCGGTTTATCGCGCATTATTCAATAAGTAAGTCGCGCCGTTATTGGACGTTATATTATATATATGTATGGACGTGGACGTGGACGGTGGATTGACGAATCCACACCCGGTATGATCATTGCCACATAATAACAATATTTTGTTAAAACGTATATTTTTATATTACGTAAAACGTGAACGTGGACGTGAACGGTGGATTGACGAATCCACACCCGGCATGATCATAACCGTGGATACGGGTTATTTAACCCGCGTATTGGACGATATTATATATGGACGATTATTGGACGTTGACTTGTATTGATTTGTGATAACGTTGACTTGTCTTTACTAAATCATTTGAGTTCGGTGTGTGATTCCCCTTATAATGATCTTGCAAGCCAATTAAAGTCTTATAAGATTTTTTAAAAACTCCAAAGTTGTTGTATCACTAAAGCCTCGAGTTGTAAGGTTCTAATACAGTGAATAAAAAAACATGGAAGAGACAATATAGACAAGCAGGATAACATAGCAAACTGAATAAGTTGTTACAGCACCTATAATTGTGATTACTAGCCCACAAAATGACTGTGCTCTGATGAGTTCTTAATAAACAAAAACCCAAATTCCATCAGCAAAAATGTCAGAGGTATCGAAATCATTGTGACCAACAGCCAACAATCCAGCCCATAAAGATACTGACCAATAAGCCTTGAACAAGTAATATAACATATGCACGCGGGTAAGAGCTGTATATACACATAGGTGCAATCTGATAACATTTTATCTAATCGATCAGCAAAAACCTAGGTATGTTAAAGTTGGTAGCTTAAGAAGGTTGTCTGCGCTATTGTTGCTGCAATAGCTGACACACACCCTGACTTGCTTTCATCAAAATTTGATTCAAAAGGCCCAAAAGAGGCTGTTCGATATGAAAGCATTTCAGGTCAAACAAGGCAACGTTGAAAATATGTACGAATTAAAATTGCAAAAAAAAGTTGATGAATGCAGGCCTTTTGTATGTTAGAGCTGGCAAAGTGGATGGAGTGGGTAAGAACTCAGGAGTAATGGGTTGTTACAGGATGTTTTAGAGAAAGCATCATATGGGCTTGGGTGAAAAGTAAGAAACATGTCCGGTCGAAGATATTATCGTTTCCAGAAAAATGTATCAACTAAGAATGTACTACGCAAAAAGATTACCTGAAGCTTCACAATGGTTTTCTGGGTAATTAGGTACATACAAGAGTTTTGGTTACAAACTTAAAACGACACATTATTGCCTATACATATACTAATACCTGTAACATATAAAAACTACCGTTTTTTCTTACCTTACACTATAGCCAACATTCTCATCTAAAGGTCGGGAAACAGAACCTATATATATTAATGTAGATGATACTTTACAGAAATGCCAAAAACTCAGCGTCTAATCATAAACAATGTGCAATAAGACATCAATATGATGAACCACCTCTGTTGCGTAATAAGCTCCCCCAAGAAAATGATTATTGGAAGTTTTAGGAACGACATCTGGAACTGACACTATTAGGGTCGAAAGAGGTTAACCTCCCTCGTATACATAACAATTGCAGCATGAATTGGTTTTTCACGAAGTTACCAAATAGGTGTACTCTTCAAGGGACAGAAAGTTCTAGATCTTTTCTTTTGAGATGATGTTGTTGCCATGTAACTATAATTGTTAGTGCTATGTGAGGAGTGATAAAAACAGGTCACTCGTAATTTGCTAAAAAAAATTATAATATCAAACTTGGTAAAATCGCCAAGGCATAATCAATCGTTTACGACTCCCTAAATTGCTAAATTGATAAAAGTGGATCATTATATTTGTAGTATTTTGTTTTTTGGTAGTGTTATTTAATATATTAACCATTTACTAAATTTAAGAAAAGAGGATGGAAGTGTTGGCAGATCAACTTGACTCAACTCCTTGCAAATCTGCAATAAACCACAGAACTTTAGCCATGCTGACCTGATAATCAACCTGTCTGACTGACCCATTTTATAATTATAACTGATGGAAACCAAGAAAGGATTCTTAATTTAATATACGTAAATCATAATTGTTACCCGAAGAACGACAAGATTAATAACATTAGCATTTCTCACTGCCAAATTTAGTGACACAAACCTAATAGGAGCAATGGCTTAATCCTTTTCCTATAAATATTCCCAATCCTTCTGCGGTTTTTGACCACCAACATTGTCAACAGAGTGACCACCCCTGCCCATCACGAATAGCAAAGGTGAACTTATAATCCTCGTACCTTTCAACCAACGTGGTTTCTATTTTCTACCTAATCATACATTTTTGACCATGTTGATAAGCCTAAGTGAAATAACTATTAGACTGATACAGGTCTAAAACTCAATTTTGTTTGTAGATTTATTATTTGTATTGAAGGATATTGCAGAAAGGGTGGGGTAACGACAGTTTGAACTAAAGTCAGTTTTTTTGCTGTTGTTTTGTTTCGCCTAGTTTGCAAATGGTACAGACGCTACCTTTTAGGAATAGGCAATGTGCATTATATCAATTATCAGCTAGCCTTTAAAAACTAAAGTGTTACTTGCTGTTATTTCAAAATATAACTGAAGAATAAATGATGCTAGAACTTTACTATCAAAATCAAGTTGTATAACTTAAAAAAAATAGAGAGAAACTACGTACACTTAAAATGAAGCAGAATTGGAAACTTGAAGAAGACAATAATGTTATCAATGTCTCAAATTTCATGCAAATTATCGGACCTATCTATTTGACACTGCTAATATGGATCTTATGGTGAATAACAATCTAGTAAACTTGTTGATAGAATATGATTAATAAATCAGGACAGAGGTCATTTTTTCCCTCGATTAGCAATGTAAACCAAAATTATATTGTTACATTAATGTTAAGATAGCATTCCATATCAGGCTGCTAAAACTTGGAAAGGCGATAAATTTTTTTCAGATTACCTGGTTAAGAGCTCTTTGATTTCCACGGACCCTAGAAGCTGCATTTAAAATTGAGGAACTGGCCAGTATAAGTCATGTTTGCAGAAGAAGAGGAGCTTCCGTTTTGATCCAACATCTCACGTAAACGCTTTCTATTGTACTGTGATCTTGGCTGCATTATTTTTTATCCTTCAACCGATAATAGTTATTGTTCATTAGAGGTATGGGCAGCACCAGTCATACCAAAGGCAGCTATATTCAGTATTTGGTATATGATATATATTCATGATTCTATATTTTGTATAATAGTTACTATTCATTGGGGTTGTATGTTAATAAAAGATGTAATGTAACATAATGTAACTGAGAAGAAAAGGTTAAGAAGTCCGATAAAGCAACATAATTTTCTAAAACTGTTTTTAGCCTATAATGAAAACATCCTGTTTATGTTAAAAACGAGTAACATCTAAAAAAAAGAGTGATATATATAACCATAACAGAAAGCAGATTTCTGTTATTATTTACTCATGAAATTTTTACCTTCTTTTATAGTGTTTCACTTTCTTAAACGATGCAGACTGCTTTTAATTGCAAACAGAGACTATTTCAAGTGAAAAACTATCTCCCTCTCCTACTAAAGGAGCTCAGGTGATTGCATCACTTTAGGATTATGTGTCAAATGCTTAGCATAATCTCACTAGATTATACACATTTTATACACCTAATGGCTTATGTCATGTATGTGTCTTTGTATAAATATAAGGTATAAATATATTTGGTGGGCCTTTTGGGTGGGAGATAGCTTAAAGAAGCCTTGTTTTTTTTTTAAAAAAGAGGCGGGTTTTTTTAAAAAAAGAGATAGCTTCTTTCAGATAGCTTCTTTCATTTATGAAAATTGAAAGTGAAAAGGGGGATTGTTAGAGAAAGAATGAGGAGAGATGCTTTATTATACATATTCCAAAAAAATTAAATTTCTCTCTACTTCTTCCATCTCCGGTCCGGATCATGAAAGAACTATCTATGGCTTGTGATTTCCATTCAAGATATGAGGTATGTTTGTTGATCTTATATATATATATATATGTTTCAGATTCGTCATCATCATCAATTCTTCTGGATCATTAATTTCAGATTCGTCATCATCATCAAATTATTTTTTTTTTTGGGTGTGAATGACTCATAATCAGATTCATCATCATCATCGATTCATAAAAAAAATTTATTGGTAAGTTTTTGTTTTTATGATTTTGGATTTTTTTAATTTAGGGTTTGAAAATAAAGATTTTCTTAGGGTTTTTGTTCATATTTTATTTATTTATCTATATGTAATTTATTTATTTTTAGATCTAAAGTCGTTGATTTTTTAATTTTTTTCTCATTCATCTTCTTTATTTTTCTTCAACTTCTCTTTCTCTGCATCTATTTCATCTTCCTCTTTCTCTACATACATATAGTTATATTATTATTTTGGTGAATCCGATTTTATGCAGTATATATATATATATATATATTGATTATGTTTTTTTGTTTTTTTCCAGATTGGGTTAGGTTGAAGCTAAAAATAAAAATGTGTGAAGGTATGGTTTTGGTTACATATCTACATTCTTTGAACTTTTAGAAAGTATGAATTTCTTAACATGATATTTATTGTTTATTGATTATTACTAATTTACTATTTTGATAGAATGTGATGGCTGTTAATAAATTCTTAATTTTGATAGATTTGGTGCAAGCTTTCTTTGCTTCGATTAGAGAAGAAGAAGACTAACAATTAAAGAATTTGATATTGGTAAGTTTTAATTTATTTATTCTTTATTCATGAACATCTTCATATATATTCAAAATCTGAAATTGAAAACTATATTTACTAACTATACATGTGATGCTCTTATATATATTGGAGATTGTGTCGACTGGATATATTTGTTGTGAATGTCTTTTTGGCATATGTATGTGGCGTTACAATTTCTGAAGGTTTCTTGACATTGCATAAACCGGTACAGAGCAATTTAATGAAGCTGTTCGGGTGTTGGATGTGCTTCTTTGGCAACATGCTGCCAAACAGTAAGCATTCAACCCTAAGATAATTATGGTTTACAATACTTCTATTCATAAACCTTCAATCATGTTTGTTTTGTGTGTTTGCAGAGGATGTCTAATAGTTAGACAATGTTTCTTTCACAATGATCCAAGAAACTCCATCAGCATCGGAGGTGGGATAGTGGGCTGCCGAGGGTTTCACTCCAGTTTTCGGGCCAAGAAACTCCAAGAAACTGCCAAAGCAAGGTTACTGATTAAATCTATAAGTTCTGATTAATCATGGCTTTTGATTTATTTGCAGATGTGTCAACCACAATGATTGTAAGGCCCGGAAAAGTCGTGGACTTCCTTCTGGAGAATCAGAACGTTCGTAACATGAGGGACATCGACTGGATAAAAGTAACAAGTTATATTCATTTAAGATTTTCACATACACAAGCTTCACCGAGAACAACTATTAGGAAGCACGAGCACGAGCTATTTAATTTTGCAGCCTATGTCATTCACTAAAGCATGTGAGTTATGTGAGTTCTAATCTGATGTTTAAATTAATTTTGTTGATAGGTCATTAGGAGAAAAGCTTGTGTATGTGAACATTAGGATGTTCTGTATCGATGGAAGATAGATGAATATTTTTTTTATATATTTGGTTTTTTTGGCAGGTCAAAACATGGTTTGAGAGTGAAAAGGATGTCCGCTTTGGTGATTGGAAAAAGAACCAGTTTAAACACCTCATTCAATATTGATGCAAAGGTAATTTTTGGTCAAAGTGATCATTTACATTATAGATTTATAGTTATTCAGTTTTGCGTTTCCTAATTATGCTTACAACACATGATGGGGTTAAACATCTTTAAAGTTTTTCCGTTTCTTTTAAATCATGATGGGGTGTTGTGGTTTATATGAATGTTTAGATACATGGCGGTTATAGAGGTGAGAAGCAAAAGTGTTCAAGTGGGTTGGGTAATAGATCAAAAATATACACAGTTTTAAGTGTGGGTCGCAACCAGGAGGGTTGGGTTGACCAGATGAAGATTTTACAAGCTTTATTTCATGTTAGGGATATAGATTAACCTGATAGTAAGTATTTGCATTATGATGAACTTTGGTGTGGGAGTGCAGACTTTTATTTGTCGGGAAGCGATGATTTTCAAGAAAATTCATAAAATGAATAAGGGGGTTTGGTCATTTATTGTTGTTTTTTTTGGAAATGGTTTGGATGGCAGTGTTGATTTCTTCATTTATGATTTGTTTTTGTTGCTTCTCAATGGAATGAAGATGCTGATGATGGTGACGATGATGAAAAGGTATTACGAGTTTTTTTATTGTTAGCTTTTGAGTTTTGGTGGATTTTATAGAAAGATAAGGTTGTTTAATTTTGGTTTTGAAGACATCATCATACGTTTTAAATTTTGCAGACATCATACTTTTAATTCTCTTCTTTATAAAAAAAAGTGGTCAATGTGAATTTAGGTTAAAAAGTGGTCAATACACTTATTTGATTATCAAAAAAAGGAAGTGTATTGAGCTGTTGCATTTACAATTTATTAGTATTTGTTATTGGCTTTTGCGTTGTTGATTTAATGGCTGTTAATTTACGTATTTTATACATTATATTGTAGGCATTTACTGGATAACTGAAACAGGCCATGGAGGTTGGATCCGTTGGAAAGGGTTATGATGAGGGTGTGAAGAATATAATTCCTTTTTTTCTATGAAAAGATTCAATTTTGAGCTTATTTAATTAATAATTCTTAAACTTCAAAAATTTGGTAAAACTTTTTTGGTTTGTTTTGCAGATGTTGACGGGGTTAGCAGCAGTGTGATCCTGATCTTGGTCAGTATCCTTTTTCTGTCATATATGTATCCGTGTATTGTATGTATATCTATATAAGTAATATTGTATTTGTGCTTGTCAAGTATTTTATGGCCTCTTTGAGAATTAGTAGGCTTTTGTATAAAAGAAATATGAAAATTTATGAGTAATCTGTTTTTGTCATTGACCAAGATGAAAAACTTGAAATTAAGGATTTTTTAGCGAGAAAGATGGAA
Source organism: Erigeron canadensis (assembly GCF_010389155.1). Classification (NCBI taxonomy): domain Eukaryota; kingdom Viridiplantae; phylum Streptophyta; class Magnoliopsida; order Asterales; family Asteraceae; genus Erigeron; species Erigeron canadensis. The sequence continues at coordinate 25,035,735 of NC_057764.1, forward strand.
ATTTGGAAAGTTAAGTCTATTTTGAATTTCATGGAGGAATATGATTGAATGATTAAAGAGGTAGATAAGCTAGCAACACCATCATATTTTTGGAGAAAGATTGAAAGTGTCCCTAATTCTGATATATGTTCGTTTTTGTGGTAGTGGGAACTGTTCCAAATACTATGTGGAATGGTATAAAGGTGAGTTGTGTATAAAGAGTGTATATGTACGTATTGTTTGTGTACTATATGGAGTAGTATGTGTGTGAAAATATATTTCTGCAGGAAGTACATTAATATACTCCGCTTCAGTTGCAATTTGATGGGTTTTCATTTTGTTTTTGTGGTTGCTATTGATTTTGACTTATACAAAAGCTGTTTTAAGATCTTGAGTTAGGTTTAGAAGTAGCAATATTGATTAAGGTTATGTTATAATGTCAAGCTGGTCTATGGTGCGACATCAAGATGTTATGGGTGTCAATGTTCGGGGATGAGGTTGACGACTCGACAAATCGCCCCAGGAATGATTTAACAAATGCATCATGTTTAACAGAATGTAGAGGTTCTGGTATATTACTGGAATCTTTCCGCTATCGTATTTTTGGAAAGAACATTATTTCTGCTTCTATATATCTTAAAATTACATTTTATTAAACATGTGATGAAGCTGTAAGTAATTCTCAATCTTATTTAGGATTGTAAAATTGTATTGTTATATTTCTTTTCAATTACATAGATTTAGAGGTGGCAATTTCAACCCATTTAAGAGCACAGATCTCTTATATTAGAAATATTTTTGGATTATGGTTACAATAATTTTGTGTCTCTTATCCTATTTAGCACATCGAATAATTTTTCGATCTTTAGATAAAAACATACAAGCGGTTGGCTTATCTTTTTCCCTGTGTAATTGTATAAAAGTGTAATTGTATCACATATTTAATCTTGAAAAGGTTAACTTGGATGGAACTGTCACAATTTTGTGTCGGCCTGTGTTTTCTCTAAACACAATTGCAAAACTGCCCTGTTCCTTCGGTAGTTATGTCTGTATAGTTGATGACATTACTGCATATGGCCTTATTTTGATAGAAATAACTTTCGTGCAGGTCTTCTTAACTCTAACGCATCCGGCTATAATGATGTAAACACATATAGATGGACATTACATATGGCAACGAGACGAACATTTCCTTGACAAACAATGATGCCTCTAAAGCTGGAGATCCTGGAGTTGCTGGCATTCCTTTTGTTTTCTTAGAATAACTCCTGTTATTTGTGGAAAAGTCAGATCCAACAAGCCTAGGGTAAAATTATAGTTTATGACTACTTAAGACTACACGTTTTATGCATTTTTTTAGGTTATCTTAAAGAAGGTGGTTGTTTTCAAAAGGGGTAATATTTATTATCTTTTATTTTGTGTAAAATATTGTTTAGAAGGTCATGTGTTTTTATATTGGGTGTTACGGGGCCATTTAGCTTCCGGTTTTTGCATCCATAGAAATTTTTATTAACTGTTATCATTAAGCCATTCAACAAATGCAGTCCGCCTTATTTCGTAGTCAAAAAAATAATTTTCGAAAAAGTAAATTTTCGACGTAGTCAAAAAAATAATTTCAAATAAGATAAATTAAAAATCGAAAATAAATTATTAGAAACATTTTAAATTGATACAATTTATAAATTTTAGGGGTGTAGTTAAAAGAAACACGTTTTGATTTTAATAAAGCGCAATTTAAATTACTTTACATACAAAATAATACTCGCAGTGTAACAAACCTAAATGGCGGTTTTTTCTTCTATATGAATATGTAAACTATATAGAATATCGCAAATTCTTATTTAAAACTTTGTGTCAAACATTTAAAACACATAATAATGTATAGATTTGAGGCTAAAGTTTTTACAAACATGTTTTCATTAATACTCAAAATTTATTTCAGTTTACTTCAGATTTTTTTATTACCAGTGGTGATTGGACCTAGTGACATTGTCTCTTTATTGTCCGGTCACCAGCACAGTCACAAGATTAATCACATACCAGACAAATAAAACGCGGTTATGTCTTCTATAGAAATGTGTATAAGATAGATCTTTATCAAATTTTCTTCGATCTCATCCGCGTTTAACGCGGGATTAAATCAGATTATTTATGTATAATGTATGAGTGTGGGGTAAAAAGTTTAAGCAAAAGAGTGGACAATTCATGTTTTGGGATTATGTATAGTGAATGAGTGTGGGGTGGAAAGTTTTAGTAAATTCTCCTCACTGAGATTAGATGCTAGATACAAAATTTGCCATTCATATTCATATTCATATATTTATATATATGAGCAGCAAAGAACCTTCAAAGAAGTCTACTTGGCCATTCTTGTATCATTTTCAATGTCCTCAACTATTTTGTTATTTTTTCCCCATATTACCGGGCATAATAGTTTAAGTAGTTTATTTTATTTAATACAACTGATAGTATAATTTTCCAATCATCAATCCATGGTTTCGCACTTGCTCTACGAATACTTTCCAACTAATGCCCGTGTTTTCACACGGGTTCTATATCTAGTTACATACTATACACCATGAAGTAATTTAAAACAAAAGTTTATCAGCGATGTATTGTTTTACGTTTACATTTTTGCAATCAGCTATAGCTCTGTGGAGACTACACAAGAACAATGATTAGTAACTGAATCACTTGATCTAGAGTTTAGTGAACTTAACAATCAAGACTTTTTTAACCTCAACAAACTGAAAAATGAAACCAACCAAATTTGGCTGCCTTCGTTCTGTAAACTGCACAACCAAGTTTTTTCTGCTGGTTCTACTTAATGCCATCAATTGCAAATATACCATCTGTTCAAACAAAAAATAAAAAATGGCAAAGATACCATGGCCAAACAAGTCTTTTGCTGTATCTTTATCATACTCGCTTTTCATGTAATTATCAAAAGTTGATTTTAACTTATATATAAGATATTTGTAACATCAGTTGCTTATAATGAACTTTGATGAGTTGATCAGGAGTAAAAATCCTGTACTTATGGTGTTTCCGGGAAATATCAGCTAGGTAGTCAACTAGTCATGGACGTTATAGAAGTATAAAAGTTGATCAAATACAGTCTTGACAACTGGGAAATACTTCAGGCTTCTGATCAATATTCCAACAGATAAGTTCAGCAAAAAGATTGAAAAGGTTATCATAATGAAAACAATTGTTTTGCAATTTGACGGCAGACGCAGTACATAACTTCATCAAAGTCAGAGTAGAACTACTAGAAGAGAGCATATTTATGTAACTTGATGTAGTATATAACTTCATGTTAAGTATCAAAGGTTAAATCAACTCATTCACACTCATTTATCTGCATAGCAGTTGCAACAACTTACAAGTATGTAATTGATACGGAGTTAACCACTTATGACATTATTATGGTTTAACAACACAAAGTTGTCTTTAATAACACTATTATCAAAAAATTACTTAGTCATTCAATGAAAGGTAGAAAATGAGCTTAAAGCGGATCAATAGTATGCTAAAGCTATGTGATGTAACTAAAAGCGCTAAAAGAACACAAACCTTACTACATTTACGTATCTTTATAAGCTTTCAAAACTTCTCCAATGTCCATTTCAGAGTAATGTGGAACCACTTCATCTGCAGCATCACTCATAGTCTCCTCTTCTTTAAAAGATTTATCTACCCGAATCATGTTTTCATCCTCGGAATCACTCTCAAACAAATCAACATCCTCCAAATCAGCCAGATCATCAAAAGTTTCAATCTTTTTCTTCCTTCCTCTATAACCAGTAAGACTCACAACTTTCTCCTTCCAAACAACCAACGGGCATTTCTCAATTAACTCAGAACCTTCATAAGCTTCCGTCAAGAAAACACTAAATCTTTTCCCTCTTTCAGAAACATAAAATATCCCAAAATGCTTCAATAATATCCTCATTAACTTTTGGGGCATCACAAATTCCCTCCTAAAGTGAGTTAAATGATCAGTAACCAACCGTTTCTCATTCATAAAGCTTAACACCTCGTGCATTACCGCAATTGCTCGTTTATCAAACTCAACCGACCCCGCCTTGAGCTCCTTTGCATCTGCATATGGAGAAAGATACTCCCTTTTTTGAAAATGTTCAATCGGCCCTCTATACCTATACACTTTCCTGTAATCAGGAGGAAACTTCATCGGAAATGGCAACGACAGCATACCCGGAACATGATCATCCGTTTTCGTAACACCAAGAACTTTTTTTTCAACTTCTGTAACAGCCCAAGCCGGGTTCCAAGAAACAAGCTTCAAGTACTCAACTTCATCCTCATTTTTAAAAACCCGAAAAACGTCTGGATATTTATACACCCAATTCTTCCTAAAATCATATGGTAACCCCAAATCCCTCCTAAAATGTGCTATTTTATCCAAAGGTAGAATCTTTGTCACAGACATCATCAACAACCTAGTAACATGTTCTAACGCCTTTTCTTCATTCTCTGCAATCAATCTCTCTTCTTCTTCAACCAATTCTTCGCCTTTTTTCGTTAACCCGACCCACGTGGTACCCCTATGGTCCTTATACATTTCAAACAATTTTGGAGATTTTCGAATAAAGTCGGATAATTTATGTGGTTTTGGCAAGTTTAGTGAACGTCTGTGTTGGTCAAGGGACCTAATGGGTATGATTTGTTGGGGTTCATGCTTTAAAAGCTCCAATAAAAACAAGATTTTCGAGGCAATTTTGTGTTTTTCGACTGCGATTTCAAGGGCGTGGACTCGTTTCTGTTGGCTTCGGTCTTGAACACGTTTGCTGGTTGTCATTAGTCGTAAATGTGAGGATGTGAATAGACAGTAAAGATTGTTGAATGATTTGGTTAGAGGTTTTATAAGCTGGGTTGCCATAGAGAAATTGGAAGTGTTTGCTAATCAGGTGTTTGTTGAAATGCCTGACTGAAATGATAAACAGAATACCTCCCCTTTCGAATCAAAATGGGATTTTTAATAGTAACACTGTCATCATGTAAGGTGTTTTTGTTAGAAATTTTTATCAAGATTTGATGTGGGTAAATTTTTATGTATCAAAAAATTGTAAAATGGTAGAGAAGGCCAACAGAAGATAGAGGTCGCCAACGGGAAAGGTCGGTGAAGTCTCTCCTGACTCCCAAAATGTTTTGAAAAGTAAGAAATCTTTACAGTCGTTTATTTTTGAAAGAATTAAAATTCATTAAAGGAATTGGAATTGAAATTTATCATATTTGTAATCTTGTTTGGCTTGTAAATTTATGAGTGGAATTGAAATGTTTATTTAAATAAAAAGACAATAACATCCCTCAATAATAAAAACCACCAAATAAAACTGTATCATCTATCTATAGTTTAATAATGAATCTATATTATACGGAGTATATAAATTACAAGTATATATGGTCCTTTTTTTTTTTCAAATCTAGAAAGATTTCATAAGCTATATACAACTACCAATCAGATTACAATCAATAATCACTATTAAATAAAACCATTAAATAGCTCCAAGAATCGAATGAATCTGGCATGTATGTCTATTAACATAAATCCCTACCAAATCAAATAAAAAAGAAGATAGATAATGAAAAAAGAAGAAGCAAGAAACAGGGAGAAGAAGTAAAGGGCTTCTTCGAGGTCGTGTTCGGGTTTGTTAGTTGGTTTTACGTTCGTGTGTGGCTTTTCTTCTTTTGTGTTTTTGGTGAAAATGATTTAGAAGTTTGAGTGCCACTGTTGTCGGTAGTGAGAGTGATCGATGAGTTTGATTTGTGATGGTTGAAGGTTTTTAATGGTGAGAAAATGGTGATGAGACATTGTTTGAAAGAGATGAATGACAGAGATTTCAGGGCTTCTTTGGTAAATTTATGTACATTCCATTGAAATGTAAACTTTCCTTCCATTTAGTGAAAGGAATCTTGAATTCATATGAACAAAAGAATTTGAAGGAATTTGGAGAATTCCAATTCCTTATATTTCTCAACCAAATAACTTATGCAATGGAATTCAAATTCCAATTCTATTGAAATCCTTATAATTCCATAAACCAAACACCCTCTAATATTTGAATTAATAAAATTTCATCTTAATTTTAATCTTACTCTATACTAAGAGCATAATACCCGCGCATTACGGCTGAATTTTATAACCATCTTTTTAATTGAATAAATTGGTTACAGGGTGTCAAAAATATAGATTATAAGAGTCTGTCGATTGTTTTAAAACTATATGGTATTTTATTGTTGTAGTGTGTAGAGTGACATTTTGACAACCAAATATATGTTGAAATGAGCATTTTGGGAGGAATAAATGTTTAATCTCTTAATTCAATTCTCTTTATAAGGGGTTAAAGATAACTAAATGAGCATAATGCCCACGCGTTGCGGTAATTAGAAGGTGTTGACAATATAAAAGGAAGGTGGTGGTGGAGATCGAGGGAGGTGGTGTGAAAGGACCGGACTCGATAAACCGAAAGTACGAAAGTTTTTTTTTTTTATATCCCCACTGTGCCGCAGTGGGCTGAGAACTCCCCACTGCGCCGCAGTGGAAAGTCTCGACACAGGAAGGAAAAAGCCCCACTGCGCCGCAGTGGGTTTGTCACACTCCCACTGCGCCGCAGTGGGAGGAATATGAAATCTGGTCCGAAATAATCCATTGTGCCGCAGTGGGCAAAGCTAGCCCCACTGCGCCGCAGTGGCCCATCTAATCAGCAACCTTCAAGTGAACAATTTTCAAATCAAACCAAAACTCCCAAATTTCAACCCAACTTCAACATATGACATATTCCAGAATTACAAACGAGTATTTGACATCATAACGTACATACTTACCAATTTCATTTGACCCAAGAACAACTACACCATCAAATGGGTCGATTACCTATTTTGACATTTTTGCAACCATAAGGAGCAAACTTTGCCAAAATCAAAAGACATATAAAGGACCATTTACAGGAATGTACCAAGATATGACATAAAACTACCGAATGTACCAAGAGCCAAAGTCAGGAGGGAGGACTAAGTGTCTAACCAAAAGAATGCCATTCTTTCGAGAATAGCCAAATACCTTCCAATTATCTACAACCACTAGCAACTTCAATCTCTATTCTTCAAGACAAGCAAACCTAGTTCCTTCTTCCGGAACTACCTATAATCAAAAGGGTAAACATCTGAAAGGTAAGTGAATGCTTAGTGAATATGCTTGCATATAATCATATAAACGAAGGAGGGCAATGCTCAAGGGACTGTTGTATATGGACTATGACACCGTCGTGTCATATCCATAATACTCACCCTTGGGCTAGGGATTACATGGATCCATATAAGCAAATGATTACAATCACAATCAAATAGAACAATAACAAATGCTCCACATGAGCCTATGGCCACCAATTAGGCCTTTAATCAAACTCAACCATAAACATGGGACTTAACGCCAAATCAATTACCACCATGGACTCACTCAACATGAATGGTAATTGACCCGACGAATATACAATATATGCAAGTATACTCACCTCCTTCGCGAAAACAACAAATAATCAAGATAACCGCAAAAGCACAACATCAAGCTTTCAACCTATCATATATCATAATGTATACATAAGAAGATGTTCACTTTCCTAGCTATCTCAAACATAGCTAAACAACCCTTTCACTAGCATTCTAACCTCTAACCCATTTCACTAAGTCATTGAGTTGCTTACTTAACAAATCTTTTCATATAAATTCCAAGATTTTATCATCATCATCATTATTTCAATTACTAATAAAATCACCATTTTTCATAGTTGGAGTTTCACTACCAATATTCTCATTTAAATAAATTTTTAACATAAACAACTCAATAACTAACTCATTGTATGCAATAATTTGGGGGAATTTCATACTTGGACTCATCACTAGCAAAACCCCCAATTTCTTACGTTCATAAACCCTAATTCCTAGTAAAGAAGGGAAATTAGGTTTGGAAGTGATTACCTCAAGGAATACAAGACCAAATCAATACTTGAATTCACAAATTTCTCCTCCCCCTTTTTCCTTTGAAATAATCGGCCACCACCACCATTAATTTACCCACACCCTAACTTTTAAATTCTTGAATGGTATTTGGTTATAGTTCTTGATGAGTCTTTGATTTGAGATTAGAAGTCAAATTTGCATGAATTGAGATTGGATTGAAAGATCAAGAAGGATGAAAAAGATATTGGAGTAAGTTAGGTGATGGAAGTGGGGTGGGAAAGTGTTTGGCATTCTAATGTGATGCCACACCCTTTTTTTTACTTTTGTGGGTATTTTACCCGCTATCCGTTAAAGTTCCAACTAGATTAACCCCATATCCAAAAATAAAATATAAGGAACTTATTTTAATGTCAAAACTACAAAAAGGGTTAATTTATTACCTTAAAATTATTGGAGTGTTACATGGTGGAAAAGGAGGGTGGCGGCGGAGGTGATAGAAGGTTAATGAGAGTATGTTATGATTAGAGAGAATGAGGAAAATGAGGGTATATAAAGGTTTTATGCTTAAGTAGAGTTATTTTGAGAAGAAAAAATATGCTTAATCTCTATATCCAGTTCTCTTTATAAGGGACGAGCATAATAAACCCGCGCGTTGCGGCATAATTTTATAACCACCTTTTTGGATGAATACATTGGTTACAGAGTATGATTTTACGACAGTAAAGTTGTGATTTATTTAGCTATCATTTAGTTTTAGGAGTGACAATATGTTATTAAGGATAAATATGGTATTTTAGTGTTGTAGTGTGTGTATGGACATTTTGGGAACCATAAATATGCTTAAAGGGGCTTTTTGAGAACAAATCCAAATCTCTTTATAAAGGGTTAAAGATTATAGAAAAGGAGGTTGAGGGTACACTTGGCACCTCTTGAAACTCCTTTTAGGCCTAAAGCTCTCTCATAATTATTCTAGAGCTGTGTCTTTTTTCTATATTTTTTATTTTTTATTTTCTTATTAAATAGATAATTAGTTTTCAATCAAAACAAATATTTTTAAATTTTAAAGATATATAATATCCTTAAAACTCTCCTAATAACTTATTATATACACAACCTAAAATTTTATAAATCATTCTCATTTTTATAACTTCCCTTCTTTCTATCTTTAATAAACAATCAAGTTGGATTTCTCAACAAAAAAAAAAGATACGGTTTTTTTATATCACTTTAATTTTATCTTTGGTATTTTATTCGTGTTTGTTCATTATTGATATTGAATTGCTATGTTATTGTTATTTTTCATATCTGTTAATTTATTTTGTTGTCAATTGTAGTTTGATTCATCTTCTATTACAAAAGGGCTTATTCTTTTAAATTTATTTTGTTCATGTTTTGTTATTTTTCACATGTTTTGTTATTTATTATTTTAATATTTACCTTTGATATATATGTATATATATATTTTTGTGTGTGTGTGTGTACGTGTTGAGACTATCCGTCCTTCGTACGAGACTGAAAACTAGTCTTAATATATACTAATAGGCAAAAGACTTAACCTCAATTGACCAATCATAGCTTTTAATTTTTTAAAACTAATTAAATAAGCACATGTCTAAATTAATTTAGTTTTTCATCACCAATTGACATTTTTAAACCTTTTTCTGAAAATAATAATTTAATAAAATAAAATATTTAAAAAGACAACCGACCTAAACTCAATTAACCATTCACAACTTCTAATTTTTTAAAATTAATTAAATCAACACATAAATTTTTCTTAAAAAAGTTACAAAATGTTTTCATATTATATTAATGCTATCGGTCCAATAAAATTATCCTACGTGTCTAATTAAAATAAAAGGCAATATGAAACAAAGATAAAAAGATGAGTCCATTAACAAATTAGATGAATTAAAAGATAAACATAAATAATATGTATACTATTGCGTAGTTATATTTTTACGTGAAATATTCATTTGAAAACTAAATTTTCTGTGAAAATTAGAAAACTGCAAAAACAAAATGTGATCTGAATTTAACACAATGTGTTTTATTGTTTAATCTAAAATACGTTGTGTTAAGTTTTAAATCACGGTGTGTTTTTGATAGCGTTGTAAATCAAAAATTTGTTCAAACATACTATGATATAAACTTAACACAATGTGTTTTCGAAAAACATATTAAAAACACATTGTGTTAAATTCAGAACACAATGTGTTTTGACAGTTTTCTAGTTTTCACGAAAAATTCAGTTTTCAAATGATCAAAACCCATAATTTTACCGCCTAAATAGCAAAATTCTATGTTAGTTTGTTTGAGTTTTGGCATCTTTCTGAATTTAGTTCTTGCAAAAGCTATCGTTTATATTCGACTTGTTATATTAGTTGCACAAGTTGATAATAAAAGTTTGTTAAAGTGCGAAGCAGAGTGAGCCATAAAATGTAGAGACTCATAACGAGTTTTGTGCTACTTATAACAAAATTTTATGGATCCGCCACTCGTAGCATGCATACCCGGTAAAGGAGGGTCGGGTTTAAAAGTAAATTCACATAGTTCAGAATATGAACCCTGAATTCTTGATCACGGGTGGTGGATCATGAACAATCGAATAAACTTCTTGGTCGATGGGAGGCGGATCATGTACAATGTGAAGGGCCTCTTAAAGGATGGGAGGCATATTAGGCTTTTGGTAATATGGTTAAGGGTAAAATAAAACAAACATTAACGTAAAGCAAATAAGATAGAATGAGAGAGTGACACATGTCTTATTATATTATTTAAATAAATTTAATTCAAAAGGACATTTTCATACAATTGCTTTTATTCCATAACCAAATATTTTTCTTCTTTTTCTCATTTCCCTAAACAGATTTACATCTTTCAATTTAAACCATTTAAATTAGTTAGACCAAAAGTTGTTTTCACGTTTTATATTCCATATGTTAGTTTAAGATTAAAATTTCTTAGAAATTGTCAACAATTGGTGTGGTGATGATCAACTCAATTATAATTCATATGCTAAATTTTTTAAGTCTTTTCTTGAAAAAACAAAATGTTGTCCAGTTAACCATGACACTTATAGAGTCATAATATTGGCCATTTGGGGGCATTGAAATTATTTTGTTTCACAACGTATGAGTGGATATATTTGTATGTTCTTTATTTTGATGTCACCTTGCTTTTTATTAATCCCTACCATTCTTAATAACGATTATATATATATATATATATATATATAGGGTAGAGATCCTGGAAGAAGGAGAGAAGGTCCTATGAACCAATCACAATGCGACATGTGTCAAAATGAAAAAAAATGCGCGGTGACATTTTGGTAAATAAATCAAACTTTTTTGAAGTTATCAGCCTGGGTTCCGATCAACTTGGGTCTGGGTCAGCTTGGGTTCTGATCAGCTTGGTTGGTCAGCCTGGGTTCTGATCAGCTTGGGTCTGGGTCAGCTTGGTTGGTCAGCATAATTAGTTTGGTCAGCTTGGGTCTGGGTCAGGTTGGGGTCTGTTCAGGTTGGGTCAGCTTGAGACAATTTACACAGTCTACAAAAATTTAGATTATGGGTTCTGGGTTTTGGGTCAGTTTGGGGTCTGGTCAGGTTGGGGTTGGGTTAGCTTGATACAATTTACACATAATCTACACAAATGTAGATTAAATCTACACAAATGTAGATTACGGGTTTGGGTCAGCTTAGGATTCGATTGGGTCGGCTTGGGGTGGGTCAGCTTAGGATGGGTCAGCTTGGGCTAAATCAGGTTAAGGTGGGTCATCTTGGGCTGAGTCAGCTTGGGTTGGGTCAGCTTGAGGTGGATTGGGTCAGCTTAGGTTTGAAGTCAAATTATTTACAAAAATGTCACCGCGCATTTTTTTTAGAGGCGACGTGTCACACTTTGATTGGCCATTAGGACCTTCTCTCCCTTCTCTCCTTAACACACCTTCTTATTTGATCTCTCTCATATATATATATATATAGTGATAAGTTATTTTGAGAATCTTTTTTTTTTGTGAGAACCTTTGAGAACTTTTCAAATCTAGCCCAACCGATGATTATTCTTTACATGAAAATTGTTTTTTGATTATTTTCTGAATAACTTATGTGTAATTTTGAAGTTTATAATTGTGTGGAGGCATGGATTATCATCCGTTATACAATTATGTGGAGATTTGGATTCTTGATCACATGTGCACGAATATTGCTATGATCACTGTATGCAAGTCGATCACATGTAATCATAGCAATATTCGTGCACATGTGATCAAGAATCCAAACTTTTCAATTGACGAGGGTAGTTCAACAATGTCACTCATGTAGATATGAAGGTGTAGCAAACTACTGTTCGAGTCTGCTGGAATTATATCTGGAAATTCCTTATGATTCCATCTAAATAGTTTAAAATACTCAAGTGACTCTAAATGCTTGATAAACGAAAGAGATTTTAAACTTTTATAACTATCTATACTTAAGTAGACAAGTCTTTTTAGACGTCCAGTGGGAACACGGACTTCCACCAAATTCCAACATTCTTTGAGAGATAACCTCTCAAGATTCAGAAACATTCCAAGGTCACAGTACCTCAGATGATATGTCCTATGCAATACAAGGTACTTGAGTTTCTTCATATCCATTCCCCCTTCCCAAAGTTGTTCAATATCGCTGTAATAAATTTCAAGTGAGACAAGATTATTTAATCCAGATATTTGGGATAAACAACTATTAGGGTAACTCCTCAAAAACACATATTGTAGTGCACTCGGGAAGTATTTGCAAATGTAACATTCACGATTTTTGACTTTAGTTGATTTGTAATTTGACATAATTAAATGTGAACGATTTCGTGAGTTATATGAATTATCGAACATTTTGTCATGTATTAACGTAACGTGGAATTTATTTGTGTTTACGGGTTCATTTTAGCGTTTAAATGATTAACGTTTAGCTATTTGTCGAAATTAGCGGAGCGGAGTCTCAAAAATGAGACCCTGATATGTCCATTTATATGCATATTCCCATATCGTTTCTAAGTCGTTTTAAGCTTAATTATGTGCAAATTATATGTATATTCGATGCTTTGATGGTATTGTTAGTGATTTCAGGCTTAGAACAGGTATATTGACTAGAAATAGCTTTTTGGAAGGTTAAAAGATGCATTAGGATGATTCTTGGATGAGTACGAGTGAAGACGAGTTGAAAAATACAAGTTTTGCAAAAACTGGAAGCTTGTGCGGCGCACAAAACAGGCATGCGGCGCACAGAACGTTGTGATTTTGGACAGGGAATTTGGCGATTGTGCCTGTGCGGCGCACAGGAGAGGCGTGTGGCGCATAACGGGTTAAGGAAAGTCTGAAACATGGAAATCTTTGGTTTTGTGCGGCGCATAGATGGTATGTGCGGCGCATAAAAGAGGTCGGCTAAAGGGTTTTTGATTTTTCACTATAAATACAAGACCATAACCCTCCCATTCGATATACAATCACCTTTAGTCGATTTTAGGGTTCTTTGGGGCTATTCTCAGCAGCTTTTTCGTCCATCAAGGTCTAAGGGTTGTTCGTGAGCTTCAAGGCATTCGGTTGTCGATTTTCTTAGCGTTTACTTGTTTTCTACACATTGGTACAATATGTTTTTCTATATTTTTACTCTTTGTGCTTTGTTTTTGATTATGAGTAGCTAAATAATTCGTCATCCACTGAGATGAAGTGATACATTGAATAATGGTTGCATAATCTTTTGAATTCAAGTTGATTTGATTTAACGTTGTGTCGTAATCTTAGCTTATTAATTCTTTGTTATTTAACTTTTAATTGCGGATAGTTTTTGCATGATCTCAGTGGTAACTTAGGTTGTGTAGAAGTTATTTTGATTGCTTGGTTAGAAGCAATTGTTTCTATGATGGGTACGGTAGAAAGTAATTAATAGTTAATAAGGGTTAACGGGTTAATGGTTGGGTACAATCAATAGACACAATTGTTATCTAAATAACCAAAACAATTAGTTGGCTAGGAAAGTTATGAAAGGCGTCTTGGGGTACCGGTCTTAGTAATGGAACTAGTTAATTAAGGGAATTGAATAAAGTAACGAACTTGACGGGTACTGGGTGAGTCTTTGTTTAGTTCTCGGTTATAAAATCAACATATTTGAATTGGTTCTTCAATTATATGCAACCTAAATAATGTGTATCATGGAGTCGAAGTGGATGATCTTCTCATCCTATTTGATTTAAAAACAATTTTCTTTTCGATAAATTCTTTGGAATTTCTAACTCTTTCAACCAACTAACTTTTTCAACATAAAATCAAGATGACGTGGTGTCTTTAAAAAACCAAACTCTTTCTAACTACTTAAAACTCGCTAGCTCTTTGTAGCCGTGGAACGAACCTTTACTTACTTTAATCTATATTGCATATGAACGGGTCCACTGCCCGATTGTGTGTGGTATTCGATTCGGAGTATTTTTAAGGATATTAATTTAACTAGATTTTCACACATCAGACCCCAAGGCCGGCCCCCTCACACCTTCTCTCACACATCCTTCCATTCATTTTACTTTACAAAAAAATCTTATATCTCTCCCTCCCCTCATTCATTATCTTCTTTTTCCTCCCATCTACCTCAAATTCTCACCATAAATTCATAATAAATACTTGTTTCCTTGTTAGATTAACCAATTAACATAAATCCTCATAATAATAATCATCATTTTGCAAGAATCTAGGGTTTTGAAGTGCTCATCCTTTACAAGTTTCCAAGAATTCGAAATTTATGTTCCAGGTTGTTTTGGTTAGTGAAATCTAGCTAAATCTCTCCATTTTATGTTATTGAATTTGTTTCACAACGTATCTTTTGAGTTCTTGGTTGATTTCGGGTCAAAAACGGACTTGAGTCAAATTAGGGATTTATTTAGGGTTTTGGTTGAATTAGAGGTGAATTCGGATTTGTATGATGTTATGTGTAACACCCGTCATTTAAAAGTCTGGATTTCAAAAAACTTTGTCAAATAGCGTTTAAAAAGTAGCAGAAAAGGATCACTTTAAAACTGCCCCATCCGTAACCGGATGGTACCTTTATAAAATGGTGTTACTAACGTGCATCATCAAAACAATATAAATGAAATCCAAGTTATGACACCAACATAAATGCCATCATTATTACATGTTCATAAATCATAAATGAAAGTAGCCAAAACGTAAGGCTAAGGGAAGTCTAAGCATTCAACAATCTATGCTAGTCTTTTTTATTACTCTACCCATCCCACCGAGCTAATCCTTTCCTAGCTCAAGCTTGCTTATCCTGAAGGCACAACATTTTCAAAGAACAAGTGTTAGCTAATAAATTAGCTAAGTAAGATAACATAATTTGAAAACATTTGTCGATTCATAATATATTAACAAAACGTGTCATAAATGTTAATATCACATACATATCATATCACAAGATAAACACAACACAATAGGATCATCATATTCCTAATGTGCCTAGCATTTCTTTCTTATCTTTCTTCCTTTACTTCGTTTCTTTGCCTAGACGTAGGCTAAGTGACTTACGCCACTTACATAGAGATGTGGGGTTTGTGTGCAGGCGGTCGTAGACCATACATGGAGTCCTCACACCCGACATGATGGGTAAACCTTTCGGTGGTCCATCGGCGTCGTTAAGGAATTGACAAAGTCATTTCCAACTGAATAAACCGTTTATGCCTTTGTGCAATGGTGGTTAGTTACTCCACCCGGAATACTCAAATGTAACTATGCCACGGGAGGTATCATGATTCCCAAACCACATGACCACGTACGCCCTAGCTCCGAGGAACTAGCACGGGTTAAGCTTAACACAACATCTTGAATATGCTCGAGACTTCTTAATTATATTAGCTTAGGCTACACTTTCACCTAAACTAATCACATACATCATCTTTTACTTTAGGGCCCTTATTCGTGCACGTGTCATGGCAATCCTATTCATATGTCTAGTGACTAGGTGTTCAAGCCATGCAAACATTCATAAATACATTTCATCATTTCATTTCACATGCATAACATCATACCTTTAAATCATTCATATCTTACCATACATCATCAATGGTGATTCATATCCCATAAAATCTCCCATATAATCCCATAATCATACAAATATGCAATTATATCCATTTGAGGTTTTAACTTATAAATATTACGTTTTGTTGTACTCTCAGGTGACGAAAGATGTTATCTTACCTCAATAAGAATGCAATAACAAAGTGTCACACCAATTAAGACTCAACAGTGAATGCTCAAACCTTCAGAACCTACGATGTACAAAAGAGTCCAATTAATTGCTAATTTACTCACTATCATTGTCTTTTAATGAGGACTCAACATCATGCTTTTATTAGTAAATACGTTTAATGTAAGATGTTAAATATTCAATAACATTTAGTTCAATAATGACAATTTCAATCTCGAACCACAAGATTCAAAAATGACAATTTCAATCTTGAACCATAAAGATCAAAAATTACAATTTCAATCTCACAAGATTCAAAACACAATTTCAATCTCGCTAGGACCAAATATGTCAATTTCGGAACTGCAGGGATCAAAACTGTCAATTTCAAAACTGTAGGGATCAAAACTATACGGATCAAAATCGTCACTTTCAAAACTACATGGATCAAAACTGTCATTTTCGAAACTACAGGGGTTTATGTCAAATCAGAAACTTCAAGGACCAAAACTGTCATTTTCAAAACTACAGGGACCGTTTATGTCAAATCAGAAACTTCAGGGACTAAAAATGTCATTTTTGAAACTACAGGGACCGTTTATGTCAAATCAGAAACTTCAAGGACCGAAAACGACAAATCTGAAACTACAGGGACTAAAAACGTAAATTCTGGTTGACTTTGACATAAGCATGACGTCATCATGCTGACGTCAGCGTGACACAGGCAGATGGGACATGCGACGGGCAGCTGCTGTTCTTCTTTCTTTCTTATTATTTTTTTCCAATCAAATTGCTAAATGTATGAAACTTCAAAACACGATATCTATTTCGTTATCAAACGGATTTAGACGATTCTTTTTGCAAAATTTTCGTTTTTCATTAAAGAATATAACTCCAGAAAATAATTCATTTTAATTTACTTTTTAGAGAATAAACAACAAAAACGTTACAACATCTTTATAAATCTTTAAAACAAAATTCCCGGTTCGTTTTTCAACCAAATCAAGTGATTCTTTTTGCAAAACTCATGATTTTCAGTAGAGAATCTAATTCCAGAAGAAAATCTCATTTTAAAAGTTTCTTTCTTCAGATCTAATAAAAAAAAACGTTAAACACGTTTACAAATCGATTTTAAATCCATATGTATGAATCAAAATACTTTCAAATAACTACATAACATTGAAATACATCAAAAGAGAATGATTTTACTGTACTTAACCCTTCTTGTAAAACCGTCATCGTTGAGATCCCAAAATAACCTCGAAAACGTTAATTTTCGGTATGAAAATCTCTAGACACAAGCAAGGATCGTTATAATGAACACATAATGAACAAGAATATGTTACCTACTGATTTCCAGGAAGTAACTCACGAAATTTGAGAGAAAAAGATGGAGAAAAGTGAGAGAATGGTAAAACTTAGTGAAAATAGGTTATTAGATGATAATGATTATTTAAAAGGAGGTTATCATACTTTGTTTAACCTAATGGGCCAGATTTTATCTTTAAATTTTGTGCATAAGGATTGGGCTTGGCTAAAGTCCACTACAACAAGTCCAAAAAGTCATTTTAGCATAAAAACCAAGGCCCAAAGCTAATACGTATACTAACGGACTACTAATTAACGTCTTAAGCACATAATGGTGAACCGACACACCATATTAGCATCACATAATTCAATAACTTATTCACATATAGGCACATTAATCATCGTTTATCATCAAATTAATCGCCTAGCAATTAACGAAACTAACGACGTTATAGATCAACTAACGATAAACCGATAGAAGTTGCCGACTGACTAACGACAGAGTCAAGATCAAAGATCAAAAAGTTTAGGATGTTACATTATGGAATGAAACTAAGATGTGGGTTATATTTATTTATGTTAAAGTATGTTTAATTATGCTTTAAAATGAGTCTTGGAACCTCCTAAATCGTTTCCAAGGTCAAAAATGAGGTTTAGAGGTTATTGGGTTCGTGCGGGGAAGATCAAGAACTTGCCTAGATTTTTTCTTGTTTCTGGCTAGGCGTAAGTTACGCCAGTTTGGGTAGTAAGTTACGCCAGTTATAAAAATTAGAGCCGTAAGTTACGCCTAAGTGGTAGTAGGTTACACCTATCTCTAAATGTCAATTTCATGTTACGTCCAAAACCTTCTATTTTGCCCACCTTACGCCAGTCCTTACGCCAAAACTTAAGTTTCCAGGTGATAGTAGGTTACGCCAACTTTGGGCGTAAGTTACGCCCATACAATTTTGAACTAGCGTAGGTTACGTCCCATTGTGGCGTAGCTTACGCCCCCTCCCTTGAGTCACTTTCCAGATTTTCGTTTGTTTTGCGCATCAGTTTTCAAACGTCAATAATTTTTGAACCGTAACTCCGTTTTAGACGTATGACCTATCGTTGGAATCGTGAGAGAGTCTAATTTCTCATAGTATAACTCTTGTAGCTTGAATCCACCACTGTTTCCAGAAATGTCGTGTTAAAGTGTCCTTGTTTATATTCGGTTGAACCAATAAGACTTTAGGATTGTAACGTAACCGAGTTGAGTCCCAATTGTTCTCTAAGGTTGATTTACTCTTCTAGAACCTATATAGGGTTTGACACATGATTTTGTAATGTATATGTTTATAGGTGGTGAACGCTAAGCGATTATTGGCTGTTATAACTCGATTATAACTTGTACTTATCCAATCAAGGTGAGTTTCATAGCCCCATTTCCTCTTACATTTTGGGGTGAAAAGTGTACTCATTTTACTTAGACGTTTTGATGATTTATTCGAAATGATTGATACTAGGAATGATTGTTGAACGTAAATGTTTGTTTTCTATGAACGTATTATTGAATGCTTGTTGTGATGAATGATTGTAATAACGAGTAAGTCCACGATTAGTGGCATAACGTAAAGTCCATGTTGATGGCATAACGAGTAATTCCACGATTAGTGGCACAACGTAAAGTCCATGTTGATGGCATAACGAGTAAGTCCATGATTAGTGGCATAACGTGAAGTCCATGTTGATCGCATAACGAGTAAGTCCACGATTAGTGGCATAACGTAAAGTCCATGTTGATGGCATAACGAGTAACTCCACAATTGTTTGATAACGAAATTGTTTAACGTGTATATTGTGTATGAACGATTGGTTGTATGGGTTATGCTTAGGATCATTTACCATCTTTGGAACTATTCTTTTGTAAACATTTGATGGGCGTGCTCCTTATGCATTTTTGTATGATCTCGGAATTGTAATTGAATGAATTATGGATAGTCCAATCCTTTTAAATGCATTTTAGATGGTCTCTACATAATTTCCATGTCGTGTTATGCTTAGTATGTAACCCTCATGATTCTGCCTTGTTGGGATGTTACAGCAAAGCTCATGACTATCCCTAACATAGTCATAATAATGACTTCTTAGATGAGTATCATTATTCACAATAAGGCATCTGAGTTTCTTCATGTTTCGAAGACCTGTCAAATCAATATTAGATGTGAGTTCCATACATATACAATCTTGTCTCTTTTGTACCCTGAAATTCAAAAATGAAAACCTAAAACTTATTTCACAGATAATGAAAAAATTTTTTTTTCTCAAGAATTAAAAGTAAAATGGATTCTTACCCAAGCCAAGACATGTTCGATTTCATCCTGAACCCACAATCGGCTCTGTCTACACGGGTCATCAGGATGCAGGCGACGTACAATATTCTTGCCCATTTCTTCTATATGGTCATGCATGCATATTTGTTCATTACACAAACTTTCATTATGCAAGTAGCAACAATATTTAGTACAATGTACCTCTTTAATGGTAATGAGAGATTTTCTCTGAAGAACTCTTAAACCATTTCGAGCATGAAATCCACAAGCCTGAAGCATTCTAATTGCATCCACTCTTTTCCAATCTTTAAGTAAGCATGCAACATCTAGGAATATTTCCTTGTGCTAATCCTCCAAGCTTTCATAGCTTAGTCTTGCCAGCGTAATGAAATTTTTTTTAGTCTTGCCAGCGCATTTGGGAAAGATATCCCACTTAAGAGTTTCCTTCAATGGAATTTTTTTTAGTCTTGCCAGCGTATCTATCCATTCAGGCTTGTCTTTACCACACAATAATGAACCCAGAACTTTAACTGTTAAGGGAAGACCAGAACCATAATGTACTACTTCGAGTGATTCCTTCTCATATACTCTTTAAGTGGGATATCTTTCCCAAATGCGCACCTACTGAAGAGGCGTATCCCTTCCTCATTTGATAACAGATTGACATGATGGATCAAGCTCACCCGTTGCGATAACAACATTTGCTTATCTCTTGTTGTAATTATAATCCTACTTCCTGGTTTAAACCAACTTATATCACCTACTAATGCCTCAATCTGGCTTATATGATCCACATCATCTAAAACAACAAGAACCTTCCTACCACTTAACCTCCTTTTCATCATGTTTATCCCATCATGAACACTATTTATGGTTATGCCTTGATCTTTTAATACATCGGGGAGAACTTGTTTTTGCAACAAGTTCAAGCCTGAGAAGGAGGATTTTTCCCTGACATTTTCAACAAAGGTTCTACCTTCAAAGTGAGTAGATAGTTTATCAAAAATAGCCCTGGCCAAAGTTGTCTTACCCGCACCTCCCATCCCCTTGATCCCTATCATGCGAACATCATACCAACCAATCTTTAACAACAGCTCTAGAACCCGCATCCTCTTTTCTATGCCTACTAATTTTTCATCAATGTTCACATAATTAGATGAACATAACTCACGTGAAACCTCTTCAACAATCAATCTGATCACTTGAGCTTCATCTCTGTACATTACAAAAGATCCAATTAGCTTGTGGAAAAACTGACAAGAAGAAACAGATATTTCATACCACACATAACATAAACCAGAATGGAATAGTTGGAAAGAATATTCAAAATCACGAATGAGAAATTACCCATCAGCAATTATTCTCAAATCCCAACCAGACAGATTGGCTGCCTCTGCCAGAGCGCCTCTCCATTTCCCAACCTCTGATTCATTCGTATGTAAGGAAAGTGCTTCTCCAACTGATCCATTTTGTTTGCGGACTTCAGTTGGCTCGACATTATAGAACAAAGGGTAAGCAATTCACTCTTTCTTGTTCTGGCACTCCATTATCTTCAAAAGCTCATTTAAGCACCATGAAGAAGATGCATACTTCTTAGAAAAAACTATGATGTACAATCTTGAGTCTTCAATGGCATGAAAGAGTTCGTCGTTGATCATTTTTCCTTTATCCAGTCTCTTGTCATCCTTAAAAGTATGAATGCCTTGTCGGTCAAGAGCAGCATAAAGATGACCAACAAAAGTCCTACATGTGTCATCACCACTGAAGCTTAAAAAGACATCATATAAATAGCTCTTGTGAACATATGAAGTTGACGATGAAGACGCCATACAAGGTCGTATGTTTCACTAATCCTTCTCCTATTGAATTAAGTCCTTTATAAGCGAACCTTTTACAATGCCGCCTGCATGAAAACAAAGAATTATACGTAAAACCTGAAAGAGATGATGCTAACTGTTAAGCAAACATGACCACTTACAACGGGAGTATAACGCCAGGACAATCTTCGATGCTATATAAAGCATCTGAGCCTTTTGGTTTAATTTTCCTCATATTTTACGTACAAATCAATTGATCAACATAAATCTTTATTATTGTCACCAGTAGATAAACATTATAACATACATGTATAAAAGCACCTTTCGTTGACTTTTCAGTTTTTGTAAAGTTTTTTGTTGAGAAATTGTTGAACTTGTGATAAGTAAGCAGGATGAAGAAGAAGATGCGTAGTTCTTTGAGATCTATGTATTTGATCCAGTAATATATAATCCAGAATCTGTAGACTTGATTAACTACTTAATCAGAACAGGTATAGATAAAATGTTGGAGTATTACTTTAATAATTAACAATTAATTACTGTAATCAAGTGAACAGAAAAAGAATTACCTCAAAACCTTTGCTGGAAAATACTCCAACTCTGTTATGATTGTCGAAACAATAATTGAGGAGTTTGGGTTTGGTAAATTGCACTTTTAACTTGCTCTGATTTTTTTAGTTCTGTTTAGCCCAAATTATAATATATTAATCACAATAAAATAATAGTGTAAGTATCCTTTACTATTTAACATGTAGTATAAAAAAGAATCTTAATAATATAATACGGTGTAAAATGACATTCTCTGCACTTAAATCGACTCAAAATCTATCACTATTATCATTGTTGTGGGAAACTCATATCCCACATTGAAAACGAAAAAATTCTAAATATATATATATATATATAGGTTCTAGGTAAAATAAAACAAGTATTAAAGTAAAACAAATAAAACATTAGATTTTACCACAAATAAAACAATCATTGTGCATCATCAAAATCATCGTGTATATATATGTGAAGCTCCGTGCATCAATTTTATCATGATCTAAGGGTCAAGATCTTGTCTTATTTGTTTTACTTTTTTACAATAACTAACCCATATATATATATATATATATATATATAAGCTTATGGGTTATTCCTTCCTGTTTCACGTATATGGTTGGCTAGTGCACCTTCTTTGGCCTTGAGATTGTATGAAAACTGCGATGTTGTTTCCAGATGTTTATGTTTTTGGGAAGTTACAATGTTTTATTACAATTAGACATTATTACCATCAAACATAATATTCTTTTATTGATTTGGGTTCTTAACGTGGCTCAATTATGTGTTGATACTTTCAAATACACCTATTCAAAAAAGAAAAAAAAAAGATTTCTACTACGCAAATCTAGACAAATTCCACCAAGTGTGATTAATCAGAGGAGGTGACAAAATGGGCGGGTTGGGTAATGGTTTGAAAGGGTTCCAGGCAGGCTGCCTCCTACCACTTTTGTTCACTTCCCTTACAATTCTTAAAAGTTTGATAAATTAAATGTACGAGTATAATACTATATTGTGGAGATTTGGATACAAGAAGTTGCACGTTATAAACATTTGAATACGTCAACTTGGGTTACTCTTTGTCCCTTCATTTTTAGCCAACTTTTTAAAATTCACAAGTTTGACCTGTTTGAGACAAAATGTAACCCATATCAACCTATGTACAAGGTTTTAATCGTCACACCCTGTGAACTGTGAAGTGTTATTAACTTTCAGCATAGACAGAACATTTCTTTAGGTTATTGTATTCTTCAACCTTTTTCTTTTCTTAAATCACAGAATTTGCTGATGAGATGTGGGCTGGATTCAATAATTCAAAGTTGGTTTTGGTGTAGAATTAGTTGTCTAGAATAAAAACCTCAAAGTTTGTAACTTTCAAACTTGCAACCTATTACCACTACTGAATTCCAAATCATAATTAGACAAGTTTGTAACTTTCAAAGACACAAAACTAGTTACATCAATTCCAACATGATTCCCATTCATATCACCATACTTAGCATCCATCAATGTAACAAATTCAACATTTAAGAACTTAAATTTGTTACCTTCATTTGAAACTTGAAAGCCTAAATGACCCCTTATCATCTAACAAATCCATAGGATACCCATCAGAAAACACAACAAAAGCTAACCCATCTCCATTTCTCGAATCATTTGATATCGAAAACGAGAAATACGTTGAAAATGACACTCATTTCTTATAATTTTCACCATAAAACTTAATGGGGTTCTTGTAAATCACTCTACCAACACTAGAAACTAACCGGGAAGTAAGTTGTAAAGACAATCCATCATTACCAACATTTGCATCACCATGAAGTCCAAGAAAAGAGATAAAGTTCGAACCTTTACCAAAATTCTTGAAATAAAATGATGAATTTGAGTCTTTTGCAGCTATAGATTTGCAGCAAAAAGTAAATAAACAAAGGGCTATTATAAAATGCCTTGAAGTTTAAAAAGCAACCATCTTTATCATGTAAATGTTAAATTAAATCTTGGTTTTGAAGTTTAGAATTAAACTTGAAAATTCCAATGATAAATTGAAGTTTAGGGTTTGAGGGAAGAATTTGGGGATGAAAAGCTTGTGGTGTGAGTGTGGGGAGGGGATTCCGTCAAGTTGGCCAACATGACTAGTCATGTTAGCCAAACTTTGACCCTTGGATTTAAATCAAGGGTTAAGATTCAAAGTCTATCTTTTAATCTTGACCATTGATTCCAATCCAATGGTTAAGATGTTTTCAACTAGATCAATTAAGTTGGAAACAACTTGAGGGAATCTCTTCCGTGAGGGTGAGGGTGAGTGTGTTGTGTAAGATTGGATGTTGTGGAAATTAAATAAGTAATATATGGAGGGATTTAATTAAGTGGCATCTGATACTACAGGGGTCTCTGATTCTCTCTCACTTTTTGGTTCAGTGGTTGCTGACTTGGGGAGTAGTAGTATAAAAACAAGAATAAAAAGAAAATTGGGTTCTTTACAACTTTCTTTTGTTTCAATTAGCCTACAATCAAAAAGATTTCTCAATTTAGGTCATTTTCAATGTTATGTTATATAACCTCTATCTTTTCTATATATATTTAAAAATATGTAAATATAGAAGAAAAAAAAAGGTTCATTCTATTGGGTCTCCTATATATAGAGAAATTCATAATAAAAACTAACTTTCTTTGGATCACTATTTAATCTCTAAAACTACTTTTTATTAGAATATGGTTTTTTTCATTGTAGAAAAGCAAATTAGTAACATATAAAGTAATTATACCAGAGAAATAAGGAACTCATTTATCAAAGCATTTGATGATTCAAACGCATTGACATTCTGGTGTTATGTAGATCCATTATGGAACTGAAACGATTTCTTAACATTGGTTGTGAAGCTTCGCTTGAGTAAACATCAAACTGATCAATGGTTTTGTTCTCAAGCTAATTAAAAATGTAGAGAACTAGAAAAACAACATAATGCAAGTATTACTGCATGATAAATCCTAAAGTCAAGGATAAAATTGTGTCAGAGATAGAAGCACATATCGGCAATAGTGGAAAAAGGGTGAATTTTGAATTGATGATGAAGTGCTTGAGGGAATACATTACATCCATGCACCCTTGTCGGAGACATTGAGACTATATCCTGCAGTTGCTGTGGTAATATTGTACTACTTTTGTGACTTTGTCTCAATGATTTGTTAGATGGATTTAGAACTGACAGTCTGACACTTAGTTCTGACTCAGAATAAATATCGAATGGTTAGAACAGACTATCTTTTGCGAGAGACTATGATATTACATGCCTTAGGGTAATAGTCAATCTGTAAAATATGCAAATCTACAAAAAGCTGAGTTTAAATTTCAAGTACTAAACCGTTTTATATGTGTTAGGGTTTTGTAAGGATGGAAGGGTTGCAGAAACAGATGATATATTTCCTGATGGTTATGAGTTGAAAAAAGGGGATGGGGTATACTACTCGTATGTTATGGGGAGAACGTCTTACATTTAGGGAGATGATACTGAAGATTTCGAGCCTGAGAAATGGCTCAATGATAATGGAGAGTTTCAACTAACTTTCTGTCATTTCAATTTGGTTTGGTTGCCATTCGTCTGAAAAGCACATATGCTATGTAATTTGCTGTACATATATGTGTCTACTCCTTTTCTGGTTGAATATTTATATTATGATAGTAATTGCTTGGAAGAAAGTATCCTAGGTAATTTACATTATAATTATGTGTTTGGATGCAAGAAAGTTCTATGCTTAGGGATGGTGATGGAATATATGTAATTGCTTAGTCCCCTTTGCAGGCTTGTGCTGGTCCTAGAATTGTTTGGGGAGAGATTTTGCTTACCGTCAGATAATGATCACGTCCATTGCTTACTGTCAGATGAAGATCACATCCATCTCTCTTCTTCACTTCTTTCGTTTCAAGTTAGCCTACACAACAAGAAAAGTGACTTTTAAAACAATGTTTACATTGCACATTGATGGAGGTCTTCACCTTGCAGTTCCAAGAGCATAACTTTTGGTTATTAGTTAGCAAGTAGCCAGCCTTTCAGAAAGAATCTGACCATGTACTACCATTGTTCCCCCTTTCAAACTATCATCTATGTCTTTTGAGTACAAGTTAGCCGTCTTTTGTGTATAAATATGTATTATTACTCTATATATATGTATGTAAAATTCAATGAGCTTGATACTTTGTCAAAAACAGATCAAACTTCCAAAGGGCCGTGTTTTTATTTGTATGAAAAATGGGTCTTCAATTATTCAGTCAATTCATCGCCTTTTTTTTAACCCAACCCAGTTCGTACTCCTTTAGGCCTTATACATCTCAAACAGTTTTTTGTTCAGAATAACTAGTGGGGTTCTGGCAAGTTGAGTGAGCGCCTGTGTTGATCAAGTTGACCTATGGGTATGATTTCTCCGAAGTCATGCTTTAACACTTACATTGAAAACAAGATTTTCCAGGCGATTTTGTGTTACTTGACTGCGACTTCAAGGGCGTACACTCGTTTTTGCTGGCTTCGGTCTTGAACACATTACTGGCTGTCATTAGTCATAAATGGGATGTTACACAGTAAAAATTATTGAATGATTTGGTTCGAAGTTTGATAATTTGGGTTGTTAGAAAAATAAAATAGGAGTTGGTCACTCAGGGCCCCAGGGGTTTGTTGAAATGTCTGACAGAAGACAGAGGTCGCCAATTCAGATATACTAAAAGTATATTTATACACTGGCCATAGATACATGACTTCACATAAATATCTTAGCTCTTGCTGAACTGTTGTGGTGTCCTGGAATATACCTCAAGAACCTCAAGAGACTCCAACTGTTTGATATATAGATGAGAAGGAATTAAGTTTAAGTAGACAAATTCTTTTAGACAACCAATGGGTGATTTATCAAAGTTCCAACAAATGAAATGATCCTTCAAGATCTAACTTCAAGAGATTTGTAGTCATCCCCGGGCCAAGAATCTGCAAAACTGAACCCCTGAGGTTTAGATATCTGAGATTGTTAAAAACCTGAAGTAAGCAAAAGAGAAAAAGGAAATAATTAAACAAATTATAACTTTAATGTTGTAAGGATTTTGTATAGCATTTTTACCAATTCATATAAATCCATTTGGTATATACAGATATCAACCATTGTACCTTTCTATCTCCCCCTGCCCAAAGCTCAATGATTCCACTTGAATGCATTTCAAGCGTAACAAGATTCCTTCCTTAAAATGTCTTCTGTAAAGACTTTCGAGGGTAATAATCCCATGTAAGATATCTTAACCCGTCTGGTAAGTTTTTACTAACTTGATCAATCTTCATTTTATAAACCAGGTCAAATCTGAAGCCCCTACCAACATGAAAAACTAAAGATTATTCATGTTTCCGAAACCTTCAGTTACAATTTTATGACCAGACTCTAACAAACTGTTGACTCTTACAGCTCTTATAGCATCAGTACCCTATATCAAAAATCCATAAGCATGAGTTGTGTCAATACTTAATGAAAAATGTGTTACCTTCGATATATACCTTACAAGTAAAGTAAATGCTTACCAAGTCATTATCCAGTACACACGCTATTTCATTTTTAAATCCACAGTTGGCTATGTTTGTTCGGCTCATCTTTTGGTAATCTAGAACGAAAATTGATAAAAACGAAGTACAGTATTCAACAATCCATTATGACGGAACTTCGCTTTATAAATCAAAATCTGATGCGGGTGCATCAAGGCTCACTAACCCAGTCAATCTGATTTGCACTAAACAAACCCATTTTGTGTATAATTCTCCCCTCAGGCTAGATTATGGAACACAAGATTTCTTAGGGTTCAAAACTCTTTGGGGAATGCACTATCATGGCAGCCCACTAGTCCCAGCCCTGAGTCAAACCCGTGAGCCCATAAAGAACACATCAGTCATCATTCCTTTTTGAGATCTGCATTTTCAACATGGTGAGCTGGTTTTTTATTTATTAGTCACCTAGTTTACTGTAACTTTTAATGCTTCAACTACTAATCTGTTTTTCAAAGTTTTATTGTCTTTTCCAAAGCAAGAAATAAATGTTTGCTTTGGTTAGTTATTCCACCCTATAAATAGGCTCCTAAGTTGTATTAGAAGATCATCTTCAGTTTTGAAATAGACATCAGCTTTTGTGGCTATTCTAGAGTGTTCATACTCAATAAAGGAGTAGATAGTTGATTGTTCTAGTGTGGTGCTGCTGCTTTATCACTAACAACATCTTCTTTCGCCAATTTGATTAATCTTGGTGGTGTTTAAATTCTTTATCCTAGATTCAATCAGATTGTTAGGCTTGGTGGTGGCAACTTTATCCAAGTCATATCTAATGTTTTCACCTTTCTAAACCCTTATATCATCTTCACCTATCTCCCACGTATCAAGATCACTATATCAATGTTGATTACATGAATTATATATATAGCCACCAAGTTGATTCATAAGTTTATGTTTAAAAAGCCTACAACATCTAAGAACATGTTCTTATAAACAATTGATGCATATGTCATATGTGTAAAAAACTATATTTTCAAGATAATGATCTAGTCTTTTAGAACCAATGAACTGTAATACAGTATATGTTAAATCACCTACAACCTCTTGGTTGATGGTCTAAACCAATTACTATTATGCCAATGAACATTAATAAGACGACAAATAATGAAAGAACGTACCTTTCTTCTTCTTCTTTTTTTTTTTTTTTTTTTTTTTTTTTTTTTTACTTTTCCACTGCTACAGTTTTAATTTTAAACCTTTTAACAATGAGATGCTCCGCGGAAGTTGGCTTATGCTTGTACATTCAATATTCAATTCTCGTAAATTTTCTAAATCTCCTACTTCCCCAGGCAATTTCCTAAGCTTCATACAGAACATTAAATCCAACTTTTTGAGACGTTTCAACTTACAAATGCTGCTCGGAATATCTTCAATGCTCTCGCACCATGAAAGATCCAATACCTCCAAAGATTCTAACTTGCCAATACCCTTGGGTAACTTTTGAAGAGCAGAACAATGATGAAGAGCAAGAATTTTCAGATGTTTTAACTTACAAATGCTACGAGGAATATCTCTTATCCTATGGCATTGTGTAAGATCTAATAACTCCAAAGATTCTAACTTGTCAAGATCATCGGGTAACTTCTCAAGAGCAGAACAAAAACGAAGTGCAAGAGTTTTCAGATGTTTCAACTTACAAATACTACCAGGAATATCTCTTATCCTATACGTCCGCAAAAAATTTAATACCTCCAAAGATTCTAACTTGTCAAGATCTTCAGGTAACCTTTCAAGGGCAGAACAAACATGAAGGGCGAGAGTTTTCAGATGTTTCAACTTACAAATGCTATCAGGGAGATGTTTGAGACTTGTACAAAATGCTAAATATAATTCCTCTAAATATTCCAACTGGCCAAAGTCCTCAGGCAATTCCTCTATGCCACAAAAGACAAGCCTAAGAACTTTCAAATGTTGTAAGCTACAAAAGCTTATTGGAAGACTCTTGAGATTTTTGCAATGTTCGAGATTTAGATAAACAAGCTTACAAAGTTTTTTAATTGAGGACGGTAGTTCAACTATATCACTTTTGCGGATATAAAGGTGTTGCAAACTACTGTTGGCGTCTGTTGGGATTATATCTGGGAACTCCTTAGGATTCAATCTTGATAGTCTAAGAAACTCAAGTGACTCTAAATGCTTGACAAATGAAAGAGATCTTATTCTTTTACAGCTATATATAGTTAAGTAGACAAGCCTTTTTAGGCATCCAGCTGTGGGAATACGAAGTTCCACCAACTTCTTACATCCTTTAAGATATAACCTCTCAAGATTCGGAAACACCCCAAGGTCACAGGTCTTCAGATGATGTGTATTATGCAGTACAAGGTATTTGAGTTTCTTCATATCCATTCCCCCTTCCCAAAGTTGTTCAATTCTGCTGTTATAAATCTCAACTGTGACAAGATTATTTGTTCCAGATATTTTGGGCAAACACCTATTAGGATAACACCTCCAATACAAATATCGTAGCGCATTCGGGAGGTATTCACAAACTTTATGACCATCCCCAACGGAATGACCATTCCTAACAAACTCAAAATAATTACTAGCTACAGAATCATAATTCACAATAAGGCATCTAAGTTTCTTCATGTGTATAAGACCTGCCAAATCAATATCGGGTGTGAGTTCTATACGAATACATCTTGTCTCTTCAGCACCCTGAAATGCAAAAACAATAACCATAACACTAGCTTCACAAGTAATGCAAAATATGTCACTTCATCACGAATTAGAAGTAAAAGGGATTCTTACAATGTGACAAGCAAAGACATGTTCGATCTCCTCCTGTACCCACAATCTGCTATGTCTGCTCGGGTCATCCGGATGTAGACTGCGTACAATATTCTTGCCCATTTCTTCTATATGGTCATGGATGCATATTTGTTCAGAACGCTGACTTTCATCAGACAAATAGAAATCAAATGGAGTTGCAGATACCTCTTCAATAGTAATGAGAGATTTCCTCTGAAGAACTCTTAAACCATTTCGAGCATGAAATCCACAACCATCAAGCATTCGTATTGCATCCTCCATTTTCCAATTTTTTAGTAAGCATGCAACATCGAGGAATATTTTCTTGTGTTCATCCTCCAAGCTTTCATAGCTTAATCCGAGTTTTCTAATAGTTTCCTCCAATGGAATTGTTTTGAGTCTTGCTAGTGTATCAATCCATTCAGGCTTGTCTTTACCACATAATGACGAACCCAAAACTTTGACTGTTAAAGGAAGACCAGCAGCATAACGTACAACTTCAAGAGATTCCTTTTCATACTCTCTAACTGGAACATCTTTCCCAAATGCGTACCTACAGAAGAGGTGCATCGCTTCCTCGTCTGATAGAAGATCAACATGATGAATCAAGCTTACCCGATGTGACAATAACACTTGCTCATCTCTTGTCGTAATTATAATTCTACTTCCTGGTTTAAACCAACTACTATCACCGGCTAATGCCTCAAGTTGGCTTAGTTGATCAACATCATCTAGAACAACAAGAACCTTTTTACCACTCAACCTCATTTTCATCATATTTATTCCATCATGAACACTACTTACGGTTATCCATTGATCCTTCAATACATCAATGAGAATTTGTTTTTGCATTGAGTTTAAGCCTGACAAGGAGGCCTTTGAGACTTCCCTGACATTCTCAACAAAGGTTCTAGCTTCAAACTGAATAGATAACTTATCAAAAATAGCCCTAGCCAAAGTTGTCTTACCAGCACCTCCCATCCCCTTGATTCCTATCATGCGAACATCATCCAAACCGGTATTCAGGAACAACTCGAGATCCTGCATCCTTTGTTTTATGCCTACTAATTTTTCATCGGTATTCACATAAGTAAACGAACATAAATCATGTGAAACCTCTTCAACAATCAATCTGATCACTTGAGCTTCATGTCTGTAAGTCACAGAAGATCCAACATGAACAAAAAATATTTCATCTCGCACACAACAAAAGCAAAACGGAACAGCTGGAAATGTAACAAAAATAACAAATGAGGAATTACCCATCAGCAATATTTCTCAAATCCCAACCAGACAAATTGGCTGCCTTTGTTAGAGCCTCTCTCCATATCTGAACCTCTGATCCATTTTTATGTTTGGAAAGTGCTTCTCCAACTGATCCACTTTGTTTGCGGATTTCCATTGGTTCGACATCATAAAAAACAGGGTAAGCAATTTGCTCTTTCTTCTTTTGGCACTCCATTATCTTCAAAAGCTCGTTTAAGCACCAGGATGAAGATGCGTAGTTCTTAGAAAAAACTATGATATACAATCTTGAGTCTTCAATGGATTGTAATAATTCGTCATTGATCCTTTTTCCTTTCTCGAGTCTCTGATCATCCTTAAAAGTACGAATGCCTTGTTGGTGAAGCGCGTAATATAGATGATCAACAAATGTCCTACGTGTGTCTTCACCACTGAAGCTTAAAAATACATCATATAAATAACTCTTCTTGTGAACAGATGAAGTTGACGAAGAATACGCCATTCAATGTATGCTCCCCTGATAATAATAAATAAATAATTCGATGATGTCAACATATATATATGTGTAGTTTGAGTCTTTGAGATGTATTTGATCAAGTAATTATTTTGAAATGTAAATATGGCTGAATTTCATTATAATTTTTTTTTCCTTTTGCATACCTAAAAAGTTATTACTATGAGGCACTCTAGAAAGCAATTAAGCGAGGGACAAAAGACAACAAATAAAGTAATTTAATTACATTTCTAATGAGTTTTTTAAGCTTATAACAATTGTTATATTACATTTAGAATTTAAAGATTACTCTAAAGCAAAATTAACACAAATATCTTACCTGGAAACCGCAACTAAATGCTCCAACTCAATATTAAGAGTGTGGGTAATTTGTTTCGTTTTTCTTCTTGCTCCGCCGGACGACTTGTTGACTTTTCACTTTCTGGATGTCAACTCAATATTAATTTGTTAGAAACAATAATATTTTGAGGATATAATTTGTTTGGTAGAGAACACTTCAACTTGCTGCTATTTGTGTTTTTCTCTGAACTTTTTGTTGACTTTTCTCATAGTGTTTGAAAACTGATTTTTCATATATGTGGTATCTAAGTTTTAATTCATCGATCTTCTGCAAATCTTATTATAGCTTATGCACCTTAATATCTTATTGTGACTATTCAATAACACATAACCAAAGTTAAAATGCATGTCCAAACACGCAAGATAATATTCTCATCGAGCCTCATCTCTATAGCTCGTGAAATTTCGTTAAAAAGACTATCATCATACAAAGAAAGAAAGAAAGAAACTGCTCAGTGCCGCCTTCCGTGGGTTTTGAGCCCCCTCGACGGTGTTTGGGGGAGGTTAAGATGTAGACAGACATTACCTTTACCTAAGTAGAGAGACTGCGCCCTCCAACCTTTGCATGGGATGAGGATCGAACCCATGACCTCTGTCTCCAGAGGCCAGGGTGTTTACCACTGATCCAAGCCATGTTGCTTTTTACGACAAACACATATCATCATATATGGGTGGTAAAACTTGATGTCCCGTATTCACGACCAGTTTGGATATCAAAAGACATGCATTAGCCACTTGCTTTCTTTAAATGACTCCAATCTTTTATCTCTTGCAGTAGTCTTGCACATTGTTACTATAAACTCTTTCACTGACATTATGCTTATGCACTTACAATTCTAAATAGCGTGACAAAAAACAAAATATCAGGAGAGGCCTAAGTTGTTTTCATTGGGTATTTGTATCAAACAGTTGGTGTGCATAAACTTTTTAAGGTAAACAAAGATGATGTTGCGGGTACGAAGTGTTTCACAAACAATCTCACCCAGATTGGCATTGGCTGCCTCTTTCAGAACCTCTCTCCATTTCCCAAACTTTCGGAAAGTGCTTCTCCAACTGTTCCACTTTTGTTTGCGGATATATTTTGATGATTTTTGTGGTAATGAGAAATAGAAAAAAGGCATGATTGGTTGTATAGCTTTTCTTTTGATGCATAATTGGTTGATGTAATTTTTTTGATACATCAATAAAACTTGTTGACAAATAAACTAAAAAAAATATCAGATAGACAGATATAGGTGATGATACAATATGTGTATCATGGATACGAACATGTAGACTAAAATATTGTAAGAATGGTCAATGCATGCATTAAGATGACATAGATCACCATCACACGTCTGTCACAGGACCAAACTAACATTAGAAATAAACGAACATCACTTAGAAATAAACTAACATTTGATGATACCACAGGGATCCATTAATTTATATACTTATAAGTTATAATATATTAAGTGTTGGTTACAAGAGCTCTAATGTATTGATTAACTAATGTATTAATTAACTAAATTTATAATTACAAGAGGTCAGGTTTTATATGTAAAATTGTTGGTGACAACTGCAAATAAAGTTTAGGACAGTAGCCAAACATTGGCACTTTAAATCACATTTAAGCTACAAGAAGTATAAATATTTGTGATTAATTTTTAAATTATCAATTAGCATTTACCCTTTATTTTTACCTATTGTAAATATAAAAGAATTAATATTATATAACTTAGTAATATATATGTATCGGGTATACGGGTCGGGTATGCGAGTTTTAATCTAAGACCAGACCCGGACCCGGACCCGCAAAAAAATACAGTAGCATCCACATACCCGGCCCAAGACCCGCTTACCCGGACTCGAACCCGAACCAAAAGTGTCGGGTTTCGGATTTCCCGTCGGGTACGGTTTTTTTTTTCCTTCCCTACTGAGAATGCAACTAAAACTATATTCGTGGACCACGGTTGCAACGATAAGTGAATTTGGACTGCACCTGCAAATTGGGTGATAACGAAAAATGCAATTAATTTACCCTATATATTTAAGTTTCTAGTTTTAACTCGGGAATAATCTAATACATGAATTATTTATTATAGATTATTAACCTTCTCTAACATCATTGATCACCACACAAAATTGGCAAACTAGCCATTCATCATGAGATTATCCAAATTATAAAACAAATAACAATCTTATACTCCATTTTCTCAAAGGAAGAATAATAATTAACATAAAACAATGTTGAAAGTCCGGGGATTTGCACTACACAAGTGGAGTCCTTTTACTTCATCTTTAATAAAATAATTACCAGTCTTTGTTTGACCCATAAATAATGTAGACCTCTTCTTTCGTAAAGCCCATCAATATTCAGAGTTTTGGATGATCATGAGTTAGAATAGCTGGCCAGGTGCAGGTTGAACCAGGTAATAAATCTTTTGATCTAGAATATTCAAATAACTGTCTAGGCTAGCAATGCTTTATATATAGTTTTAACTGAGTTATAGTTATAATTAAATCGGATGGCAAATTGTTTGAAAACTGCCAAAACTGGCTCTGGGTCGACTCTGACCCAGATTATGGAGGGTTGACTTAATCGGGTCAAAGAGAGATACACTAGACTTTCTGAATTGGGCAACTTTAGTCCTTCACTAATCACTACTACAGAGTATCACCTAGTTGAATACATTAACGTTTTTATCTAATATCTAATAATATCTTTTAGCATTTTGCCCTTTTTTTTTTACTACCGAAATAACCCCTCTTTTTTATTCCACTAATATAAAGATCTTTACATGATATACCTATAATGCCTTAGATCTCAACCATTCATTTTTCTCTCTCTCCTTAAATCTCAACAAATCATTTTTTCTATCTCCTGAATAAATCAATTTATTCCTCTAAATCATTCAAAATCTTTTATCTCAAAAACCGTATATCGATAAATTATAAAAATTATATGGGTGTTCTAAAAATTTTATGCTCTTTCATTAAAGATGTTATTCGATATACATTCGACGAATTTTTAAATCCGAGGGCGGCGCTTGTACGAATTTTTAAATACGAGAGATGGTGCCACAACACGTGAGCACTATCTCTAGTATTTTAATAATGTGCCCCTGAGTTCTTCGTTTAGTGGTCCAAAGGAGGCGGACGCCTGCCTTTTTGGAGGTCACGGATTCAAATATGAAAATTAACGTTTAATTACTAATTTGGGGACACTAACATATGCCGTTAAAAAAGATAATAATGTGCCCCTGTTTCAGGACTTTGTGTACCTTTTTTTTCTTCAAAGAGCTTATGTTTTAAGGTAATTGTAACAGTTTAGTTCTAATGTACCATGCACTTGTATAAAATTTGAAAGTTGAGCAGAAAATATATTAACATTCTAAGCATTAAACCCTTAATAAAAATAATAGCGAAGCATTGTTATAGATTCAACTCGAAAGGCAGGAAGTTATTAACCCTTTGAAAGGCAAAGTGTATATATATAACAGTAACTTCAATGACATCTTCTACATCGTCCCGTGACAAGAGCAATGAGTATGACGTCTTTTTAAGCTTCAGTGGTCAAGACACTCGCAGGACCTTCATCGATCATCTTTATGATGCTCTTCAGCGCCACGGTATTCACACTTTCAAGGATGATGAGAGACTCGAGAAAGGAAAAAGGATTAATGATGAGCTCTCCAAGTCTATTAAAACCTCAAAATTATTTATTGTTGTTTTTTCCAAGAACTACGCGTCTTCATCGTGGTGCTTAAATGAGCTTGTCAAGATTATGGAGTGCCAAAAGACGAATGAGCAGACTATTTACCCGGTCTTCTATGATGTTGATCCCTCTGAAGTACGCAAACAACATGGCCTTGTTGGAGAAGCCCTTGCCGTACATAAAAATGAATTAAAGGTGGTAAAATGGAAAGAGGCTCTTAGAGAAGCAGCCAATACGTCTGGGTGGGATTTAAGGAAGACTGCTGATGGGTATTTCCTTCATCATATGTCTTCAATATTCTTTCTTTTGTCTACAGAGTATATATATGTATTTGACTAGTGTAAAAGGGGCAGCCATAGCATCTGATGTTGTATCGTTTACAGATGCACCCATGAACTAATTTAAGTTTTGCTATAACTTCTTATATATTCTTAGACCTGATGCTAAAATAAATCCTTTGTGATCTACAGGCACGAAGCTAAAGTCATCAAGTTAATTGTTGAACGGGTTTCACTTGATTTACGCTCTATTTATATGAATGTGGATGAGAATTTAATAGGAATGAAACAGAGGATGGAGAATCTTGAGTCATTTTTAGAGATCGGTGTTAATGATGTTCGAATGATAGGGATTAAGGGGATGGGGGGTGCCGGGAAGACAACTTTGGCGAGAGTTATTTTTGATAGACTATCTGTTCAGTTTGAAGCTAAAAGCTTTGTTGAGAATGTCAGGGAAGTTTCAAAAGCGTCATTGTCTGGTTTGTTGTCTTTGCAGAAACAGATCATATCAGATTTGTCAAAGGATCAAGACAACAACGTAAGTAGTGTTCATGATGGGAAAAACATGATGAAAAGAAAGCTATGTGGTAGAAAGGTGCTTGTTATTCTAGATGATGTGGATCACAAAGACCAGCTTGAGGTGTTAGCGGGTGAGGCTAATTGGTTTATGCTTGGAAGTAGAATTATTATTACAACACGAGACGAGCAGGTATTGATAGCACACAAAGTAAAATGGATTTGTGATGTCAATCTATTGTCTGATGAGGAAGGGTTGTGCCTCTTTAGTAGGTATGCATTTGGCAGAAATATTCCAAATGAAGATTTCAAAATGCTTTCTTTAAACGTTGTACGATATGCTGCTGGCCTTCCCTTAACAATCAAAGTTTTGGGTTCATTTCTCTGCGGTAAAGATGAGCCTGTATGGATAGATGCAATAGAAAGACTCAAAACAATTCCATTGAAGGATACTCTTGAAAAATTGGAACTAAGCTATATGAGTTTAGAAGATGATTACAAAGAAATGTTCTTAGATGTTGCATGTTTCCTGAAGGGTTGGGACAAAGACAAAGCTATCAGACTACTGTTAAGTTGTGGATTTCATGCTAAAACTGGCATAAGAGTTCTTGAGCAAAAATCTTTGATCATGACTTCTAAAGCATTTGATACAGAGTTTCTACACATACATGACCATTTAGAAGAAATGGGTAAGAATATCGTACGCCGTTTGCACCCGGATGAGCCCAACAGACATAGCAGATTGTGGATTCAAGAAGAAATTGAAGATGTGTTGGCTAATAACTTGGTAAGGATCCATTCCCTCATCATGTAGAGATCAGACTAAATATACTCAAATATACTCCATCCATTCCCATATAAGTGTCCTCCTTTTCTTTTTGGATGTCCCAAATAGGTGTCCACTTCCAAAGTTAGAATATAAACTTTACCA
Organism: Erigeron canadensis; assembly: GCF_010389155.1. NCBI lineage: Eukaryota > Viridiplantae > Streptophyta > Magnoliopsida > Asterales > Asteraceae > Erigeron > Erigeron canadensis. The sequence continues at coordinate 25,073,707 of NC_057764.1, forward strand.
TTTTACTTTTGATACAACTTTTCAACAAATTAGTTCATAAGTAAAAGCAAATTGCAATCTTAGCATTACGTTATGTAAAGATTTTACATCTTCTAAAACTTTGTGCTTTAATCAAGTGGATGACAGGGGGAGTACTTTTTATTAGTTTTGACAGCACATGTTTGAGGTCATTATTCTTGAATTTCAGGGTACAGAATTGACAAAATGCATCATTATGAAAGTCACACCTGAGATTGTTCTAGAAGGTCTTGGAAACATGAAGAAACTTAGATGCCTTATTGTGGATTATAGAAATTACAATAATGGCTTTGTTCAGAATGGAAAGATTGATGGGGATAGCCCGTACTTACCAGATACATTACGATATTTTAATTGGTTTTGTTACCCTCATTGGTGCTTACCCAAAAGCTTTCGAGCAAATAATCTTGTTTCACTGGAAATGCATGCCAGCAATATTGAACAACTTTGGGAAGGAGGAAAGGTAGGATGGTTGATTATTATTATTATTATTATTTATATATATAAATTTCTATAGAAGCATTTGTTCCAACAATTTTCAAATTTATTTTGCCTTATGATAGGTTCTAAAGAAGCTTATATCCCTTGAACTACGCCATTCAAAGTTGAGGACCCTTGACCTTGGGTTGATTCCTAATCTTGAGAGATTGGATCTTGAAGGATGTTATAACTTGGCCGAACTTAATGTCCCCGTTGGATGTCTACAAAAACTTACCTACTTAAACTTACGTTGGTGCATCAGATTGAAATCGTTTTCATTTATCAAGCAATTAGGATCACTTGAGTTTCTTAATCTTGGTTACTTGTCCCTGTTGAAGTTCCCTGATATTATCCCAGGGCACTCCAATAATAGTTTGTTAGAACTAGATTTTTCATCCAACTATATAGAGGAACTACCATCATCAATTAGTAATCTTCATAAGCTTATTTGTCTAAAACTCAGTGGTTGCAAAAAACTTCAGTATCTCCCAGAATGCATTTTTCGTTTGCAACGTTTAAGAAATCTTCATCTTGATAACTGTGCAATAAAGGTCTTTCCCGATGTCGACTGTGGCCAATTAGAATGTTTAAACCTTCTAGATTTATCGAATACAAATATTACACAACTTCCTGATAGCATTTCTCTTCTTAAACATCTAAAAACTCTCCTCCTTCGACGTTGTGCACTTCTTGAGAAGTTACCTGATGATCTTAGCCGATTAGAATTTTTGGAGGAATTAGATCTATCGTGTAATTCTAAGATAGAAAATATTCCTAGCAGCATCTGTAAGTTGAAGCATCTTAAAACTCTCATTCTTGAAGAATATGAAGTTCTTAAGTTACCAAATGATATGGGCCAACTGAAATGCTTGAAGAAACTAAGTCTACGAGGTTCTAAGATAAGAGATGTTCCAGACATCATTTGTACTCTGAAACATCTCCAAGAACTTGATCTATCTGGATGCTCTGAACTTGAGAAACTCCCGGGGAACCTCGGAGAGTTGGAATGTTTAAAAGTGTTAGATGTACAAGGTACAAGCGTAAGTTATCTTCCGCATAGTGTTTCTTTGTTGAAAGGCCTGGTAATCCTTGATTCGTTTGTTGAAAGGTCTGGTTACCTGTAGTCTGGTACCATACCATTTCTAAAAGATTCCGTTTATAACTTACTTTCATCGCGGACTGGGCAGTCATTTTGTGATGCAGATTTGGAAGTCTATCTCATTTGTTATATCACAATATTATATCTTGTAAGTTCTGTAGTGTAATGTCAACATTCGAATGCTAAATTGTGCATTGATTCCACAAGTTATAGTATCATGGGACTTTAAGCTGCTATTTTAAATATCTTTGTAATTTTCTTTGAATATCTTGAAATAAATCAAAATTTGACATAGCGGAACTATGGCCCTCTGTCATGTTTTTAGATGTATGGTTTGTTGGATATTCAACTACCAAATCATTTCATCTTCTTTGTCCTAATTACAATATTCAAGGGAATATCATAAAGCATGCTCAAAAGTTAATCTTTGTCAAAATGTTAAATAATTGTCTCTTGACTGAATGTTAGCTTATGTCGGTGATCTTATGAAAAAAAACGCACACATATATAAGGATGGTGATAAATTTGTCGCAAAGTTTATTTCACATACCACACACAGTAATTTTATGAATATAACTTTACATTAAAAATGAAACTTTGGTCCAAATGTTTACACTAATTTATCAAATACTTTAAAATATATAAGAGAAAACAATGTAAGGAACTTCATGATCGATGGTAGACGAATCATGTACATTGTGAGCGTCCTCTTAAAAGGTTGAGAAGTGGATTGGGCTTCTCGGGCTTTTGAAAATAATTAAATACACAAATAAATAAAAATATATATAAAAAAAGATATATTGTATTTATATAGTATTTTTTGGATGGAGGATGAGTAAACATAACTTTAATTTTTTTAATTTTGAAAAATGAAAAATGTAATAAATAACAAAAAGTAGTTTTTTTTATATTTATCTCAAGAAGTAGACAAAGTGTTTTTTATATTTTTGGAAACAAAAATTTAAAATTGACTTACAACTCAAAAATAACATAAACAACCCATTTTATTTTTCTTTCCTTTCTTTTAATACTAACTTGGCAATCCCCTTTTTTTTTACATTCTTTTTTTTTCCTTTCATTTCTTTTCTTTTCCTTTAATTTCTTATCGACTTTTTTGAAAACATTAGCCGTCACAACTTCTATGTTGATATGTTGGAGATCACCTCACCTCATATCAACATACACTAATTGTCTTTTGACTGAATGCTAGCTTATGTTGGTGATCTTATGACAAAAACACACACATATATAAGGATGGTGATAAATTTGTCGTAAATTTTATTTCACATACCAGATACCACTGTTGCAAATTATAGGTATATATTGTGACCAATGAATCAAAAATTACTATATATATATATATATATAGGGAAAAGTGAATATATGGCTATCATGTATCTAAACTTGGGTATAGATCCCCTCACATATTAATTTTTTAATATTTGTTGCAAAATAAATAAATCACATGGCCCCCATGATTTTTATGGTTTAAAAAATTGACATGTGAGAGGTTCTATACCCAAGCTTAAGTACAAGATAGCCACATATTCTTGTCCCTCATATATATATATATATATATATATATATATATATATATATATATATATATATATATATATATATATATATATATACGGTAACTTTATGAATATAACTTTACATTAAAAGAACTTGCCGGAACCGGTCTCTCTCTGGATCTAAACCAGAATCAGGTTAGTCAAAGGCAATCAAAACGAGTTATTTTGAAGATTGACTAGCCACTCATAAAGAAACACGTACACACCAACTATATTGGGTCATTAGTTCTTGCGGTTGGTGAGGAGTACACGTTGACATCCATTCTCATTTTGTTAGAGATGAATATATATATTATAGATCGCCGATAACAGGTATGTTTGACAAAACTAGCGGATACCTATGAGCTGGTAATGGTAGCTGTAAAAGAAAGCTGAAAGCAAAAGCTTTTTAAATATATTTAGATGTTTATTAGTTGAAATTTTTGATAAAATGTATAAAATAACTAAAATGGACATAAATAAAAATTACTGGATAGTATTTATGTAATGATATTTATAAATATATAAAACCTATACATATCACTTGACTCAATTCGTGGATGTATTTAATAATATCAAGAAAAAAATGCATGGAGTTTCCTATTAGATGTTAAAGTTGGGGACTTAGTGCCATAAGATTATTACTTTTTAATGCTTTACTATACAAAGCATTGCCGCATAGAATAAAATTGTTTAAAGAAACTAGAGTGAAGACCCCGTGCGATGCACGACTAAGTAAATCGATGTATTTGACGTCTTGGTTAATGTTTCTTGATCTTTAATTAACGTTTACAATAGTTTATCTGATGAATGTATAGTGAAATTTGTTAATGATTTAGGAACGACATTTTAATGGTAGGATTGATTATGAGCTACTTTTGTTACATAAAACCACATGTTTGAGTTGCCTTAAACCAAGTTACAAATACAAATATCATAAGAGTGGGAGGCTTTATTCGTGGCCGCTCCTTGGGTTCCCTTTAAATCAAGGGATAACATAACCAGAGTAACCAAATATATGGTGGAGCCTTTTATCCATCTTAAAAAAAATGGACAAAACTATTTAAAAAAAAAATGGACAACACTATTTAAATCCAAAGTTGGGAGTCTGATCATTTGCATAGTTGTCTACGATCTTCTTGCTTAGTTCTCCAGAATGAGCTTCTAACGGCTCAAGTCCAAGGGATCATTATTGAGCATCTCCTGGACAACTGCAACTACAAAGAATAAGAGAACTCTCATTATTAATAATACCACCATGACTACTACAAAATTATAGCCGAGTATGTTTTTAGAGGTTTACATGTTACACTCACTTCAGAGGGACCAAATTTAAATGGTCCCTATAATAACTAATGCACATTTGGTTCAAACAAATTTACCCTAAGACATAATTTTGCTGAAGTATATGAAGATAATATAAGGAAGAACATAAGGTAACTCATCACTAACACACACAAAAAATAACTCATCACTAACACTTGTAGCTGAAATTTCATACTTGACACCTAACCGTTTATAAAGAACTTATGAAATTTCAAAAAGAAAAATTGGGTCAACCCAAATGGTCGCAACCCACACCAAAAACTATTAGCATTATGACCAGAATCTATTTGGCTCAACCCATCCATATATACTATCGCCACTATTAAAGATTTATAGTCAACAAAGACATACCTCGACACTTAGTCATGTGCGAGTACTGGTGATGGTAATATCATGTTGCTTTGCTTTCCCGTTCCCTTGTTAATGGTGGTAACAAAGAAGTCCTTTGTGAGACCCATTGTAAACTATAGTAAAGGAGAAGTCCTTTGTGAGTTCCATTGAGCACAGAAGATTCTTGTATGTATTCAATGAAACACTAAGGCAAACTCATAACCGATTATCAAAACAAATGCTTGAAATTATAATATCAAAGGTCTATTTGAATCTACTTCAAAGGTCTATTTGAATCTACTTCATAGGTCATGAATGTGGACCAGTTGTATTAACATTCAAATGCATGTGAAAAGAGAGGTACTTAATTTGATGACACTGGCAAGAAAGAACTCGAAACCAAAAAACTCGTGCAGGTATCCACATCCTACAACGAACCCTAACGACCACCCACCTCATCAAAAGGTCCTCTATTATAATATGACTTGACAATAAGCATCAAAAATTCTTGATAAAACTTTTTTGAAGTAAACCATGCTCACCTCTTTATTTTTATCGGTGAGAGTAGGCAGATGATCAATATGATTTTGCGACGCACGCAAAGTGAACATTGCCCCTGCTACTAATGAACTCTATAGAAACATGAAAAACACCAATATAACATTAACTTTTGACAAATGAGAATCACCATTGATATGAGTAGGATGAGTAGAGTATACGGAAAAAAAATATGAAACAATACTCGAATATATGCCAAGAAATTGAACAGACCAGTCATCAAAATCATGCATATTATATAGCAAAAAGTCCACATTTTATGTGATTAGGGCTTTATAAATATCACATCATCCAAAATACAACAAATAAATATATAAACTTGTCGTTTGTCAAATTTTGATGGTGGCAAATACCTCCCAGAGGCATACATTGGCTTTGTTGCATTATATAAGCTAAACCGTGATGGCTATAATTCAAAAGCAAATGTAACTTGTTAAAAACGATTCATCAATTAAATTAAAAAAAAACATGAATCTCCAAATTTAACAACAAAAAGATCCAAATTTGACCTATAAGAACCAAATGATTACCAAATTTTCACCCATCGTGCATAATCTGCATCATCAATTTTGAGATTCCAAAAGACCTGCAACATCCCATAAAAACAATACCAAAAGAATGAGAAAATACCCATCTAAAACATAATATTATTTAAAAGCAATTTGTAAGTAAATAATGAAAGAATAAGAAAAATGAAGGGATATAGTGATAGTGACTGGGGTGGCTCGGTTGATGATGGTCAAATTGATTTTGGGGTTTGGATAGGGAGAGGGAAGTTTTTGAGATGACAAACATTGGCAGAGAAATATGGCTTATAAACGAATTGCTTTACCATGCATTATCATCATCTTTTGAAACCACTATCCATCATTTATTGTGGAGACTAAACCGATTAAATTAAAAAATGGATGAGTTAATGGAAACTCAACTCCATAAGCAATATATAAGAACCTTTCAACTAATTAAACGGAATTGGAGTATCAAATAACTTCATTAAAGAATAAGGGATTCATCAAGTAATCAAATAATAATTGTAAAACCTCATACTATCATTATCCTCAAAATTTCACTCTATACCTATTTTTAATAACCACAATGGATTCATAAATATCATATACAATGTGAAGCTTATGTAGGCTCACAATAAAACTAAAACGAATGAGTGATTTCACAGGAGTAACTCAAAGGTCCAAAGCTAAGCCTAGTAATTAACCTTATTAAATATTCATTGATAAATCGTCAAGAATGCGTCAATTTTTCCACTTGCTTGATAGAACTTTTAGATATATATAGATATATAGCACAAATCCAATATAAATGAAAAGCCATTTATGTAATTAATAGATAAAAAAAATTACTAGCTTTCCCAAAACTAGCTTTAAGCTTGAGGTTGTTTCTCCCAATCTAAAAGCTTGTGCTCCTTCTATAAATGTATAACCAAACAATGTTTTTCATTTGATAGAAGCTTTTTGTTAAAAGTTTAAAGCTTGAAGATGCTAAAAGTTTCATACCAAACATACCCAACATTTTAGAAATAAAAAAACAAGTTTTAAGCTTATACTATACATCTTCACGTGATTTACTTTTTCTTCCTCGTGAAAGTTGTACTGTAAATACTCATCTGTCACCACTCTCATTTACCAGTGAAACAAAAAAAAAAAACACTCCAACGACTCACTTATGGGATACAATATTTCAATTTTCATTGACCAAAATTTCCAACAAAAATAAAAAGGAAAACCATCTAAATCTTCATGGCAGAGTCTTCCACTACACAAAGACGGAGGATGAAGAAGATTAAATCAAAACTGATAAAATCCCATGAAACATAGAATAAATAAGATCACATAAACAAACTATTCAATGTTGTAATAATCAATGAAATACTTTATCGTTTGCCAACACCGAAAGAAATCATAAGAACATGGTATATTCTCTAAATGTTGGAAAAATCTTTGGCGATCAGTTCCTAAACTTGTTTTTGATGATTATCAGTTTCATAAACTTTTAGATTTTGATTCTCCTTTTTGTTATGATACTGATCATGATGCGCTTGATTTTTATAAATCTGTTGAATGATGAAACCTAAGTCAACTTCAGTTAGAAACACTTAATGAATTTGAGTTGGAAGCAATTTATGGTAAAAAAAATTTTTCATAGTGTCAACAAAAATTGTAGAATTTTGTTGTACTAGAAAAGTCAAATGATTCAGCCTAATCTTAAAAAATTCAAAAGAAGATTCCAAATATTAGATTTACCCAGATCCCTTTTACGTGAATAAACAATTTACTAACATCAATTTACACTACTGCGTAATTTATCCTCAAGTGATTCTTACTTGGAACAACATTATTAATCTAAGTATTGCGGAATCAGAAATAGATGACTGGTTGATTAGAAATATCCCATCTGGTAGCCCTTTGTTAAAAAGTTTGACGTTTGAAGCTTGTCAAGCTTCATTGCGCGTTTGAAATTAATTCGACTAGTGTGGAAGATCTAAAATTAATTCGATTTAGTGCTCTACAAGAAGAAGATGTTGTTACAATCAAAGCCCCTAAGATTTTGTCGCTTAAAATTGTTGGTAAGATGTTTGCGTCGGATATATTGTTGGAAGATGTTTCATCACTGACAAGTGCTGATTTAGATTTTTTAATACCATGAAATCTTGACACGATTCATAAAAGACAACGCTGAGAGGTGTCGTCATATAAAGCTTAGAACATGTTGAACATGTTGCAATCGGATATTTATGCAATAAGGTAAAGTTTTAGTTTTTTAGTTTTATACATTATGTGTATTTCTAAACAAACTATTACATTTTAATGAGAAAGAAATGATTTAATTACACGTAAGAAGCTCTTAAAACAATGTCCAAAACTTGTTTGATTCCATTTATTTTTTACTTATTATAGTTAGTATTCATTTAAACCTTTTAACTGATTTTCTTTGAAATTCATTTAAACTTATCGTAGATAAATTTATATTACCCTATTTTCTGGTTTGTATATGCTTGAATTTTTTAAAGTTGAAACATATATCATAGTTGTCGTTGTTTTTTCAGGGTAAGTCCTGATGTCAATTGATATTTTTTTTGTAATTGTGTTATATGGGTTATTAATAAGTTTTTTCTCGTCTTGATAAAAAAAGAAGATTTATTCGACTAGCAAACTTGATTGGGGTTCGTCCATTAATCATTCACTACCCATGAATGTGACTCTGATTTATCTGATAATACTTAGTGTTTCTCCGAATTCGTCACTTTATTCACCAAATAAGTGAACAGCCTTCTGACTCCCACCTCAACAACCTCTCCAAGCTCTGGCTGCTTACTCTTGATCACAACAGCTTCTCTAGTGCCTTTCCAACTTTGAACCACAGTCCTCATCAGTTGACTAATCTTGTGTACATTACCATCTCTAACAACTCATAATTGGAGCCATGGGTTATCCCAGACCACCTTAACCAATGCACTAAATTAGTGTTTTTTTGCGCCGTTAGAATTAACCTAAACGGTCGCATTTTAGATTTTTACCACAGTGTCCCTTAGATGACCTCTCTCTATCTGTCTTACAGTAATCTCACAGGAAGCTTACCTTACTTGCATCTTTTTCCACATCGACAATTTCGCATCTTCATCTTGACAATCAACTTCAAGGCCTTTTTGGTAGGCTTGATGTGTTATCCTCAATGGATCAACTTACGATTGTTCACCTAGAAGCTAATGATTTTAGGGGTCCTATTCCCGATCATTCAAGATGTTTCACTTTAAAAGTTTTACAACTTGGGAATAATCAGTTTTCATGAGGAGTCCATACTTTGAAGAATCTCCCTAGTTTACACTACATTATATAGAAAATAACATGTCACAGGGGCCATTACCTATGTTTGAGGCTTGGGCCGAATCTATATTAGATGGCAATAGTTTTTGTTTATCTACTCGTGGGGAATGTGGTCCACAAGTGACCGTACTTCTTGAGGTCGTGAAAGATATTGGATACCTCTTGTCATTGGCGGAATCATGGAAAGGCAATGACGCCTGTAGGGGATGGAAATTATTACTTGTGATGCTTCGCGGAAGAATGTCACAACTGTTAACTTTGGTAAGCAGAAGTTTTCGGGCATTATTTCTACGTCCTTCGCAAATCTGGAATGGATAAGAAATTTATCACTCAATGAGAATTATTTCACGGTTTCTATTCCCGAGAGCTTGATAACTTTAAGGGATCTTGAGCTCTTTGATGTATCACGCACTGGCCTTTTTGGAAAAATACCTATATTCCCAATGAAGGTAAAATTGTTATATAACAACACTTTGTTAAGGAAACAAAGCTCTAGCATAAGTACTCGTCCATTACTTCTAGTTATTGCTATTGTAGTAGCTGGCGTTTTTGCCTTAGTTGGGGTTGCGTTATGCGCATCTTATAAGTGTTGTAGAGTTTCCAAAAACTCAGGTATCCAGATTGTCTAAAGTCATGGTGATATATTGTTGAATGTCATGGTGAAATACGCAATGTCGAAAGTCATGGTGAAATACAGATGTCAATCATGGTAAAATACAGAATGTCGAAAATCATGGTGAAATACCGGTTTTTGAAAATCACAAAGTTATAAAAAAGCATGAACTATTTGTAACTTAGTACAATGGTAGAGATCATTAGGGATGATCCATGGTTCCAGAAAAGAGTTGTTGAAGATCTTAAAACTCCTTGAGATTAATAAGACCGTGAAAGAAAAATGGGGGGGGGGGGGGGGTTGAAGTGAATTCATTTCTTTGGATGGATACTTATTGGAGGAGAGTTAGGTTCGCTAAAGAAGGCAAGGGGCCTGCGAATGAGTTATGTCCAAGGTCAATCGTTTTTTGATAAGAAAGCTTCTTAACATCCGATGGGACAATTCCCTGTAGTGATTTTTTAGAAAGAACTACGGAGGTTACATGACTATATATGTCACAACCTATACCTTCCCATTTACAATTATGGTTTTCGGTCCTCCAAGTGTCTAGACGATTCGAAATTGAATGGTAAACTTGGACATGATGGGGTGTCATCAGCGAAAGCTACCAAGAAAGAAATCAGAACGAGGTGGAGGCAAAGGAGGAGGTCGTGGTGATGTGCCATTTTTGTTTCCCGAGTGAAGATAAAGGTAGTGATTGCTCTCTTCTTTTTTTTTCTTTCATTTATTCCTTTATATTTTATTTTCTTTACCTTTCGGTTACTTACTTGAGACTTTTATTTTAATCTGTTATACGTTAATTTTTTTCCCCTTTACTTCCTTTTCTTATCATTTAAAACTTGAGAATGCGGGTATTATGTTACCTCCTTCGGTTCCATCTACAAGGGTGGAACAATCTTAAATGAAACTCACAAAGATTGATGGGCAACATCTATGGATCATCAACCTCAAGCGGACAGGTTCACCCCTCCAACCATTCTTTCTAGCATGTAGGCAGGGGTGGATGTAGTTAAGAATTACCGGGGGTATGGCTCCCATTGGCCTATTTGCAAGTAACAAAGTTTTGTACTGTTTTCAGTTGAAAGTTAGACATTTGCAAGCTTCGAAATCTAAGAGTTATAAATTTGTTACTTTGTCGATGTGGGATAACTAAATTTTACATATTTTCACATTTTATCTTTTTTGTGCATACATTAGTAAATCTAAATGTGCTAATTAGCCTATATATCGTCTTACGTAAATTTGCATTATTTATGAATACCAAAGTTTAAACTGAACTTTAGAAGTTGAATTGAATGTTGGATTAAATTACCTACTTAGAATTATGTAAACTATGAGTTCAATAAAAGATTCTATATCTATATCTATATATCTATATCTAATTAGTTAATGATCTTCTTTATAATGATTCAATGTAATGTAAGTATACAATGAGGAGAGTTTATGCGGAGAGTTAACTATTGTTTATGTGTATGCTTAATCGTATACTTATCTTGCACTGATATTAGGAGGGTAGTTAATGAAGTTATTTACTATACTTTTGTTTGGTATATGTTACTACTAGAAAATCTGTGCATACCCACGGATTTTTCTACGGCAAGAAATCCGTGGGAAATTTTCCCACGGATTACCCACGGAATTTAGTTGAATTTATAGAATCAAGCTATTTTATATTTTTCCACGGATTTCCCACGGAATACCCACTAAACAAATATTCGTGGGAAATCTGTGGGAATTCCAACGAAAATAAAAAAGTATTCCAAATATTTTCCACGAATTTCTCACAAATAAGAAGTTGTGAAACTCTCACTTAATTAATTTCTTCTGATGTCCGTGGTTAATCCGTGGGAAAATATTTTCCACAGATTACCCACGTATTACCCACAAATAAATAATATCCGTGGGAAATCATTTAGTAATAATGTTTTTCATATTTGTGGGAAGAATTTACCCACAAATTACCCACGGATATACCTTAACCGTGGGAAATCGGGGGAAATATTTCTCAAAAATATGTTTAAGTATCCGTGGGAAATATTTTCCCACAGATTTTCCACGGATAATGTGTTTCGGTGGGTAATCTGTGGGAATTCCTTGGAAAATATTTTAACTAAATTTTTTAGATTATCCGTGGGTAATCCGTGAAAAATATTTTCCACAGATTTCCCACGGGTTGTATAAGACGGTGGGAAATCCATGGGAATCGCATGGGAAATATTTATTTATAAATCATTTTAGACAATCCGTGGGTAATTCGTGGGAAAGATTTTCGCGAATTTCCCACAGATTTCCCACGGGTTATTTAAGACGGTGGGAAATCTGTAAGAATTTCATGGGAAATATTTATTTAAAAATATTTTTAGACAATCGGTGGGAAATTCGCGGGACCGCGAATTTCCCACCGATTTCCCACAGATTATGTTATTTCGTGGGTAATCCGTGGGAAATCCATGAAAAAATTGTGAGAAATTCATACAATTGTCATTTTCTTTTGTATATAGTGTATGTATGGAAGTACATTGTATATAAGTACATATAGGTAATTTCTAAATACACACATACATACATATGCTACATATTATTTGTATCGTGTATATATGTATGAATAATACATGTATATATATGTACATATAAATGTGGTTAAGACTATACATTTATCGATAAACACATACATAAGTATATAATATATATATATGTGTGTGTGTGTGTGTAAGAGAGAGAGAGAGAAAGATTTGTTAGTTAGTGCCCTTGGCGCATTAGTTAGTGTATTCAATGAAGTCTGAGTTTCTTAAAATAGATTAATATGTATTTATGATTTAGTTTAAAATGATAAGAATTAACTTGTTTTAATGACTATTAAATGTAGTTTCACTAAATATTAATTACATTTATCAATATTTTAGGAAACTCGAAGTTCACTAAAGACCCCTTAATTGATACCCAGGGGCATTAGTTACCAATTCCTTATATATTATTAGTACACACGACATACCTACATCTCAAACATACTTATATGTATGTACAGTACCTACATATCACAAATCTATATCTATACTATATTATAAAGCAAGACCCCCTTTTTTGAAAATATCAAAATATGATTTGAATTACCTAAATTGTCCATCTCCTTTTAGTCCTCAAATTTTCGTTTATTCATGTTTAGTCTTCTTATAATCATATATTCATCTTTAGTCCTTTTCATTTTGAATTTGATATATTCGGTGTTATACTCACATTTGGATCATACACAAACCCTGTAATAATTGTTTTGATAAATTTTTAGAATATTTAATATTTGAATCTATTATTCCTTTCATCCCATTAAAAGTATTATGTTTTAAAATTTTAAAATCTAACATTTCCGACCCTTTTTTCGGCCGTTAAAAATTTTCGCCGTCACATTGCACGAGCCCCAATGCTCGTATACCTATATATGTTATATGTGTACATGTAATACATACATACATATAATAACATCTATATATGTTTGGTTTGCTGCGTTCAAAACAAAAAATGTTTGGTTTACAAGTTGAATATAATTTAATTCGTTATGAATGATTATATTCAATAACTATATCTATATATATATAATGCAATAACTTAAGATGATAATAAATCTTCCATACTTCTTTAATGCATTAACACCGTAATCCCATTGTTAATGATATAAACCGTTCATGTGTCCATGCAAGATGGTGATAATCACAAAAGTGTAACGGTTTTCGGATCGATGGAAATTGAAAGCAACATACATATGTTAGAAGTGCTTAAATATTAGTCCTAAAGTTCCTATATATGTACGATGCACTTTGTCCATTACAATCATAACCTCCAGTTGACAGCAAATAGAAATTGGAAAAAAATCTTGAAAGCACTTGCAAAGAAACCAAGAAAGTACTATGATGTTCGTTGATGAACTCCGATATATAATGAGTCGCTAAATGATGCATGGGGTCATCCCGAGTAAGCAATATTTACACACCCCTATGTTATTATACATATTCAAATGTTGAAGTAACAATGAAGTCATGGACACGTACAAGAACATTACTCTCTCAAATTTACGGTTTTTTGGATAGTGGTTTACTGGTTTTACTTGAGAGTTTCATGTAATATATACACCATCATTTGTGATAGTTATTCCTTAATTTTTTAAAACCTTTAACTTAATAATATTATTTGTTCACATTTACACGCTTTACAGTCTATGTACATTAATTCCAGGACTGGTTGCACATGATGATTGATGGCATATACAAGATACAACCTTTAAATTAATGTTCTCAAATGATATTGAGTTGAGAATGTGATATAAGATGATCAGCTTACAATTGGTATATTTTGTACTAATTATATAGTTGATGTCATGCTTGCACGTTAATTTTAAAAGTAAAGCTGTAAAGGCATTGTTTAACCACTCTTAAAGCGTAAAAACATTGAAACTGGATTCAATGTTAAAGAAAGAAAGGACTACAGAAGAGAATAGTCTCATATTGAAGCTTGGGAGTCAATGTGTATATATATCTTTTTTTTCCACTCTACTATAATTATTTGATACCATACAAATGATCCATCGACTAAGAGTATGTTCAATCAACTCATTTATTACCGTTAAATGGTATAATCTCTATTGCTTATATCTATCGATTACATTGGTCCTTTATCGTCGCTCTCAAAATAAGTTAAAATGGATAGATTCAATTTTAACCATTTGATATAGATCGATTCAACTTTAACCATTTGATAAGAAAGTTGATTAAACCGTGCCATTTGGCTTCAAGGATTGAAGGATAAAAACTTTAAGAAATAGAATACCATGGATACCGGTTATGGAAAGAAGGTATTGGGGTTGCCCCGTGAAACATTACGTTTATGTATATGGCAACATATAAAATTAATAAGGTTTATAACTTATTTCGGAATCATTTTATACAACATTTAAATGTCATTGGGATTACAAGAATGTTATGGATTTGTCTCTAAATTTTGTCATACAATTAACTTAAAAATGGAAATCGATTAAAAAACCAAAAAATTGACAACATAGTACGTAATATTTAAAACCCAAAATACAATATATTCGAGTTTATATATTCTTTAAAATCATGTATACGAAAATGCTAAATAACATGAACTACATATACTTCGTTGCGGGTTGGACATATTCTAAGTAGAATTTATTAAGTTAGAAATAATGTTTAATGTTAGTTACAAAAGTGTAACATAAGTCAATCTGTCAAATTAGAAACAAGCAATGCATTTATGCGGTCGAAGACATAAGTGAGGTTGCGGATATTTTTCATTCACAAGATTGACAACCAAAAATAAATGTAAATCGCAGCCGCTTACATCGCCGTGTAACGCACGGGTCTTCACTCTAATATCTACCTATTTTATTAGTTATGTTGTGTTAGGAACTTTAAATGGGTCTTGTTATATATAATCGATGTAACTAATGAATTTTAAGGTAATTGTACACTTATTATAAAAATAAAAAAAAAATTTTGATATGAAAATATACAATAATTTTATGTTTGTTAGTATTTAACAATTTTCCTTTTAAATTATTGATAACTTATTGAGTTGGTTTTACTTATTGTGTTTCCATTGAAAATACTTAAAAATAATGCGTTATTTTTACAAGATACTCGTTTCATGCCTATCCCCCTCTCCCCCTTTTTGCGACTTCAGTGTCACAACATTTTTTTGCCCCTCGTAAATCATTTTTCTAGATCCATCACTGCAGGTAGGCAACGTCTCACATATCTCTCTAACCATATAATACCAAAATCATACCTCAATATGAAGGTAGAAACTTTTTGCCCCTTCGAAATATCCATTCTTGTGATGATGTCTCGTCTCCCTTTAATTTAACCTTTTACTTTTTTGGCTTTTGGTTTCGTGAATTAGTCCAACAATCAATCTTTTCTAAGTATTTAGGTAAAGAAATATCCCAAGACTTACAAAAAATAGTTTTTCAAAGTATATTCCTTATAAATGTTTTGTACAGCTGTCATATATCACCGCCTCTTGGGATGGGAGTTGAATCTCGATGAAAACCAAATGATTGCTTTAACTGACAGGGATAAATACCTATAATATTAGATACATAATATTTCAATATATTCCCTATATATAAATTAAGTTTATGAAGACCTTTATATATATATATATATATATAAACCAACCTTATTTCGATCTCCCGCCACTTAAAATAAAGAGAAAATATCGTCATTAGCCAAATTTCATTGCGATTATGCCACATTAGTCAAGTGTTTTTGGATTTTCACAAAATAACCAACAAAATCGCAATAAATTGACAAAATCACAACGAGAACTTCAATATCGCAACGAGATTCTGCATAATCGCAACAAGATTATGAGAATCGCAATGCGATTTTGATAATCTTTATGCGATTCTTATAATCTAGTATAGATTCTGCAAAAACAGAAGAATCACATTGCGATTCCATTAATCTTATTGCGATATTGATGTTCTCATTACGATTTTGAAGATCTCATTATGATTTTGTCAATTCATTATGATTTTGTTGACTATTTTGTGAAAATGCAAAAAAACTTGGCTAATTTAAAGGTGTTAAACCAAAACCTTAACAAAGTAAAAAATTAAAAAAAACTGTTGAAAAGGGTAAAAAATAAACTAAAACCTTTGACTCAAAGCCATAAAACCATAATTTAATTTTGACCAAAAATACTTGAAGTTCCTTTGAGTTCTGACACAATATCCGATGCTCAGACACAGTCTCCTCCACCTGACAACACAAGCTCGCCGTTATTCTCTCTTTCACCGTCGTCGTCTCTCAAACCATGACCTTTCCAACTTAACCCGACCCGAATTAGTCAACCGAATATGCAACCTTTTAATCCTCCGTCGCTACACTCTCCTTCAAACCCTCACAATCCCATTTTCCGACCAACTTTTAAACCAAATTCTAACCAAATTAAAACTCAACCCAACTGCCTGCTCACATTTCTTTCAATTAGCTTCCAAGCAACAATCGTTCAAACCCCATATCAAATCTTACTGCAAGCTAGTACACATTCTTTCTAAAGCCCGGTTTTTCGACGAAACCAGGGCCAATTTGAGGGTTTTAGTAGGGTTTTGTAACGGAGATGGGAATGTGGGGTTGTTTATTTGGGATGAGTTGGTTCGGGTTTATCGAGAATTTGGGTTTTCGCCGACTGTTTTTGATATTGTGTTGAAGGTTTTTGCGGAAAATGGGTTGGTTAAGAATGCACTCCAGGTGTTTGATGAAATGTGTCAGTGGGGTAGAGTTCCTAGTTTGATGTCTTGTAATTGTTTGTTAAGTGGGTTGGTTAGGAAAGGTCAGTTTGGGGTAGTATTTGACGTTTTTGATCAGATGAAAAGAGTCGGGATTGTGCCAGATGTGTGTACAGTTAGTATTGTCGTGAATGCGTATTGTAAGGATGGAAATGTGGATAGAGGGGTTGAGTTGTTGAAGGAAGTTGAGGAAGAATATGGAGTGGAGCCAAATGTAGTGACGTATCATAGTTTGATTAACGGGTATGTTGGTTTGGGTGATGTGAGAGGTGCGGAACGAGTCTTGGAGTTGATGAAAGGTAGAGGGATGAAGATGAATGTGGTTACGTATACCTTGTTTGTTAAGGGATATTGTAGGTTGGGGAAAGTGGATGAAGCGGAAAAGGTGTTTAGGGATGTGAAAGTAGAGAATACGTCGTTGGTGTTGGATGAACGAGCTTATGGTGTTTTGATAGATGGGTTTTGTCGAATTGGGAAGATGGATTGTGCTGTTAGGATTCGTGATGAGATGTTGAAAACAGGATTGAAGGTGAATATTTTTGTGTGCAATTCGTTGATCAATGGGTATTGTAAGCTTGGTCAACTTGATGAAGCTGCAAGAGTGATAGCGAGTATGAATAATTGGAAGTTGAGGCCGGATTCTTATAGTTATAACACTTTGTTAAATGGGTATTGTAAGGAAGGTAATACAACTGAGGCTTTCAAGCTTTGTGAAAAGATGGTCCGTGATGGCATCGATGTTAGTATTGTCACTTATAATTCTTTGTTAAAAGGCTTTTGTCGAACTAATGACATTGACAAGGCGTTGAAACTTTGGCACCTTATGATAAAAAGAGGCTTAATGCTTAATGAGATTGGATACAGTACTTTGCTTGATGGTCTTTTTAAGGTTGGAGATTTTGAACGAGTTTTGACATTGTGGAAACAGTTTTTAGGTAGGGGTTTTATTAAACCTGTAATTGTGTTTAATACAATGCTTAATGGACTATGCAAGATGGGAAAAATGTCTGAAGCGGAGCAGGTTTTTGACAAGATGAATAGACTTGGTTGTCCACCAGATAGAATAACATATAATACTCTTGCTGATGGTTATTGCAAAGTTGGAAAGATAGAAATGGCTCTTAAAATTAAGGATACCATGGAAATAAAAGCCATACCCTCGTCCATTGAAATGTATAATTCACTTATTACTGCATATTTTAGGTTTAGAAAGATAAGCAAAGTTACTGAATTACTCAAGGAGATGCAAATCAAGGTGCTAATCCCGAACATTGTAACGTATGGTGCCCTTATCTCTGGTTGGTGCAATGAAGGGATGTTGGATAATGCCTTTACTACGTATTTTGAGATGAAAGAAAAAGGCTTAGCTCCTAATGTGGTCATATGTAGCACAATAGTGAGTGCACTATATAGGTTTGGAATGAATGATGAAGCAAACATGCTACTGCAAAAGATAATGGATTTTGATCTTCTACCTAGAGATAAAAGTTTTGAGAAATTCTTTGAATGTGACACGAGGAAGTCAAATATCCCAAAAATTTCAAATATAATTGATGGAATTGTGGAAGACACCCGTAGTCCCAACAATGTTGTGTATAATGTAGCTATTGCAGGGCTATGCAAACTTGGAAAAGTTGACGATGCTAAAAGATTCATTTCTGCATTGTTACAGAAAGGGTTCAGTCCTGATCATTTCACTTACTGTACCCTAATTCATGCTGTGTCTTCTGCTGGTGAAGTTGATGAGGCGTTTAAGCTACGTGATGAGATGCTAAAGAAGGGTCTTATTCCTGACATTGCTACATACAACGCTCTTATGAATGGTTTATGTAAATCAGGTAAATTTGATAGAGCAATGAGACTCTTTTACAAGCTCCGGGCAAAAGGGGTTGCCCCTAATGTGATCACTTACAATACTTTGATAGACTGCTGTAAGAAGACTGGAAATACTTGTGAGGTGATTAAACTAAAAGAGAAAATGGTGCATGAACGCGTCGTTCCTTTAGTTGTCAAGTATTCTGGCTTGATCAATTGTGCTCATAAGAATGGTGAAATGATTGCAGCTGCTATGTAAAACATTGTTTGCTACTTTGAGAATTATTGCAGATTTGCAGAGCCTACCATGATATGAGTGATGTTTAAGGACTTAAATTGCAAGGAAGGCAATGCCAATCAGCTCATTATCACTAGCTCACCCATAATGCAGGTATCCCCTTGAATATACGATTCGTACATTTGTATACTTGTCATTACTGAGTATCTGGTCATTTAGGTAATGTATGTATAAGAGTTTTAAAATTTTCTGTAATTTAGTGTCACTCCATGAAATGCAATGTCTACTGATCCCACCATAACAATAATCTCCGCCTAGGATGATTGTAGCCAGAAAAGTGATTCTAAGGTAATATTTATAGTCATAGCTGACATAGACACATACTTGGTGATTTTTTGGATCTAGGGCACCTATGGATATTGAGAAGTTCAGATAGTGGCAAAACTTTTGATGCATAAAACTCTAAACCGTAATATATGGAAAAGCGACTTACTAGAAACAGCAGCATACGATCTCCATCTGAATCTATTCTTGACCTTTCTGTGTATATTGAAGAGATTAGACATATAGAGATAGATTTAGAGATGGACTTTGCTACATTTTTTTCTCATACTGTCTATTCTGACACTCCCATACCTGTCTTATGTCATCACCACCAAGTTTTGCAGGGGAAGTCGGGGGATACTTCCCCAACTCCTGACTGGTTCATACTCTCTTTCTATTTTCGGAAACAGATTTGAACTTAGAGATAACCCCCATCTATTGCTTGCATCCACCTTCTATAACTAGCTGTCCATTGATTTTGCTAAAATTATGTCGTAGTGTAGTACCCTCACTTCTGCTGTATTATTATTGTATGTTGCCAAACAAATTCTTTTGTAGAACTTGACATATCCTTCTCGCTCAGATTAATACCTGGTACCGGATAGGTAGTCAACCAGAATTTATTCTCTATGGTTTGGTTGCCTGTTGGGAACTACTGGCACTGGCTAAGAAAATATCCGAATAACACTTTTAATTGATGTTGTCAATCTTCTACCATAGGAAAAGATCTAAGAACGTCTTGAATACGTTCATTTGTTTTCTATTTCTGGAAAACCTGTAAATATTGGTAGAGCTGCCTTCATAGCTTCTCTAAACGCTCTTTCCAGCTTCATCGTCTTCATTGTCTCACTGATATGGCTCATTATGATTCCCTTGCATTTCAAGGAGATTAAGGATGCTGTACCTTCTTTGGCAGATACTTTTGGAAAACCTGATTTAGCAGACCACTTCCCAATACTTAAACCATATGATCGACCAGGTTTGTTTCTGAAGGCAATACATATGCTGGAAAGTCAGTTCTTATATTGAATAGAATAGTGGATTAACGGGTGCAAGTGAGAGCCAACTTTTCGGCTTGTTCTTCTTCTTCAACACAACGGATTTCATTTTGCTGCTGGCCCTCAGTCAGAAATTGAACCCAAGTTTAGCTGAAATTGCATACATCAAATATGGTTTTGGTATTGTCATTTTTAATAATATTGATACTGTCAAGAGTTCAAGACCCTGGCAAGTTTATTAAGCAAAAGTAATAGTTTTACTTTACCAAATACATGTTCATTTATGCTATCAAAACCATTAGCTCATAATAATTCTACCAAATAAATTTTCTGCCTTTTTGATATGATACATCTCTGATATAAGCAACTAAACCCTAATATATAAGACAATTAGAGTCCTACTACTGAACCACAATAGTTAAAAGAAGCCGGTGCACCACCCTATGAGTCTAAAAGATGCAGTGATGCTAGTATGTATGATAAGTAAATGTTTATCGTAACACAGTATTTCCGTAACATCATGACTAATATTCCACAATATCTTGTCTAGGAGTTTTTTTCTGCGGCAAATAGCACGGTGAAAAGGACCATGGGATTGGCAATTGCTGTGTTACCAAATGCCCAAAGAATGTCTAAAGGTTCGTGTGATCTTATGGAAATTACTGGGAGGACTACATTAATATTGACAAATTGGACTTCTTTAAGTTTTCAAACCTAATTGCTGTTGCCACAAAGCGTTTTGGCTACACCTTCCCATCCTATACCTAGGCAATCATGCATTAGGATGCACTAATCCTGTGTAACGTATGGGCTATTGTTTAAAGGTCATATGGTCTGAACGTCAGATGTTCATTCTAGATGGGTTTATCTAGTGTTGATTATAGAGGCCAAGACTTTGAGTTCATTCCTTTTGTTTATGGGAAAAGAATCTGTTCTCATTTGCCGCTTGGTTATAGAAGGGTGCATTTGATGTTAGACTCCCTGATGAGCTCTATTTTATTGGAAACTT
This sequence comes from Erigeron canadensis, assembly GCF_010389155.1. Classification (NCBI taxonomy): domain Eukaryota; kingdom Viridiplantae; phylum Streptophyta; class Magnoliopsida; order Asterales; family Asteraceae; genus Erigeron; species Erigeron canadensis. The sequence continues at coordinate 25,095,213 of NC_057764.1, forward strand.
GAGGGAGATATTAAACTGCATGATAAGGATATGGCCTATGGGCAAGAAATTTGGAGTAATGTTACGCTAATGTTCTCATACAGAACCATGGCTGACACTACAGCTGCAAACACATCAGGATGTCAGGTGAACTCGAGAACTCAACCGCGGCATCAGCCGTATATTTCATTTTAGAATCATGAATAGCAAACACATCAGGATGTCAGGTGAACTCAAGAACTCAACTGCGGCATCAGCCGTATATTTCATTTTAGAATCATGAATAATTGTTGTCTTTTTAACAGACTAACACACAGTTAGCATTGGAGACTGCCATAGTTATCTGGTTAGCTTGCTTGCTTGTTAAAGAGATGTATATGTGTTTACGTTCTTTGTTATTAATTTATATACTTGCACAGCCAACTTGATTAATGTTTTTGTTTTGAAATATTCAAATTTGATTTTGAGTATATTTATATCACCACCATTAGTAAAATGATCCCAAATAGAAGATACAGCCCCCCATTTTTTTCTTAATTTTATACAATTATGGATGTGTTTTTAGGTAATATGTTACCAATTTTTGTATACTCTGTGACTGAAAATTTAGTATACATAAGTAAGCAAATACATTATATGAACAGCTTATTCATTTGATGAGACTAATACAAACAAAAGACAATCTCATGTTACATTAGGATAACGTTCCATCACTCTCCATGGTTGAAATATTACTAGTTGCCACATAATATTTTCGAGCTTTTCAAGTCAAGTTTGAGTCATTTTACAGATATTATTTGAGTTTGAGCACACATCATCATAAAGCTCGTTGAGCTATCGAGCCGAACTCAAGTTTAGCATAATTTTTTTTTTCAAGAAAATAGTTCACTAGCTCATTTGTACATTCAGTTTATAACTTAACAAACCATAGTTTCAAGATCGATATAAATAAAATGACGGAGACATGAGTATATGACCATTAAAATAAACGTAATGTTAGACAAGGACATCCAATTGTGTCACTACTATGTGACATCAACTATCTTGACTCCACCTTGATATGGATCTAATCTTTCTAACAACACTTGACTTTTTCTTTTTATTTGCTTCTTTATCTCATAAATTCCAAGTAAACGCGTTTCTCCCACGGCTGATTATTCTTTTCTAACTATTAACTCTATTTTGTTCTCAGTATAGTTGAATCAACAAATATATCAAACTTTGACTGGGATAGCCATGAGAGGCAGACTTTTGTGTAAGGTAAACCCAAACTTATCACTCATGTCCATATCTTGTGGCCTTATTCCTCCTTCAATCTTCCAATCAAACTTGTAAATTAAAGACCCCAACAACAAGTGCAACATTCTGTCAGCAAGAGGCAATCCTGGACACATCCTTCTTCCCGCGCCAAAAGGAATAAGCCCGAAATCCTGACCTTTATAGTCAACTCCAACATTAAGAAACCTCTCTGGCTCGAACCTCTGTGGGTCTCTCCATACATTTTGGTCTTGACCCATAGCCCATAAATTGCACAAGATTTGTGCATCTTTTGGAACCACATAGCCTTGGACCTCAACATCGTTTATTGCCTTGTGAGGGACTAGAAAAGTAACTGGTGGATGCAACCGGAGAGTCTCTTTAACAATGGCTTGTAAGTATGGGAGCCTTGGGATATCTGATTCTTCAATATATGTACTTCCATTTTCTTTTCCTATTACTTCCTTAAGCTCGCATCGGGCTTTTGACATTTTCTCAGGATTGTGGATTAATTCCGCCATCGCCCATTCCAATGTGCTTGATGTAGTGTCTGTACCAGCTAGAAATAAATCCTGCCCAAAAACGAAAAATGGAAAAAATGACATAAAAAGTACTAATAGAATACAAAACTCAATTTTTTTTTGACAAAACTTCTAACTTACAAAGAGCAAGTTTCTTATGTCATCCAAGCTAATTGATGATTTCTCTTTTTTGCTTATGTCCAATAGTACATCGGTAAGATCCTTGCTTGATGAAGATGAATCAGGTGAGCACGAGTCAGCCCTTGCTTTCAACCGTTGACCAACGTGTTGTTCAAATATCGCCATGAGCTTTACGCCATAAAGAATAGCCCGTTTTTGCAAACCTTGTGGATCAAATGGACGAAGAAAGTGAAAGTAATCAGTGATATTAGGAGTTCCACCAACTTCCATTAGCCCCCATACAAGTTCCTTAAAGTCTTGAGATGATTCTGAATCATATTCAGCTATATCTATTGAAAAGATGAAGTTGGAAAGGATGTTAAGAATTGTCGTTGTCGCGGTTTGACCAACGTTTACCGCTTTACCATTATCAAGACATTCTTGAACATAATCAAGAAGTTCTTGAACCTTTTCTTGGCGCAAGTGTTTGCTAGCATCAAGTTGGCGTACTGAAAATAAGTTTTCTTTACATATTCGTCTTAGTCTACGCCATTGATCACCAACCGGCAACCAAATCATGGAGATTTTACTGCGATTGTCGGTGTCAGCAGCATGTGGGATTGACCTACTTGAAAAAGAAATGTCATGTTTTAGAAAAAACTCTTTCGCGATTTCTTGTGACGAAACAACAATCATCCTAGTGTTACCCAGTTTGAGTGACATTAATGGACCGTATGTTATAGAGAGGGTGCGGAGCGAGTGGTGTGGTTTTTTTCCTAGTTTAAAGATGCTTCCGATGATCGGGAGGGGGTATGGGCCTGGCGGAAGACGGACAGTGTTGTCCGACTTCCACTTGCCAGTTAGGACAATAAAGATATAAAAACATGTAAAAATGGAGAGTAAGGTGAAGATAATTGTGTAGTCCATTTCTTAACAACTGTGTTGCATCATGATTTATATTTATATTCTTGATTTCAGATCGGAGTCAATCTTTTAGAAATTAAAGTCAACCCATGTTTGCAATGTTTTGGCGTGCAAAAACAGCAATGACCAATTCAATTCCCATTTCTCACGTATGATTTTTGTAACTAGAAAAATCTATACTCGTAGCTTATTTTACATGCCATTGAAAATTGATCTCAATGAACACTCCTTTTTCCAATTAAGTATCCTTCATATTAACAACACAAAAAATTGTTTTAAGGATCAAATTAAGAATCAGTTTGACATAGATTTGTGATTCTTGTGAGTACTTCCGTCGAAAAAAATATACAACGGATCTAGGAAATTCAGATGGTGGGGCAAAAGTATTTAGACTAAAGCGTAAAATATAAACCCACGTTTTTGTTTAATCAGTAGATAAATTGATCTTTTTAACTTTTTCCAAAGCATAGGGTTCTACATTTTTTTTTTAAGGTGAATTTCGTTGAAAACTTCGTGTCACGATTCGACAGCGAGAAGTCTAGCATACGTTGTCTTAACTGGATCCGCGCTAGAGAGTTCCCTCGAAGTAGAAATGTCTATTTCAAATACTCGATGGGGGGAAAACCCTCTGCTAATCCGCCCAAAGGCACGACGATTAATAAGAGTAAACCCTGCCCCTTCAGAATTGAACAACCCAAGTCAAGCCCTCATAAAGAGACTTTTTTATGTTCTTCTCAAAGCTTGAACACAAGACCTCATGTATGGGAATGGTCTACATGACTTGTCTTTTTAATAAGTTTTCCAACGCATAAGGTTCATTTTAATTTTTAGTGTGGGTTCCAATAACCTTTGAGCTAGAATCTAACCAACTTTTAATGTACCAAAATAACTGGTATTGGGCTGAGTGGGTTGGGTTCTATATCACCACCTCTGGTAAGCTGCATCCGCCCGTCAGCCCGTGTATGCAAAGGCTTTTATCATTTTCCATACGGTAAAATCACAACTTGGGTGTCAATTAAATTGATTCTTCACTTGATTTCTTATAATACTATAATGGTGTCCGTGCGTTACAGCGGCGACGGTTTATAACGCTTTAGACACCCTAACGGTTATAGCGTTCAGTTTACTTAATGAGTTAGAATGGTGCCCGTGCGTTACAACGGCGACGGTTTATAACGCTTTAGACACCCTAACGGTTATAGCGTTCAGTTTACTTAATGAGATGCGTCAATGCAGGATCTAACCGTGTATATCATTCTAAAAATAAGTCGCGTATTAGGTGTAAAAAGTAATGAAGTCCAAACACTAACCATGAAAAATAACCAATTATAATTGTAGGAGGGAGACCAAGACAATTAAAAAAAATAAATAGTAAAAGATTAAAATTTAATACGAATATACAAAGGACATAATTGGTTCGTAATTTCGTGAGTTGTTAAAAGGTAATTATTGTTTAAACATTTTGTAATATAATCTCTGACAATTAAGATATTTTTTCTTATCCATAACAATACCTTCAGCAATAATTCTAGAGTTAATGGAGATTTTATAACAATATGGCTTTTAAGTAATTGTGGATTTTGTTTATTAAGGATAATTTCGGAATTTCAGGGATAAGGTATGTGGGATAGTTTAAATGTAGAGCGTATATTAAGTAATTCAAAGGTAAAAAGTTAAATGGAGAAATGATAGTTTGTTTATATAGGTTGTATAGATTAACATCCTCCCAAATCCCAGTCTTTTGATATCTTACGATTCGACCCTCATCCTTTTGTTCTTTTATAATTTGATGGCCAACCCCTTAATAATTTGTATGTTTTTTTTTTTTTCACAACTTTTTATCATTACATTTTTGTTTCGCCACCTCACGCTTTAAATTGTTTTAACTTTTGAATCATTTAATTACCAACTACATTTATCAAAGATATCCATTTTAAAAGTACGGTCCAATGGCCAATGATAAATAGTCCAATTGGTCAGAGACAATTCCAGGTTTTATCTAAGGTATTGAGTTCGATCTTTAGGGATGACAAACCTTGGGGTTTTTCCTTCAAATACTTGTAACGGCCTATAGTCAACATCTCGTTGTCTAAGATACATGCAAGACTTCACCATTATACGGTAAGCTTTCTGCCAAGTCGTTATTGATAATTATGCCAAATATATATATATATATAGGGGTGGGTTATTTTGAGAACCATAAAAAAAAAGAACGTGAGAACCAATCCTGGCCATTGATTTTGATCTTGATGATATTTAATTTTCTCTCTCCTCATTTTCACCCAATTCATTCAAATGGTTTTATCTCACAAACCGTACATCGTTAAACGGAAAAAAAAGCATGGGTAGTCTTAAAATTTCGTGCTCTTTCATTAGAGATGCGACTTGATATACTTTTGACAAACTTTTAAATTTCGATTTTTTTTTTTAATTTTTTTTTTTAGCGATAATCCTACACATGTGTAGGATGTATATGGATGTATATCCTACACATGTGTAGGACGTCCTAAACATGTGCAGGACATGTGTAGGGTATACATCATACACATCCTACACATGTGCAGGTAAAAAAAAAAATTCAAAAAAAAAATAAATTTCGAAGTTTAAAAGTTTGTCAAAAGTATATCAAGTCACATCTCTAATGAAAGAGGACGAAATTTTAAGACTACCCATGGTTTTTTTTTCGTCTAACGATGCACGGTTTGTGAGATAAAACGTTTTGAAAAATTTGGATGAAAGTGATGAGAGAAAAAAAAGGAAATGAGATGTGTGGCCCAGATTGGTTCTCACGTTCTTTTATTTTTTATAGTTCTCAAAATAACTTTCCATATATATATATATATATATACTTCACTCAATTGTGTGACTTGTTGGTTAAGACTTAAAGACCATTCGCCCATTCGGTCATCAATTGATAGTTTTGATGTGTTCATATATCATATTTAAAATTAAAATATACTACTAATCATTTATCAACTTAGCAATTTCTTAATTTAGAACTATTAATTAAATGTTGCAACATTATTTATATTCTATCAGTTGATGCTATAGATTGTTCTTCATTTAGAACTACAAATTTTTTCTTTTGATCGAAAGTTAGTACTGTACGTGTAATATTTTACTTACAATTAAACTACATTTCTTCTTCTTTAGATAAAAAAAAAGAGAGTATATTGTTCGATCTTGTACGTTGCATTGTACTCACAATATTATTAAGTTTTGTTAACGTTGATGGAGCTGGGATTTGACATTAAAAGGTCGATTGTTTGTTGGATAGGCCAATTAGAGAAAACTATGTTGATTTAAAATTTAAAATTTAATTGTACGGACAAATCAATCAATTGTGAGCACCCTATTAGATCCACCCCTAAAGTTCACAGCAAGCTTCTAAAAAAGAAGAAGAAATAGATGAAAAGAAGAAGGCTCTTGAGAAAACTATCTACAACATCATAAAGTACAAGCCTGGTGCAGAGCGAAGGTTTCCAAAATCTTACAGAGGGAATATGGCAAGGATTAAATTCCCATCGATCTGCAACACTGCCATTTCATAGACCCTCTAGTAATTACTGCACTTTTTGGAAACACTAAAACTAAGCAGATATGTGTCGATACAGGAAGTGAGTGCAATATCTTTTACGAGAAGACATTTTGGAAGCTGCACCATGTGTCACAAATGAACTTCAAGCGATTAGAGGTTTAGGTACAAGGATACTCCGGAGACACATCAAAGCCAATAGTAAAGTTATCTATCCGACTCACAATTGGGAAAGGACGATGGGAGCGGATGGAAGAAGTAGCATAGTTGGTGGTCCAAGGAACCTTACCCTATTATTGGGGATCTCATCCCTCTCCTATCAGGTTTCCACTTATAATCCTCATCCCTGTCGGGGAATTAAATTATATCCCCATACCCGTCCCCATTGGGTATCCGGGATACCTTTTCCAAATAAACATAAATTCATCGTAGTATAAGATAAGTAAGAGAATGTGTGGTTCGACCTTTTCTTTCTATGTATAAACTAATACCTATGTTTAAGTAAATGATAAATAAAGTATATCACATAAAAAGTATTAAACAAAAAGCTCTAAACTTAAAATGATTCTAATATATAGAAAAAATTTACCTTGATTCTAATAAATATATATAGTGTTTTCGGGTTTGGGTATGCGAATCGGGGATTTACGGTTTCCCATCTCATCGAGGAATAGAATTACATCCACATACTCGTCCCCATCCCCGTTCAACTCGAGAATTCCCCGATCAAATCAGGTTCAGACATTAGATTCTCCAATAGGTACGGGTATTTTTGTCATCCCTACTGGTACTACCTTTTATCACCCTGAAAACTTTTCAAAGTTTTAAACAGAAAAACTTTCAAGTCTTTACTAGCCAAATAAATATGAGCAGTCACCGCCTCTATCTTTACCTAGGAAAGAACAATGGCACATCACCACAATCTTCTCCTGTGCCTCCACCTCGTCCTGATTTCTTTCTTGGTAGCTTTTGCTGACGACACCCCTATCATGTCCAAGTTTTACCATTCAATTTCGAATTCTCCAGACACTTGGAGGACCGAAAACCATTATTGTAAATGGGAAGGTATAGGTTGTGACATATATAGTCATGTTACCTCCATAGTTCTTTCTAAAAAAGCACTCCAGGGATTGTCCCATCAAAGGTTAAGAAGTTGACGTATCTCAAATTGCTTGACCTTGGACATAACTCATTCTCAGGCCCCTTGCCTTTTTTAGCGAACCTAGCTTTGCGATTCTTTCTTGGTCTTATTAATCTCAAGGAGTTTAAGATCTCCAACAACTCTTTTCTAGAACCATGGATCATCCCTAATGACCTCTGTCATTGTACTAAGTTACAAACAGTTCATGCCTGTTTGTAACTTTGCGATTTTCAGAAACCAGTATTTTACCATGATTTTCGACATTCTTTATTTCACCATGACTTTCGACATTCTGTATTTCACCATGACTTTCGACTATTTCACCATAACCTTTGACAATATAGATACCTGAATTTTTGGAAACTCTCCAACACTTGTAAGACGCGAATAAGACAACCCCAACTAAAGCAAAAACGTTAGCTACTACAATAGTAATAACTGCAACTAGTGAACGAGTATTTATGCTAGAGCTTTGTTTCCTTAACAAAGTGTTGTTATATAACTACTTCACTTTCATTGGAAATATAGGTATTTTTCCAGAAAGGTCAATGCTTGAAACATCAAAGAACTCAAGATCCTTCAAAGTTATGAAGCTCTTGGGAATAGGACCCGTGAGATAATTCTCATTGAGTGATAAATTTCTTATCCGTTCGAGCTTAGCGAAGGACGTAGAAATAATACTTGAAAACTTCTGCTTCCCAAAGTTAACAGTTGTGACATTCTTCCTTGAAGCATCGCAAGTAATAAATTTCCATCCCTTATAGGCGTCATTGCATTTCCATGGTTCTGCCAATGACAAGGGGTATCCAATATCTCTCACGACCTCAAGGAGTGCGGTCACTTGTGGATCACATTCCCCACGAGTAGATAAACAAAAACTATTGCCATCTAATCTAGTTTTAGTCTAAGCCTCAAACACAAGTAATGGCCCCTATAACCTCTTATTTTCCAAATCAATGTAGTGTAAACTAGGGAGATTCGTCAAAGAAGTATGGACTACTCCTGAAAGCTGATTATTCCCAAGTTGTAAAACTTCTAAAGTGAAACATCTTAAAAGATCAGAAATTGGACCCCTAAAATCATTAGCTTCTAGCTGCACAACCGTAAGTTGATCCATTGAGGATAGCACATCAAGCCTACCAGAAAGGCCTTGAAATTGATTTTCAAGATGAAGATGCGAAATTGCTAATGTGGAGAAAGATGCAGGTAAGTTCATGTGAGATTATTGTAGGACAACCAGAGAGAGGTCATCTTGGGGACACTGTGGAAAAATCTAGAATGCGACCCTTTAGGTTAACTCTAACAGCGCCAAAAAACACTAATTCAGTGCATTGGTTGAGGTGGTCAGGGATAACCCGTGGCTCCAATTGGTAAGTTGTTGGAGATGGTAATCTACACAAGATTAGTCAAACCGATAAAAAAAAAATTTAAGGGGATTGACGTGAAGTTGTTGTCATTTAGAGATAACAACTGGAGAGGACTGTGGTTCAAAGTTGGCAAGGCGCTAGAGAAGTTGTTGTGATCAAGAGTAAGCAGCCGGAGGGGAAAGAGGTAAACATAAACACTGCATTCTCGGGTTTTAAATGGTAAGAAAAAGAAGTAAAGAAAAAAAAATGAAAGAAAAAGAAAAAAAAATACAAGAAAAAAAGTATTCTCGAGTTAGTAGTTAAAGAAAGAAAAAGAAAGAAAAGGAAAGGAGGAAAAATAAAAAGAAAAATAAAAAGAAGGAAAGAAATTATAAGAAAAAAAGATATTGTCAAGTTAGTATTAAAAGAAAAGAAAGTAAAAGAAGGTGGGTTGTTTATGTTCTATTTGAGTTCTGAGTCAATTTTCTGAAAAATTTCCAAATAAAATAGAAAACGCTATATTCTAAATACCAATAAAGGTGGAGTTTTTTTTTTCTTGAAAGGTGGAAATTACTAATGAAAGGTCTAAATATGTTGTGTTAACCGGGCTCGCTCTAGAGTGTCTTTTGCCGAATATGTCCCCAAGTTCAACCCCTCGATAAAAAAAACCTCTATCACGTGAGATCAGGATAGGAAACTTACTCAGGCCCTTCATAGGCGGAAAGTAAAGAGGATATTTACTATTTAAACCTTAATAACAAACTTTAATTAAATAAAAAGACCATTGTTCTCATCAAATTATTTATAACTATTATTATTCTCAAATAATCTAGTTGATATTACTTGTTAGGAAAAAAAAGTTATTATATAGATAGCTAGATAAACACACCTAAATCATAAATATCCATCTTAAATATCAACTCAAATAATAAAAAGCAAATGATAAAAAATTACAACACGTTATTAATTACATATATTTAATAAAAATTGGAAATGACGGTAAGATTCCATATATATATATAACACGGTTTTAAGTATGGTAGTTTGACTATTTGTTAATATTAAGTAGTGTAGAAATAATTCAAGAGTTAGATAATTAAAAGATCACGTGAAAATTTTCATGTATATCTCTCTAAATAACTAAGAGAGGATATGAAATAGCCTAGGTGGCACCTTCTTTTGAATGACAAATGAGATTTTTGCTTATTTGTCAAAATGATAAAAATTTTGCTTATTTTTTGGTTTAACATTTAATTTAATTTAATGTTTTTTATATTTAATATTAGAATATTTAGTAGTTAATATAATAATGTCTAACGATTTCATAATAACAAATTAACATATGTATATCTATTTTTTTTTTAAAAAGATATACATGACAAAGATAAAGATATTTTGTTTTTGGTTTATATTTGATATACTAATGCATATGATTCATTTATAAATTATGGATAAAGTTATTTTGAGAAACCTTTTTTTGCGAGAACTTTTTAAATCAAGCCCAATCGATGATTGTTCTTTAATGAAAATTGTTTTTTGATTGTTTTTTGAATAACTCATGTGTAATTTTGAAGTTTATAATTGTGTGGAACATGGATTATCATTCGTTATACAGTTATGTGGAAATTTGGATTCTTGATCACATGTGCACGAATATTGCTATGATCACATGTATGCAAGTCAATCACATGTAATCATAGCAATATTCGTACACATGTGATCAAGAATCCAAATCTCCACATAATTGTATAACGGATGATAATTTATGCCTCCACATAATTATAAATTTCAAAATTACACATAAGTTATTCAGAAAACAATCAAAAAAACAATTTTCATGTAAAAAATAATCATCGGTTGGGCTTGATTTGAAAAGTTCTCAAAAATTTTCGCAAAAAAAAGTTCTCAAAATAATTTTTCACTATAAATTATTACATTATATATTATATACTTAATCATCAATCTAATCATTAATCAATAATCCTATTCATTCATGGTTTATATCTATATCTATATATATATATTAAAACAATAGAAATCCTAGCTTTTTAAAACCCTCTTTAATTTAAAACTATTTTTAAAATTTGCCACATAAGATTTTATCCTATGTGTCATCTCTATAATTTTCCACAATATTTATTTATTTATGCAATAAAAAATATTAAATATATATTGGTATGTAAAAAATAAAATTATGAAATTAATAAAATTGATTTTGTTTCCTAAAAACCAACATTAGTTTCATATATAGATTACATAATTGTGTCGATACATCACACCATTGTCATATTTTTTTTTTAAAAGTTAGTTTTTGATTTCATCTTCAAATTCTTTTCGACTTTTAATATAAAAAGTAATTGGGTTGTTAAATTTTATGTGCTTTATACATCATTATATTTCTCAAAATATTTATATGCTTTAATGTATTATTATATATTAGTTCATGTTCATTTTTATTCGCACATCATGCGGGTAAAAAACCTAGTTTAATATATTATATTAACTTAATCATTAATTCTATTCATTCATGATTTATCAATTTAATCAAAATGGTAGAAATAATATTCGTATATACTTTAAATTGGATAAGTAATTAATAAAATATTTAGTCAATCTACTTTTTAGATCAAATTTATATTAATAAAATAATATTTTTTAAATCCCTAAGTGAACCCTAAAAATAATTAATTACATATTAATGTTAATAAAATCATTAGTTACATTCATTATGTTTAGAACAATAATAACCTTCTTTTCATATACCTAAAAAAAGATAGTATTTTTTTTTATTATGTGACAATCGTTAGGTGGCATTTCTTGATATCTTAGCAACTTGTCCTCAGCATGATTTTCAATTTTAAATTAACAAAAATATTTGGGTATACAGCGACTGTAATATAAGATACAACATCAATTTCATTCGATATGTTCACCATATAGGTTTAATCTCTCTATATAACTAGGAGAGGATATGTTTTTTTCTAGATAACATTGGTGTCATTTTTTCCATTTAAATTGTTATATCTATGTTGTCATGTATGATCTTAATCATCAATTTTAATCTTAATCAACAATCATAATCCTAATCATTAATATTTATTTTTCTATTTTTTATACAGGGATAATGGCACGGGAATGTAACCAACTATAACCAAAATGTTATGTAATGTAACCAACTACTAGACTAGCTATATAGTATAATCACCTTTGTTTTTTGGGTTATGTAATATAACGAGTGACCGGCTAAATAGGTAACCGGTAACTACTCCATTTTCATTTGAAAATTCACTTACATGGCATGTTGACTCAAATGATAAAGATGATGTGTACTTACATTAATCATTTCATTTATTGATATAGATATAGATAAAACAATAATTATATAAAAAAAAAAACACCCCACCGTTAGTTCCTTTTGTTTCTCCTCCCCCGCTTCATGTCTATATCTATATATCATATGTGCACTTGTATATGTATAAGTATAAATCTATCTCCCTTGAACCTCTTCTCTTCTCCGACAGGTCATCATCCCAACACTTCCCTGCTCACCACCACACTGCATCGAAAACATCTATTTTTTATATTTTAAATGGGTTCTGTATTTGTGTTTGATTTTAAATGGGTTTTGTATATTTGTCACCGTAATGTCAATAAAGTCATCGGAATCTAAAAAGAGTCACCGGATCTGGAAAGAGTCACCGGAAACTGGAAATATTCGTCAGAATCTGGAAAGAGTCACCGGAATTTGACGACTTCTTCAATGACCAGTAACGGGTGCTACATCACTGCCGACAATAAACTTCTAAATTTATTCAACATCATTATCATGAAATGGGTGCTACATCGATGTCTTATTTATACATTGATTAACGAATTCATAGTGCTACGTGGTGTTTTTCATAGTGTTCGATCATCTCATGTAATGTAATTATTAATCTGTATTTTTTGTATATATTGTAACACCCCGACTACGGCGGAAACACGAGATGCCACAGAACGACATGGTACAAAAGATTAAATGGAAAACATCTTAATTAAAGTCTTAAAACCATTCCAAATTAAACAATTACATAGTTTAAAGTAAAGTGTTAAAAATCATTACATAAGTCCAAATCCGAATAAAAGATAAACTGTTTGCATTACATGTCTTCGTTCACCAAACAAACACAATGTCCAAAAGCGGTCCATAAACAAACCTACTGCTCTAAACCTGAAAAGCATGAAGAAAAAGTGTCAACTACGAGAGTTGAGTGAGTTCATAGGTTTTTAACTAATACAATAAGCATATATACACATCATAACAAAATAAATTGGGAATCACCAATTTCCATGAATATTTCCAATTCATCCTTTGATAATCATTTGTTCAACTCATTATAACCCATGTAAATAAATCCTTGTCATATGACCACAAGGGTCTAATTCCATTATCTTAGATGAGTAAATGCTTGAGCCACTACTACTACCATTTTATTCAAGTCCGATTACAATCCAATAATTCAATTCATAGCACAAACTGTCAATCGAGTGCCGTAATAATAATAACAATGATGATAATGGGTCATGCCATGGAGACGCCCGATTATCTTAAGGTAGTTAGAACACCCGGGGGCCAGACTAGAAGTGGAGGTTGTCACGAAGGCAACCAACCTTCCAACGGTACGCTTTGGGTGGGCGGACGAAACCTAGTTGCGCAACTAACTAACTACAGGCCTCCACTTTCGGAGTAAATAGTAGTGTACCGAACGTCGCGGTTTGATAGAACTCAAGCTCATCACATAAATCCTTTATTTTCATGAACATACGAAACAATTTTATTTCATACTCATATATCAAGAATCATTTCATATAACAAACTCTCTTTCAAGAAACATTGCATATATAGAAAGTAGTTTCATTTATCATGTTTTTCACTCCGAAAGTAAAACACATAAAAGAGTTTGAAAGGGGGCTATGACTCACTTGATTTGAGAGTAATGGGGGCTGATCAAATACGAGATGTGCGCTTAGTGGTGTCGTCCCTCAAGCAAGCCTAAACCATGGTATTCAAATATACACAACGTAAGTGCGTGTTACATGAACTAGTGAACTAGATCATGAAATTTATGCTAGTAGGCTTGCCCATCTTTGGTTGTTACTTAATTATGGAATCAAGGTGTATTATGATGTTCAAGATGTTTGGTTGAATTGGAATTGATGGTAAGAGTAGTTTTTGCGTTAAGCGTTTTTGTGCGTTTGTTGGAATTTCGGTAATTCGGCTTTGATTCGCGAGATTTCTTTTGCACACTTTGCTTTGTACTATTATTTGATATTGGTACTGTAGTATTTTGGATTTTAAAATATATTTTCTGATTTATATTAATTTCCTTGATTTATTATTATTTAATTAATTATTTATTTCATTTATTCATTAATTAATTAAATAATTCCTTATAATGCTTCTTAGGTTCTTAAATTACCTTTAAAAATTTATGGATAATTATATTTGGATTATCTACTGATTATTATGTTCTTAAACTTAAAATTTTATCTTTTATTTATTTATTTAGGCATTATTATTATTAATTATTTAATAATAGTGATTAATTAGTGATGTTAACTTCGTTATTTATTCTTAAATTATGTAAAACTTATTCCTCTCCTTGAAATTATTTTTCTCCAGTAGGTTTAGGTTATTTTAACATTAGTTATGTGATTTTGTCCAAGTTCATGATTTATATAATTTATTATTGATTTATTTATTCCTTAAAATCCCTTTTTAAATTCACTAAATTATAAAAACACTTAGAAATCATCACAAGAGCTTTTGTCCAAAAATCCCAGGCCTTTTTAGGCAAATTTTATCAATAAAAATTTGTAACCATTCAACCTCTCTTGTGTCCTTATAATTTGAGGACTTTTAAACATAAAATTGTTTACCGAAATAGTGATTTTTGCCTCATTTTTCAACCAAATTAAATGCTTCAAAAGGGATTTTTGTTCTTATTTCATTTTGTCCAGAATTTCCATCATATTTTGATGTCCTAAGTCGTGATTGTGGTGGTGGTGTGTTATGTGCAATTTTGTGCTTTCGGTTGGTGATTATTTGACCCGAAAAGACGATTTTTGAGCTTATTCTTGCCATGCATCAAATGACTTGAGTTTTATACTTTTAATATGTCATATTTCCAGTATGTTCATCACATTTTCATGGTCATAAAGTTATGGTGCATGTGTGTGCTCAAAATGCATTTTAACAAGCTTTCGGTTTTCGATTTCGAGCATATTTTAACTTATTTTGACCCAAGCTTTATATAATTGATATTTTGTGAATTTTTCCAGAATATTTGCATGACTTTTAACATATTTTTCAGTTGACACAAGCCTAGCTTCACCTCATAATCCAAACAACAATCCAACTTTCTTAAATCTAGCATGCATGCACTTAAATCAATACTTTTTAACATAAAGCTTTAACCATCAAAAATCCATCAACATAAAAATATATTTTTCATGAAGTATTCCAGAAATATACATGCAAATATTTATACAACATGTTCATCTTTTTATAAAAAAAAAAGTTACTTTACAAACTATCAACACATATCCACCTTTTTGATGCTAGCTTTTATAGATCCAACACTTTGTCAACAAAATCTATATTTTCATAAAATTTTCCAGAAATATAACCCTCATAATATTCATAAATATAACCATTTTTCAAAGGAAAAATCACATCAAGAACTATTAAACATATATCCACACTTTTGGGTCTTAAACTAGTTGAATCCTTGGATCTTTCTTCATGGATTCAACATGCATGAGCATGGAAAGAAAGATCCTATCAACTTTGCCCTCATCAAGTGTATATTCAAGAGAAACATGAAGAAAACATGGACTTTTGATAAAACCTTTTTAATATAAACAAGAATAAGATTAATCTAATAAAGAGATGAAGATATATACCCTTGAAGAACACTTTTTGAAGAGGAAATAGGGCAGAAAAATCGTGGCCTATGATGCTCCAAAACCCTTGTTCAAGCCTTGAAACAACCCTTAAATCTTAACCTACAATAACCCTTGCTTATTCTAGTTTATCCCTTATTATTAACAAGTGTTAAGATGGATTTTTCAGCCCTTGTTCTTGTTTAATTTGAACCGAAAATAAGAAGGAGAAAGGAAGAGAAGAGAGCTTTTCTTGAGAGTACAAAAGTTACTATGTGAAGAGTGTGTTTTTGTTGGGAGTTTCAAGAGTGATTTTATGTGAAAAGGAAATTTGAAATGGGTATGTGTGAGGGTGTGAGAGGGGCCGGCCAAGGGGGGGGGGGGTATTGAAGGGGTTTCTCCTCTTTTTTTTTTTGTATATAAAATTAGTGTATATGTGGTAGTGTAAGTATAGGTTAAGTGGATATTTGTTTTGTAAGTGTTATGTTAGTTAAATGTAAGTATTTGGTTGTTTTAGTTAGGAATATGTATATATGTGTATAAGTCATGTATATTTATGTGTATGGATATTTTTTTGTATTTTTAGTTGGTTACATAGGTCATTGGTTGTAAATTTGTATTAATTTTTAAGCTTATATGCTTACTTATTAAGTTTTCGACGCTATTGCGTACATAATATTTCCAATTATATTTTTAGTTGAAAATTTTATTTATCATGATCATATCCTCTTGATTTGGTTTTATTTTTGATTTGTTGGGCATTCCATAGGAATTTTGATTGGTATCTCAAGTTGCAAGTCTTAAGTTATTATTATCGTATCGATTGATCACCTCTAAAAATTTTTGTTCCGAGGTATTTTCATTAGGAAATTCTTATACATATCATTAGCTTTAGATTACTAATTTGGGGCATTACCTACTAGCTTCAAGTATAATTATGGCTTGCGGGAACGCAGACAACCTAACTAGCACATATATAGTATTAAAAGTACGGTTGTTACATATATGTGTAATATGTATATTATGGTTAAATATTATACAAATAAATGTTTAATGAATCATAGTCCATGTAAGCATTAAGGGTTGAAATTGGCGGTTGATGTGGCGGAAGACATGGCACTTACAGGTTATAATTTGGAAGTTACCCGGTAGCATACATCACATAACCCAAAAAGCAAAGGTGGTTACATTACATTGCTAGTCGAGTAGTTGGTTACATTACATAACCTTTTGGTCATAGTTAGCTACACTCTGGTGCCATTATCCCTTTTATATAAGTACAAAGATTATATACATTATATTACGTTTTTTTAATTCAATAATAATTATCGTTTATCAAATAAGATTGTTTATTATATTATGTTTTTTTTAAAAAAGTATTTATTATATTTTATTTGATAATTATATATATATATCTCATAAGATTTTTATGATTTACAAATATCTATGATTAATTAGTCATTCTATTACATATTTGACGTATATCATATATTTGTAAACAACAATTTTGTTGTTGTATAAGTCGTTATCTGACAGTTTTCTATATTATCATAATTATGAATAATAATGCAACTATCAGTTATTGTATTTTTAATTTATGTTTCAATTATTCCGCACAACGTGCGAGTTTAATCTAGTATTGAAAGATTAGAATTAGTTACCTTTTGAGTAATTCTAATAATTTAAACTTCAGTTTCATATTATTAATTGAAAACCACGTTCAACACTTATTAGAAAGTTATATATCTATATCTATACTTCTATACTATATTAATAAACAAATTATCCTCCTCTCTTTTTTAACTTTTGACCTTTAAAATACCCAAAATATCTTTAATTTTCAACACAATTCCAACTCGCACCTAAAATTTATTCAATATATCCCTAAAATACTGTCCACCCCTATATTCAAACTATTTATCTTCTTTATTCATTAATTTAAATATTCTCACCATATATCTCTATAATACTTTTAATAAAGTTATTTACAAAGGATAAATCTTCTAACTATAAAATAAATACACTACCATTTACAACAATTATTTTTATATTAATAACCACATTGTTACCACCACCACCACCAACACCATCCGTTGTCGTCACTGTCGCCGCATTGCGCGGGAACCCATCTCGTATTAAAAAAAAAAAGAATACGCAGATTAATATGTCTATGTTGTCAATTTTGGATTGCTATGATAATTGCATAAAAGTAAATGATACCTTGATGTCTTTAATGTAACCTCTAACTTCTTTGGCTTCTGATTTCATGAATTAGTCAAATAATCAATCTTATCTAAGTATTTAGGTAAACAAACATCCCAAGACTTACAGATAATAGTTTTCAAAGTATACCTTTTAAGTGTGTTATACAGTTGTCATATATCACCGCCTCTCGGGATGGGAGTTGAATCTCGATGAAAACCAAATAATTGTTTTTACTAATAGGTATAAACACCTATAAAATTAGGTAAATAATATTTCAATAAATTTCTATATATGAAAACCTTTATATCTATATCTATCTATCTCTATGTATATATATTAAAACAGTAGTTAACCGAGTCTTCTGAATCACTCTTCAAAGCCAAAGCTATGCTAAAAATTTGCCACGTAAAATTTATCCTATGTGACATATTCATATATTTTTTTAACAATATTTATATCTTAATAATAATAATAATAATAATAATAATAATGTATTATGATTCACATAACGTAAAAGAAAATCAAATATGTTTATGTAATTAAAAGATAGTATCTTATCTCATACGTGTGACAATATATTTAATTACATATTTGAAATAAGTAATAAATCTTCTAATTTGATAAATAATATCTTCTTCTAAATTGGAAAACTAAACGTAATCAAGATTTTTAAAAAAGTCATACATATATTTTGTTTTATCTTATTAATTTTTTTTCCTAGACTTAATATATGATGAAAATTGAAAAGAGAGCAACAAATTAATATGAATCATTTTTTCTACAACATTTAAAAAAAAAAGAGAACTTTGGTTTTTATATAATGATATTTCGTGATTAAGTATTTTTTGTGTGGTATATGTTTTATATCATTCTAAAATGTGTGTATATATATATATATATATATATATATATATATTAAAAACATTTTCTTCATTTTACATAATCATATCATTCATTATTATATCAAACATTAGATTATCTTTTTCTCAATAACAATATTACCCTATTGACTAAATTCATCGCTACTGTGTTACTAACGATCGTTTTAAGCTTTGATAAAATTCTATTCTTCTAATAAGTATGTTTTGGCCAATTACTTAGTGAGATACAAAACATAACAACCTTTTCACCATCTCATCGATACTCAACAATCCCATAGTTTTAACTGTAGAAGCAAAATCACCTACTTCCACTACACCCTTCACAGTTTCCAATTCATTGGCTACTATATCATCAAAACAAGGTAGGCTTAACAATTGATTGTATAATTCATCACATAATACACTATTAACTAGAAAAACAATTATCAATAATTGTTGACATCTAAATTATAAAATTTTAGCAACACTTAACTGTATTTTTATATAATTGCGCATCGTGCGGGAAAAAAACCTAGTATTATATAAAAGTTTGTTCATGAGATCAATCCCAAAATCAATTTTTATTCCTCTCATTTTTATCAATGGATACTTATAAGAAAATTGCAATATCTTTTTTTTATAACAACAATTATTAAATCATGTGAATTCTTGGATTTAATCATTATGTTTTCTTTTTGGGGTTTTTTTTCTAACAGATTTTTGGGTGTAGTTTTGCATGTACTTATGTTTATATTTAATTATTTTAGTAACAAATTACTTATATTTAAACTAGCCTTGTATCCGCGCGATACAGCGGGACATAGGAAAAAAACGCTGGTTAAGTAGCTGTACCGTGTTATTACATGAATGTATGATTTAACTCAAGTGTTTCTTACCACCGTTATTATTTTAGAGTGAGCGTTTTTTATGTTAATTGATTATTAAATTCGGTAACGCATGTGTGTTTTTTTGGTATACTATGTGAGCAACTTAAGGGAATGGAATGGACACGCGTAAGGTTTTTTTTAAGGGTATTTTTGGAATTCCAGGAATAAAGTGTTTTATGATAATATAGATTAAAAGGGTAAATTGAAGATTTTAAAGGTAGAGTGTTAAATTTTAGGAATGGTAGTTTGTTTATATAGATAGTATAAATATAGATACTTCCATTTACAAAAAGTATACAAGATATTATATTCAACTTTTCAAATTATCTAAAACTTGACTTTCCTATTTAAAAAGTATTTATCATAAATTAACAAATTTTATAAGAATTGATAATAAAAAGGAATATAATATACGTACATACATTTCTGTTTAGGTTTGTGTTGTATTTATTTGCAAGACATCTAATTTTTTTAACTTCACTAATGAAAAACTTAATTTATATCTAAAAGTTTGGTTTTTCTAATTATAAAATTTATGGAACGAGTTACTTGAAACTTAAATTTCCTATTTATATTTATATTATATTAATTAAATTTATTTAAGTTAATATAGTTATGGAGTCAAATACAAACTTTGCTCTTTTAATCTAAACAACAAAATATATACACGGGTCATTAGAGATGTATAAACATTATCCACAATCAACTAAGAAAATAACATGACCGATTGTTGTCTTACCTTTAATCATTTCCTATATCTTATATATTTTTTAAATATAAAGTAAAGCTAAAGTAATACCAGTTGTAAATGACAAAAGTGAAATAATAGAGATATCAAACGATAAAGTATGTTCTCTTCTCTTCCAACAACAAACCAAATACTTTTTCTAACACTTTTTTAATGTGTCTATAACATGCAATCAATTTCATTTTCTCCCTGGCGTGCAACACACGCGTTTTAAACCCTATATATGGTCTGAACCTCACATGTTCATTCTAGATGGGGTGTATCTAGCTAGTATTGATCATAGATAATTGTAGTCTTTGTAACTGACTAACATAAGGATGCACTACAGCGCTGCAAACGCATCAGGATGTCAGGTGAAGTCAAGAACTCAACTGCGGCATCAGCCGTAAATTTCATTTTAGAGTCATGAATAATTCTAGTCTTTGTAACTGACTAACATACAGTTAGCATTGGAGACTGCCATGGTTATCTGGTTAGCTTAATTGCTTGCTTGTTAAAGAGGTATATATGTGTTTACGTTCTTTGTTATTAATTGATTAATACAGGTATGTCACTTATATACTAGTAAACTCCTTGGCTGTGCAAATGCACAGCCGAACTTGATTAATGCTTTTGTTTTGAAATAGTCATATTTGATTTTGAGTATATTTGTATCACCGCCATTAGTAAAATGACCCCAAATAGAATTTAGAGCCCCGTCTCTTTCTTAATTTTATATAATTATGGATATGTTTAGGTAATATAAAGAGAAAGAAAGAAACTGCTCAGTGTTGTCTTCCGTGGGTTTTGAGCCCCAATACCTTGACGGTGTATGATGGAGGTTAAGATTTAGGCAAACCTTAATTCTACCTAAGTAGAGAGACTTTTTTCATTTTCTATTTTAATGGTTGAATCTCCCACGGCTGATTGTTAGTAATGTTAGTAATAGACTAATAGATATCAAACTGCTCAGTAAACGCGTTTCTCCCACGGCTGATTATTCTTTTCCAACTATTTTTGAAAACTCTATATTGTTCTCAATATAGTTGAATCAACAAATATATCAAACTTTGACTGGGATAGCCATGAGAGGCAGACTTTTGTGTAAGGTAAACCCAAACTTATCACTCATGTCCATATCTTGTGGCCTTATTCCTCCTTCAATCTTCCAATTAAACTTGTAAATCAAAGACCCCAACAACAAGTGCAACATTCTGTCAGCAAGAGGCAATCCTGGACACATCCTTCTTCCCGCGCCAAACGGAATAAGCTCAAAATCCTGACCTTTGTAGTCGATTCCAATGTCAAGAAACCTCTCTGGCTCGAACCTTTGTGGGTCTCTCCATACATTTTGGTCTTGACCCATAGCCCATAAGTTACACAATATTTGTGCATCTTTTGGGACTACATAGCCTTGGACCTCAACATCGTTTATGGCCTTATGAGGGACTAGAAAAGGAACCGGTGGATGTAACCGAAGAGTTTCTTTAACAATGGCTTGTAAGTATGGGAGCCTTGAGATATCTGATTCTTCAATATATGTACATGTACTTCCATCTTTTTTCCCCATTACTTCCTTAAGCTCGCATCGGGCTTTTAACATTTTCTCAGGGTTGTGGATTAATTCCGCCATCGCCCATTCCAGTGTGCTTGATGTAGTGTCTGTTCCAGCTAGAAATAAGTCCTGCCCAAAAACGAAAAATGGAAAAAATGACATAAAAAGTACTAATACAAAAAACTCTGTTTTTTTTGGACAAAAAAAATGCTAACTTACAAAGAGCAAGTTTCTTATGTCATCCAAGTTAATTGATGATTTCTCGTTTTCGCTAATGTCCAACAGCACATCGGTAAGATCCTTGCTTGATGAAGTTGAATCAGATGAGCACAATTCAGCCCTTTCTTGCAACCGTTGACCAACGTGTTGTTCATATATCGCCATGAGCTTTTCGGTATAATGAATAGCCCGTTTTTGCAAACCTTGTGGATCAAACGGACGAAGAATGTGAAAGAAATCAGCTAAATTAGGAGTTCCACCAACTTCCATTAGCCCCCATACAAGTTCTTTAAAATCTTGAGATGATTCCGAATCATATTCAGCTATATCTATTGAAAAGATGAAGTTGGAAAGGATGTTAAGAATTGTTGTAGTCGCACTTTGACCAACGTTTACCGCTTTACCATTATCAAGACATTCTTGAACATAATCAAGAAGGTCTTGAACCTTTTCTTGGCGCAAGTGTTGGCTAGCATCAAGTTGGCGTACCGAAAATAAGTTTTCTTTACATATTCGTCTTAGTCTACGCCATTGATCACCAACCGGCAACCAAACCATGGAGATTTTATTACGATCGTGGGTGTCAGCAGCATGCGGGATTGACCTACTCGAGAAAGAAATGTCATGTTTTAGAAAAAACTCTTTTGCAATTTCTGGCGAGGATACAACAATCGTTGTAGTGTTACCCAGTTTGAGTGACATTAACGGGCCGTATGTTACGGAGAGGGTGTGGAGCGAGTGGTGTGGCTTGTTTCCGAGTTTAAAGATGTTTCCAATGATCGGGAGGGGGTATGGGCCTGGCGGAAGACGGACAGTGTTGTCTGGCTTCTGGTTTCCAGTTTTGATAATAAAGATATAAAAACATGTAAAAATGGAGAATAAAGTGAAAATAATTGTGTATTCCATTTCTAGCTTAACAAATGTGTTACATCATGATTTAAATTTATATTGTTGATTTCAGATTAGAGTCGATTTTCTTTTAGAAATTAAAGTCAATTCATGTTTGCAATGTTTTGGCGTGCAAAAACAGCAATGACCAATTCAATTCCCATTTATTTTTATTTTTTTTAAAGGCAGCAACGAAATTAAATCCAATTCCCATTTCTAATGAACGATTTTTGTGACTAGAAAAATCTATACTCTTAGGCATTAGCTTATTTTACATGCCATTGAAAATTGATCTAAACCGGTATTTTAATCATACCGGAGTTGTCCTCAGAAGGCCGGTATTATCTTACCGGTATTTCGTAAATACCAGCCGGTATTTACGTGGGGTGGTATAATCAAAATATCGTATGTAAAATACCGGGATACCACTCAGTATCCGGTATTCCGGGTAATACCGGCCGGTACGTACCAGTATTTAAAACATTGTCTAATACTTTTTTTTCAAGTACCCTTCACATTAACGAAAAAAAAAATAATTTGTTATAAGGGTCAAATTAAGAATCAGCTTGACCTAGATAGATTCGTTCAGTTCAAAAAATATATATATGTAAGCAGGGGATCTAGGAAATTCAGATGGTGGGGCAAAAGTTTTTAACCTAAACATTGTGACTTGTGAGTCTCTAGTCAAAGCTAAAGCATAAAATACGAAACCACGTTTTATTATTTTTCTAAAAAAAAGAAAAGAATTTCGCTTGAGCATTTCATGGAAACCACTTTTTATTTAAACAATATTTCTAACATTTTCCAAAAGCATAAGGTTCATTATAATTTTTAGTCTGGGTTCCAATGTACCAAAATGAATGGTATTGGGCTGAATGGGTTGGATTCTATATCACTACCTTTAGAAGGTTATACGGAGTGGGGCGGATCTTCCCCCATTTCGCCTAAAAACTTGCCTAGAACACCACCCCCCTCATCCAATTGCGCCCCTTGCCTCCTCCAGGCGGAAAACATATTTCGCCCAAAAATTTCTTTATGGGTGTGCCTTGTTTTCCGTGTGGCCAATCAAAAGACTAGATTTGCCCCTATTTCGCCCACTACACCACTCCTTTTTTTTTAAACATATTCTTGATGATGACATGGCGCCACATGGCGGATATCCCCACCCTCTGAATATGCTCCACTCCGGATAGCCTAAGTTGCATCCGCCCGCCCATGTATGTAAAGGTTTTATCAAGAGTTCGATTTTAAATTTTTAAAAAATGATAATGACCATTCTTGTAACAACTTATTACATATTTAAAATTAGTACATTATATATTAAAAATTACCCTTGAATTTTTTAAGGGTAATAATCGCAATATACAAATTTTAATGCACCTTGTTATGCGAAAATTCAAAGAGTGACTTTTATAGTATAAAATATTAGTTTTATGTGTATAATAAACTAATAATGACAATCCTGAATACTGTCATTATCATTTTTATTACAATAGTATATGCAGAAACTCCCAACTAAATCGTCCAACTCAAACTTGCTTAATTAATGGACTTTATTTGTGAAATTTAGAAATGTCGTTCTCATGTCTCAAACTCGAAACCTTTAACATGTAAAACTGGTGTTTAAGCATGGGATATAATGAAAAGTACACTTGTGTCAATTTGATTCTTCGCTTGATTTCTTATAATTTACCATCCCCTCAATCTTTCGATATCTTACGATTTGTCCTTCATCCTTATGATCTTCTATAATTTGATGGCCAACCCCTAAATATTTTAAAAGAAAATACTAATTCTCCTAACAAAATAGTCTAACACTCTAAGAAGATGACATGTAGTATCCACTAATTCTCTTTCCTAATATTGCCCTCTGATTTTTCCACATGTCATAATCCAATAGTTAAGAGGATTTTTAAACTATTTTGTTAAGAAGATTAATTATTTCCCTATTAACCATGCATCAACTTTTATGTCTTTTTTTTATAACTTTCTATAATTACATTTTTGTTTCACCACCTCAGGCTTTAAATTGTTCTAACTTTTATCTTTTGAATTATTCAACTACCCACTAACTTTACCAAAGATATCCATTTTAAAAGTAGGATCCAATGATCAAGACTATCCCGTAATAGTCTATTATGCTAGTTTTCTCCCCTTTTATGTTGTTTTTCATTCTTTTCTATTATAAGGAATAAATAAATAAATAAATTTCAGATGCATGTTTATCGCAAAAGTCGTTATTGAGAATTATGACGACCAAATACATTAGAGCTGATATATCGTGTCTGACATGACACGATAAGACACGAACACGATAGGGTTAAACACGAACACGACACGATAGCTAATTGTGTCAGTTTTTCCAAACACGAACACGACACGATTTTTAACAGGTTACACGATAAGGGACCTGTTAAGGGACTTGTTAAAAGTTACTCGATAAGGGACCTGTTAAGGGACCTGATAACGTGTCTTATCGTGTCTTATCGTGTCCTTAACGTGTCTTTAACGTGTCTTAACATGTCCATATATATACTACTTGTCTTATCGTGTTTAGTGTTTTAACAGGTCCGGATTTGTTAAGACACGATAAATATTCGTGTCTTAACAGGTCCGGACCTGTTAAGACACAAAACACGTTAAGGCCAAACACGAAACACGAAAAAAGCATGTCGTGTCGTGTCGTGCTAACAGGTCCATGTCAGAAATTGTCGGCTCTAAAATACATATACCCCACTCATTTGTGTGACTTGTTGGTTTAGACACAAGACCTTTTGGTCATCTCAATTGATAGTTTTGATGTGTTCATAAATCATATTTAAAATTAAAAAATACTGCTAAGCGTTTATCTACTTGTACGTTCTTAATATAAACTATGGGGTTGGGTATTGTAAAACAAGTATTAAAGTAAAACAAATAAGACAAGATCTTGACCCTTAGATCATGGTTAAATTGATGCACGAAGATTCACGAAGCAATTGATGTACGATGATTTTCATGATGCACAGTAATTATCATAGAAGAAAAACATATTGTTTTATTTGTTTTACTTTAATAGTTGTTTTATTTTACCTAAAACCTATAAACTATTATTATTTAAATGTTGCAACATTATTTATCACTTGATGCTATAGATTGTTCTTCATTTAAAACTACATTTTTTCTTCTTTTGATATTAAAAAAAAAAATTAAAAAAAAACACTATACATATTGTTCGATCTTGTACGTGACATTTTACTCACGGTATTATTAGGTTTTGTTAACGTTCTAGGATTTGAAATTAAGGAGGTTTGCTTGTTAAAGGGGCCGATTAGAGAACATTATATATGCTGATTTAATATTTAAAATTTAAATAAGAAATTAAATGAGTCTCCGAGCTCCCTACTAGCTACACCCCTAAAGTTCACACAATCACACTTCACAACATATTTGTCAATCTATACATTATGGTTTAACTTCAAATCCATTTTAGAATGTTCTATCTAGTTCAAATTACAATTCAGATTAAACTTCGAAAGCAATTATCCAACAAGAGAATAGAACAAGTTTAAAGTATAATTATCCGAAAAGGGAAAAAAATGTTAAAAATGGACATAAGATTTTGCATCTAATAGACACAAGTCCAATGCAATTTCATAATGCTACTGATGGTAAAACTTCATTCTTATACATAGGAACAAACAACACCCAACCTTCCTCTAAAAAACCTTGTGTCATGTTGTTTACGCGCAATATCTCATCCACGTTAGACGAGAGACGGTTGGCAATAGCTGAAAGTGTGTCATGTTCCTCAACTGTATATGTGACCATAACTTGAGAGTCTGTTTTCGTACATCCACACAACAAGTGCATTGTAACATTTGTATGAGCAGTCCAAAATCTACTATTATCATACCAGACTTGTCCGCTATAAAACTGATCAGAAACACTAACAAAAGTATCATTTACTTTTACTAAATAAGTTGTATCATAGAAGTATGCAATTGTATTGTTAACATTTTGGCAAGAACACGGCACGGTGACAAGATGGTCTCCTTGTCCAAAGCTTTCAATTTGTGATTTGTCCACCGAGTAAAGAGAAGAGATGTCGTCTTTAGTGAGATCGTTGTGTTGATAAAGAAGGGATTTGCACGGCTTAGAATATTGCTTAGAGCAATCGAAAGGGACCATAAAAGAAAAGATTTTGTGGATCAAAAGTGAGATGAAGAAGACCAAGATCAAAACAATTCGATTCTGAGAAGCCATTGAATTTTGGTACTATTATTTCCTATTTGCAAGAAAGAAAAGGATGCAACACTATATATAATGAATATGAAAGCTTAATTTTGTCACATTGCGTTTTGTCTAAAGATTTTTGGTGTTTGTATTAGCTAGATACATTTTGTAGTAAACAAGGCTAGCTAGCATCTTGTGAAGTGCTTGCACGCCAATTATTGAAACAAGCTTCGATTAAATCCTTCTTGTGATCGATGTTTACAACTTAATTAAGGCTAATATAATTTTAGACTTATTTCAGGCCCTGGTTAATTATTTAATTTATATATGTGCGCACGCTAGTATCTATGTTGGATTAAATTAGAAAGAAGAGAAGTTTTACCATTTAGTCATCATGTTGGATTAAATTTGAAAAGAAGATAACTTTTTTTATAAACTTTTGAACACAATAAACAGTTTACAAAAAACTATATTATATAATTTTTGCTAATGTTTGAAATTTATGATAGGTTTTGTCTTCTTGCACACACATTACATAAACAAACGAAACTAACAATTACTCGTTTTAACTTGAATAACAACATAATTCGTTTGGTTGAATCAATTACATCGAGCTATAACTAAATCTAATCGTTTAAAAGAAGAAAGAAAAAACAATACTTGGATATGTTTTAAAAAGGGGAAAGATAAACACAATCAACTTTGAATCGTTTAGTTTCTATCGATATATATTTTTAAAAATGTTCATTTTAAAACTAAATTTTTTGTGAATATTAAAAAGCTGGCTAAATCGTGTTGTGATCCGAACACAACTATATGGAAAGATACAGATTAAATATCATACTAGAAGATCTATATTACGTTCGGGTTTACGCTAAGTGGATTATGAATTTAATTCTATTTTTATAAGGCAAATTGGGCAAATTTCACATTGTGAATTTGAATTGGAGCATAAAATTTTTAATTTTAAGTTTTTAAAGAATCAATTCATTTATTGATTGTTAAGGATTATGGATTTTACATCTTACAGCTTGTAGACCTATGTTTAACGTGTAACAACCAACTCTTCGTATAAGTAACTGGGTTCGAATTTTGTCAGAGGCAGAATTGAATTTAAGTGGTTGATTAACCTTGACACTATCTCTGCTGGGGGTTATGTGGGTACCAATTCGGTACATGGGATCAGACGGTTCTTATCAATTTACCGTTTTTATGTTTAACGTGTAACAATAATTATTATTATTATACATAAAAATAATCGTTTTTTAAAAATAATTAACACTTTATATACAAATATAAAATTATTTCAAAAAACTTAGATTTTAGTGAAAACTAGTAAGGTTTGGCCCCGCTTTGCGGGGCTCCAATTGTCATGTTGATACAGTTTCGTTATGTTAGTCTACCTGCGTTGAATCAATTTAATAATAAAAAAGATAAAAGTATGAAAAACCAAGAAATAACTTGAAAAAAACAAATACTGTTTGTGTGAGAAAACTAATAAAACCGAATAAAAAACTTTGCAAAATCAAATACATACTTTTAAGTTGTGCAATAAAACAAAAAAAAAAGGAAAAACAAAATGTTGAGTAAAAGTTTTCATTATATTAGTTGAGAACACAAAAACAAAAAACTATAAAAACAACCGAAAGAAAAACCTCCAAACAGGATTCGATATGACTAAATCTATATAGTGATGTGAGGTATAAGATGCACCAATAAAAAAGAACACAAAAGAAAAATACTGAGCAACAAACCAAGAAAAACCAAAAGGAAAAAACAATCGAACGGAATCTGATATGGCAAAATTCGAGTAGAAATGTGATGTATAAGTGGACCAATAAAACAGTGCAACGTGGCGGTGACAATGTTCATTAGCATCATCTTTAATAACACAAAAGGAAAAAAACTATAAAAATATTGAAAGAAAAACTACAAATGGATACGATATGACAAAATTTTAATAATGATGCGGAGGATGAAGCAATTGAAGAAAACAGAAAAGCAAAAAAATTGTGTAAGAAACAAAAATGAACCAAAAAAAAAAATGAAACGAGATTCAATTTGACAAAATCTAAATAGTTTGTGAAATATAAGTGGACTAATTGAACAGTGTCACGTGGAGGTGGCACTGTTCATTATCATCACCTTTAATGATATAGTAATAATTGAACAATGTCACGTGGAGGTGGCACTCTTCATTATCATTATCATCACCTTTAATGATATAGTAATAATCGAGTAATACAATACAATTACAGAATTACTAATATATTGAAACTTTTTAAATTATGTCACTAGAAAACAGGTGGACTTGTCGACGTGAACCGTTCTTTATCAAAACCCCTAATTGAATAAACAAACAAACAAATACTATATCTATTTCTAATCCTAAATCTCAAAAGCAAAACACATTTCGAGATCAGATCTCCGCCGCATCCAATGGCCACTCCGGCGGTCTATTTCACCTTGCTTGCATTTCTCATAACCACCACCGCCGCATACACTAATTACACCGTCGGTGGGCCCGCCGGTTGGTTTTTTGACCCTACTGCCAATACCTCATCAGCTAATTACCAATCTTGGTCGGCCAACAAAACATTTAATCTTGGCGACTACTTAAGTAAGTATTCTTATTTTATATTATATCATTTTTATTAGCCTTTTTATTATTTTGTGCTTGAATCATGTACAGAGCCGAATCTTAGTGGATCGTTTAGTGATTTTAATTCGGTTTTGAGTAAAAAGAAAGTTTTATGTTAAATTACGAATCTGAGCGACGAATGGCCGAATGCTAGTTAACTTTAGTTCAATACTTGTGGAATTTCTTTTATATATTAGGTTAAGGGGCGTAGTGCTGAATCTCGCTTATAACGAATTTGGTACTGGTCTAATTTTGTGATTACGATTAATGTGCAGTATTTAACACCAACACGAACCAAACGGTGATCTTAACCTACAACGAGACGACGTTTAAGAGTTGTAGCATTGATAATTCTTCGGATAGTGATACGTTTTACTTCGGCCAAGATAACACGGTGTTCAAGCCGTATACCGTGGCTGTTCCGTTGACCATCGTGGGACCAAACTACTTTTTTTCGGATGCTTTTGATGGAATTCAATGCGAACAGGGGATGGCGTTTGGGGTTAATGTGAGTCAAGGGGTTGGGCTTCCACCGAATCTCAACCAGCCACCGCCGCCACCATATGTTGAGGCACCATCTAATGGTGTCGGATCTCTTAGGCCACCGGTGACCGATAGCCAGCCGAGTGATGGTGGGTTGAGTGTCGGTGATAATGTGCGGGTAGTGGTGTGTTTTGGACTCGCATTGTTTGGATCTTTGGTTTATTTTGACTTTTGAATGTGAAAAGAAGTCTAGAAAGGAGATACAGATTGTATTTGTTTGTAATTTAATGGGCCATTTTGATATTTTTGTTTTCACTTTAGAATTAGATATTGAGTTCATTGATGGATGCATTTTGCTGCACTAAGATTGAAATTGTATGACGTTTTTCATCTATTATTGGATAGTAGAAATTTGGTTGATGATCATTTCATCACTTAGGTAACAGTTAAACTGCTAAGATACAATCTTTATGCGTTTGCTTATGATTACATATGCTATAAACGAGCTCCAGCTTGCTTAAACTCTAACTCAACTCCTTTTATTTTGGGGAGAATGGCTTGTGGGTTCAAGCTTTTAACGAGTCAAGCTCGTGTAGCTACGAACAACTTGGTTCGTTTACAATCCTATTGTCATCATATCAAGTAAAGACTTTAAATCCATATCAATTCTAGTAAAGACTTCAAATCCATGACTCGAGTCTATTGTTTGGACATGTGAGCACGTAGAGCTCGAGTTAATGACAGCTCTTAATTGTTGTCTTATGTTCCGATTGCCTTCAAAAACCTAACCACCACATACCAAGATGTTATGATACTATTATAGCTACTTCATATGCATCATATGTCGTAATGACTGGCTTGAACCTAATCGACCGTCATGAGTTCTAGTCAGAACTGTTATAGATCGGTTTGTGGTCTGAGTGTTTCAAACCCAAAAGTAGGATGCCATATATATCTATATCCCTGTATTATAAAGTAAATTTTAACTGTTTGTTTAACTTTTGAGTTTCAACTCATAGCAACTAAGGTTTTAACAATGAATCAAAACTCCATTGCATCAATAACCTAAACTACTCACTGTCATCACTAACATCAATAATTTCCTACCATCGATGCCATCACCAATCGCCGCCACTGCTACCACCACATGCCACCGCCACCATCGCCGTTACCACCACCCCCGCGCTACCACCACCCGTCATCGCCACCACCGCCGCTGCCGCCACCACCACCATTACACCGTCGCATCGCACTGGTACCGCTCTAGTATATGTGAATATAACACCCAATGTCGTTTTCACAGGTTTTGGATTCCAATATCTCGCCGGTGTATGGGGAGGTTGAGATGTAGATACTCTTACCTCTGCCTAGGTAAAGAGGCTGCTTCCACGCCTTTCCGGTTCTATCTAAATGATAAAAAACAATCTCCAGTATTTGTATGGGGTTGTGTTAGTCAATTAATCTAACTATGCTACTTATATGTGTATGTATATATATATATATATAGAGAGAGAGAGAGAGAGTTTCCTTCTTTTGAGAATTTTTGTCCACTCACATGTATAATGATATAAAAATGTATGTTGTACAAGAAACTTTTTTTAAGAAATCTTCAAAGTAGTCTTTTGTGAACTTGTGAATAAATTTGTTTACGTTTTCTGTTCACATGTGACAAACGGCTATATATAAAGTTTTGAAAAAAAAATTCTTTTTCAACATACATTTTTATAACGTTTTACATGTGAATGAATAAAAAAAAATATGTGAACTGATATAAAATTTAGGAGTTCTCACGGTTCTTTCAAAAAAATAAGTTCTCAAAATAAGGGTCCCCCATATATATATATATATAGGAAACCTGTCCTTCACTTGCTAGCGCAGTGGTAGGACACCCGGAAGTTGAAAACCTGTCACAAGTTTGAATCCCATTTCGAGCGTTGTGGCAGGCCAAGTTTTCTTGGCGGAACGAGTTGAAGTTACCGGGTGGGGCGGGCGGGGGGAGCGGATCGGGTAGGCCCACAGTATTCAGTCCGGATACCCGTAGTCCGACCCTTCGCTGTTCTAAAAAAAATGGGGTTGTGTTAGCCACTTAATCTAACTATGCTACTTATATATATATATATATATATATATAAGTATCATCCATCTTGGATGCATATTCATGAAAATGATACGTCCAACAAAAAACGTGATTTTTTCAATTTTGACGGATCAATGTGTTGTTAAACACTTAAATAATGACAATTAGTTATTGACTATGTTAGTTTTATAGACTTTTAATGCATCAAAATGATATTTTTAAGTGTTCTCACCGTTCTTATTTTAAGACTGTTCTCACCGGAGTGTTACCATATATATAGGTGGACAATCAAATAAGAACAGTCTTAAAATAAGAACACGGTGAGAACACTTAAAAACTACATTTTGATGCATTAAAAATTCATAAACCTAACATAGTGTATAACTAATTATCATTTTATAAGTGTTTAACAACACATTGGTCAGTCAAAATCGAGAAAATTCATGTTTTTTGTTTTGTGCATCCATCTTGGATGCATATTCATCAAAATGATGCATCTAACAAAAAACGTGATTTTTTTTTATTTTGATGGATCAATGTGTTGTTAAACACTTAAATAATGACAATTAGTTATGCACTATGTTAGTTTTTTTATTATCATTAGTTATGCACTCCGGTGAGAACAGTCTTATAATAATAACGGTGAGAACACTTAAAAAACATCATTTTGATGCATTAAAAGTCCATAAAACTAACATAGTCCATAACTAATTATCATTATTTAAGTGTTTAACAACACATTGGTCTATCAAAATCAAGAAAATCATGTTTTTTGTTTTGTGCATCCATCTTGGATGCATATTCTTCAAAACGATGCATCCACTAAAAAACGTGATTTTTTCGATTTTGACGGATCAATGTGTTGTTAAACACTTAAATAATGATAATTAGTTATGCACTATGTTAGTTTTATGGACTTTGAATGCATTAAAATGATATTTTTTAAGTGTTCTCACCGTTCTTATTTTAAAACTGTTCTTATTTGATTGTCCCCCTTACCCTATATATATATATATATATATATATATACACACACACACTAGGTCTTTTACCCACGCGATGCGTGAATATTGAATTTATTTTTCAAAACTTTTAAAATTGACATTGATAATCAATAAATTGTGATTTAGTTATCGTAATTTCAATGTGTTGTTTATTTTGCTAGCTATGTGAATAAAATTTTTTAAAAATAGAATCTAATTGTTACAATTTACAAAGTTAACAAATAAAATAATCGACTAAACAACAAACAATAAAAAGAACAAAAACTCACATTTATTACTCACAAAAATAAATATATCCGGATCTTTTGCATAATGATGTTTCAAAAAGTTATTATTCACCAAGAATCTGTGACCTCTATGTCTAGTTAACAAAAACCTAACAAAAATAACATACACAAATCAATTTCAAGGAACAAATTAATATAAACATATTGAAGCTCCAACTTAACACTAAGTGTAATCTTCTTACATAACTAACCCAAAAAGTGTTGTTTATGTAGGGTATGTTTGGCACAAAAGCTTGGAGCTGAGGCTGTGGTCAGGGGCTTGAAATTGGAGCTTAGAAATAGGCTAGGAGTTGGGGCTTTTATTTCAACCTTTCTTCCACCAGCTTTTATTTTAAAGACCTTTCAAGGCTTTAGGAGCTTTTTGGGCTGGGCTTTTAATTTAAAATGTATATCTAAACAGGGCTACCGTAATAAATGGAGCTTCTTTTTAAAAGCTCATGGCTTTTAAGCTCCTAAAAGCCCCCAAAAGCCCTCTACCAAACAGATCCGTAAATCCAGTAACAATTTTGACATACTCCAAAACTACATCTTAGAATGCTTATGTGGAAATTAGAACATTAGACTTTGAATCTATCGATTCATGGCAAAGATAAATTTACTTTCTTTAATTTGCCAATTTCCAATGCTACCTCTAACAAAATCCAAAAAGATGAAAGCCATAAAGTGATAATTACCTTCAACACGGGAATAAAGGATATGTATAATATGAACAGTATAGAGAATTGTGGTAGAAACTTTGTATATTCAAAGGAGAAGAATGATTTATAAAATAATGTTTATGCCTATAGAATGAATGAGATTTGTATAACCGGGTAAAAGATATCATTGATTGATTCATCCAAATATTTCAATTGAATTATATGTCAGTATGATTTATATATTATTATTTCTTTTAGAAAAGTTAGTATGATTTCTATATAGCGAACGAATTTATTATTATTAAATATATATAAATATATATAAATATAATTCTCTTTATTTATGATATAAATATAATATATGATTTGATTAATTTTGTCAAATATCTTTACCAAACTTAGATATATGTGACTTGTTTTTTTCTAAAACAATTTGTATTATGATTTTTTATAATTATTTTAAGGATATATATAAATAGAGTAAAATATTGTAAAAAAAAATATGAATGTGCCATGTAGGATAAATCCTATGTGGCAAATTTATAAAATAGGTTAGATTTTTTATAGACTCTAGAATCGTTCAGTTTCCTACTATTTTAATAATTATATATATATATATATATATATATATATATATATTGATTCTTTATTCCGATAATCTTTCTTTTCCAAGCACAATGACAACTCTCTAGTTATATATTAGATTACATGTTTTTAGAATTCATTCAAATAAAACGTTATAATAATGTATGTTAAATAATATTTTTTTCCTTTCAAAATCTTATATCTAGTCATTTGTTCACATGTAAACGAAAACGTGAACAAATTCATTTACTAGTAAGCAAAAATTTATTTCGAAGGTTTTGAATGAAATTTTCTTATTCAACATGAACTTTTATAACATTTCACATTTGAATGAGCTTTAAAACATATGATCCAATACATAAATCGAGTTGAGTCTTTTTTTAAGTGGTATTAGAGTCGAGAATTAAGGAATTTAGGTTTGTTAAGTGAATGCCTAGACTTTATAGATGTGAGTTGGCCGTAGGTGTTTCGGTAATTTTATATTTGGACTCGAAAAGTGTGTGATGAAGAGTTAGCTTATTAAATTGTTAGTATGTAATCATGATAAGGCTGACATTTGTTGATAGTGTGAGAATATCCCAACATATATTTATTCGGCCATTTATCAATGAACTTTTAAGGTCACATATAACAAATAATGAGGGGTTAATTGAATTTCATATAAATATAAATAACAAAAGATTCATTAAAACTGATAACTAAAAAAGAAGTCATTGTCCTCACTTGAAAGTTGAATCACCTTTACATTTTGGTCATTATTCATTTTTCAAATCTATGACATGTTGCCATGACGTTTTCTATGTTATAAAAAAAAGTTCGTTACCCTACCTCGCTCCATGTCGGCAACATTATCAAATTAATGACACGCCTTTTCAATTGTTTTATTTTGGAAAACAAAATGTTATGAACAATAAATGTTAAAAACAAAAAAAGAAAAATGTTATAAACAATAACTTTGAAAACAATGTTAGAATATATTTGTCCTTTTAATAATGAATACAGTGTGTTTAATTTAAGAAGGATATCCATTTAGGTTTTATTTAAATAAAATGAGTTTATTAGATACTATCTCTCTTTTCATACTAAAGGAGACATAGCAAGTGATATCACAATTGTGTGTTGTCGAACAAAGAAGCTTGCCACATAGGATTATGATGTCAA
Source organism: Erigeron canadensis (assembly GCF_010389155.1). NCBI lineage: Eukaryota > Viridiplantae > Streptophyta > Magnoliopsida > Asterales > Asteraceae > Erigeron > Erigeron canadensis. The sequence continues at coordinate 25,131,392 of NC_057764.1, forward strand.
GTGCTAGGTATTTTAAGGCGTATTTGGTGTGTGTGTGTGAGCGTATTTGGGCGGGGGAATCACACAGGTTTTCAAAATTTGAATGTGTACATTGAGTGGTGGGAAATGGAGATAGAATAGAGATAGAAAGACTAAAAGAATATAGATAGATATATATCAGGCTCTTTTCTCTCTCACCAAAATAACACACATTTCATTTTTGCTTTACATGTTTGTATTTTGGAATTTATTTCAAAAAGGATCAATAATCATCGTCTACATATTGGTAAGTTAATTAATCAATTGCTAAAAGGTTTGTTTCTTTATATATATAAATCTTATATTATATAGAGATTTGATATGATTTTTTTATAAATATTTGGTTTTTTTTAATTTCCGTATATATATAAAAGATATGGGCTTTTAATCATTTTTAGATGATGTATTTTAATACAAAGAAAGTTGAGCAGTGGAAGCCAAAGAGATGAGCAGTGTTGTTGTTGTCGTTGATGATGATGATGATGATGATGAAAAGATATATGAGTTTTTTTTTATTGTTAGCTTTTGATGTATTTTTATGGATTTTAAAAAGCTACATGATGTAAAAAAGTCAAGCATATGGCCAAAAATCTTATTTTGGTATGTTTATGATGGAGAATTTTGTTAGTCCAATATAAACTTGGTTTTTTATTTGTTGATTTTCTCTAACAATTTTGTAGGTTTGATATCAGTTATCTTATTTAAAAATTTCAGATTTGTATATGAATATCAAGTGTTTGATAAAATGCTTCAATGAATATTATTATTATTGTATTAATATAAACGTGATGAATAAACATGTTTTTTTTTCAGAGCTAAAGAATTCATTGGAAGAAGTTTTCTCAAGATTTGGAAAGACAATGGAGATATTAGCATTCAAAACATTGAAATGCAAAGGTCAGGCTTGGGTTGTTTTTGAGGATGTTTTGTCTGCTACTAATGCTTTGATACATATGCAGGGGGAATTGTTTTTTAACAAGCCCATGGTATGTGTCGAATTAGGTTTTCAATTTGTGTAGTTTAACTTTTATTGTCACTCGTATGTTATAAGTTATTAGTTTGTCAATTCGCGATAGATATATGTATGCATAATTGCTTTAACAACAAATATCATCTTTTAAAAGTGGTAATGCAGGTTAATGCATTTTGTTGGGTATCAATGTGTAAAGAACTGTCACATGGTGTTACTTAATTTCTATATAGTATTTCCTATTGATAATGCTATCATTATGTTGGGTGATATTAAGTAGAGAATGCGGCAATTGTGATCTTCAAAGTTAGATTCAAATGCGGTAATAATCTTAGTACTTGAATCATAAGTTTGTGTTAAAGAAGATTGTGTAAGTAATTTTTTATAAATATTGTACCAGATGATTGATGGGTCAACAGTTGAAGATAAAGAAACGGCCCTGGTGTGGTTTTATGAAGATGCAGGTCCTGAATTTGGATCTTGTCAAGCTAAAGAACTTATCTATCATCTTGAGAATGTGCTCGCCAATGAGCCCGTTATAGTGAAAAGAGGGCATAGTGTCGGGGTCAAATTACAAGTATGATTTTGTTCAGTTTGTGCATTTGGTTGGCATATAATGGACTGGAATAGCAAATGGAATGAAGATAATTGCTTATTTGTATAAGTTATTAATGATCATATAATCATTATATAACGGAATTTATGCATTGTGTATTTAGAGACGTGGCAAAATGGGTGGGTTGGGTAATTGTCTAAATGGCCTGGGCTATTAAAAAGATTTATATTTGAGCCACCGACTAAATTATCATCGCATTAGACTAAATTAGATTTAATACCTTTGATAATTTAGTAAAGGGTTTACAATTGCCTAAGTTGATGACTTGAGCCATTTAGGTTCAAGCCTGGGTTACCTTTAAGATAATTAAACCGGGTCGTCTAAGTTAAGCACTAATGGCTTGTGAACCGAGTCGTTTAAGTTAAACACTAATGGTTTTTGATTTTTCTATTTTCTTGTTGGACTGGGAAGTTAAGTGATATTTTTTATAATATGATATGTCGTTTATAGATTTTCAGAGTGTGATTTTTGATTGTACATATGAGATAGTCAATAGTAGTTTTATCCGTAAACAGGTCTCCAGATGGTAAAGCTGCTGGAGTATCTCTTCTCAAGCTCCATCTGCAGAAGCTGCTCCCGCCAAGGAAGCTGTCATAGTTATGGTTAGACATTTAGTTGTGCCTTTAAGTAAGTGGATGGATTTTTTAGATATTGTTTAGAGCATTTTGTCACCTACTTTTCTCTACTTGGCCGGTTGTGACAATACTGTAATATATGGTGGGATATCTGTCTTCTAACTATGAGAATCTAATAGTTTTTGGTGTTAGCAAAGTGGATTTATTAGGTGTATAAGAATCAAAGTATTTTATGTTTAGCTGGTGAAATGAGCGCGGAAAAGTTGCCTTTCGTAATGGTGAGTATTCAATAGTTGTGTCCTTACGTAATGGTGACACTTGTGTTAGCAAGTTTTTGCTTAGTTTGTGTGTACACTGGTACTATATTGTACTTCAGCATTAAAGATAAATAAGATGGGTTCGTTTATGTAAAATTGCCGATTAAATGGTCAGGTTTATGTCTTAACAAGTTAAAATCTAATAATGTGTAGTTGGAGTTGATGTTGATGATGATAAAATTGAGTTGCTCTTGTCTGAGGTCAAGGGTAAAGATATTACTGAGTTGATTGCATTCGGAAGGGAAAAGTTGGCTTTTGTTCCTTCAGGCGGTGGTGATGTTGCCATTGCCACAGCAGCCGATGGTGGTGTTGCACCTGTAGCAGCAGCTGCTGAGTCAAAGAAAGAAGAGAAAGTTGAGGAGAAATAGGAGTATGATGATGTAAACTTTTTCCTCCTTTTGATAAGAAGTAGTTTGTTGCTTATTTCAAAAAGTAGATCAAATAAATCACCCCAAAGCTTGATGTCGAGCAACAAGCATTCTTCAAGAAAAACAATGAGGCTGCAACAAAGAATCTACAAGCTCAGTGAAATCATTGTTTTATTTAGCAAACAACCAATTAAGTTGTATCCATTAGATGTAACTTTCTATATTTTATACATGGTTATTGGTAATTATAGGTGTTTTAAATAGAATATGTAACTGCTATACATGGTTATTGGTAATTATAGGCGTTTTAGAGCAGCAAAGGATGCAGCAGATGTAGTGCGTATCTTTCTTTTTAATGGTAAAGGTAGCAAAGTTGGACGATGAGTCAAAATGTGATTCAAAATGGTAAAGCCAGCAACAAAGACCCATAATCTTTTCGAGTCAAATAAAGATTTCGGGAAGTTTCAATGGCAAATGAGGTCTTTGCAACCAGGTAGTGTTTTTTAGCCTCGGGTTCTTTGACTCGATGATGACATAAGCGAACCAGATTCTGAAATGGAACTTGAAATGTCTACTTTTAAATGTTGATTAGTTAGAATCGGCAAGTGTTCCGTTTTAAAGTAAGTATAGCCAAGCATGGTCGTGTTCTATATGTTATGTTTAAACTGTTTTGTTTTTATTTGTTGGATTGCAGGATATAGTCGAATGGTGGAGGAAGAGTTTGGGTGGTTTTACAAAGCGAGTGCTTGGCTGATTCTTTGTGATTTCTGAAATTTCAGCTATTTTGACAATGCGAGTTTATTGTCATTACAAATTCAGGTAAATACCTCTATTCATATGTTTTAGGTACTTACATTAAACCAATTATTGATTAGCCGAGAGTATCTAAGGAGAATAATTTGAATAGTGAGAGTGCATTGTATCAGGCGAACTGCGGCAGAAGCAAATGAATATTGATAGTGTTTTTTAGAGTTATAAAAACTAAAAAAAGTTAAAAAACCAAATAGACTGTCCAGAAATCTAAATAATGAAAAAACATGACAATCAATACTGCCATGTGATGATTTATCATAAACTTTCTGCTGATCCCACAGGTTAAAGTAATAGTAAGCTTAAAGGGATATGGATATGCATTCAATAATAATGTCATTAAACTTATTCTACGTGTTCATGATGACGTAGGAGAGGAATGTGATTTATTTAATTTTTATATGAAATATTTAGTGTTATTTTTTTGTATGAATTATTCATATTTCACTTAAGCCATACTATCTATAAGTAATTTGTATTTGTTACATGGATTAGATCAAGGGAAACTATGAAGCTTAAAGATGTTCCAGGCTAAGAATGTAGTGTTTATATGTTTGGAACAATATTGGTTTTGGCTGTGGACAAAATGCCAAAGAGGTGACTTATGTACTAGAATGGGAGGATGCTTTTTTCTATATTTGGAAAGGACATCACCGATTTAATTGTTTGTGTGAGAAGGGAAATGGTATTTTTTACAGAAATATTTTTGAAAATGTAAGAGTTTGAGCAAAATGGGTAAGTGCAAGTAGTTAAAATTCTGAATTTTGTAATGATAGGTACCAATGGGTATGGTTGGTATGTGTTATATTTAGTGAAAAAATGGTGTCTGCAGAGGGCATGCTACTTTGATGTGTTGAGTTTATCGGAAATAGTCCGATTGTAGCAGGTAGTACTTTGATGTGTTGAGTTTATTGGATATAGTCTTACTTGCTACTAGCAGAGTAGCAGGCTAGCAGCTAGCAGGTATGATGGGGTTAAACAAAACAGATTACAAATGGACTGTGAATTTGGCGTTGAAGTATAGATTGTATGTAGGAGTCTCGATAGTCAAAAGCAAGAAAGGATTGAAAATTCTAATACAAGATGAACAGTTAGAAGTCAAGAAAACAACAATAAATATGGTCTATAAAGAAGTGCTTTAATGCTTGTGAAAATGAATATACCGCTAACAAAGTCATGGTTTATTTCATTCAAGCAGGAAACATGTTTTGCTACAGATACGCTTAATATCTTTTGTTATATCTTTTGTGAAGATGTAATATCTAATGTACAACTCCTACTTTGTCCGGTTTATATCTAATCCTATTTCATTACTTTCACATTGTATATAGCTAATGTATTTTAGTGTTAAATTTCGTTGTTATAAAATCAATCCGTGGTTTCCCGCGGGATAAAAATCTAGTTGTAAATAATAATTGGAAAAATTAAAAAAAAAAGTAACACAATATTCAAGTTTTGAAAATAAAGAAACGGTAAAATTTGTTGATTCCAAAAAAGGAGTTTAAAATCAAATTTATGCCATCTTATGGAACATTAACATGCTTATATTAATATGTTTTTAATGCTAACATGTGTACAAGTAAATGACGTGGCATACTTGTCATGGTGAAATTATAATATATATATTAAAAATAAAGTATCAAAAAGTTTGTAAAGAATAGTATATTTTTAATTTTTTTTATTTTCATCACATAAGTTTTAATCTTTACATTTTTAACACTAAACTATAATACTTTTTAGTAAATTTTTTGTTCTATTTATTTTAACAACAGAAGTTCAATCTTTACACTTTTAGCACTAAATTATAATATTTTTAAGTAATAGTATAATTTTTATTATTTTTATTTCACCACAGAAGTTTCAATCTTTACACTTTTAGCACTAAATTATAATAATTTTTAATAAACTTTTTAGCGTTTTTATTTTTTTTTTATTTTCACCACATAAGTTTCAATCTTTACATTTTTATCACTAAACTATAATACTTTTTAGTAAACTTTTTGTTCTATTTATTTTCACCACAAAACTTTTAATCTTTACTCTTTTAGCACTAAACTATAATATTTTTTTAGTAATAGTATACTTTTTATTCTTTTTACTTTCACCACAGAAGTTTCAATCTTTACATTTTTAGCACTAAACTATAATACTTTTTAGTAAACTTTTTATTCTTTTTATTTTTAACACAAAACTTTCAATCTTTAAACTTTTAGCACTAAACTACAATATTTTTTAGTAAACTTTGTATTCTTTTTGTTTTCACCACAATAATTTAACTCTTTACACTTTTAGCACTAAACTTTCATAGTTTTTAATTTTCTTTTATTTTAAGGTACGGGAAAGCGTGTATAGAATAGTATACTTTTTATTTTATTTTTTATTTTCACCATAATAATTTTACTCTTTACACTTTTAGAACAAAACTTTTATAATTCTTAGTAAACTTTTTAATCTTTTTATTTTCACTACAATATCTTAACTACTTACACTTTTAACACTAAATTTTTCTACTTTTTAATAATCTTTTATTTTAAGTACAACATTTTAACCTTTTATACTTTAGCAACAAACTTTATAACACATATATTAAAAAAAAATATACGGGAAAACTTGTAAAGAATAATAAGTTTTCTATTCTTTTTATTTTCACCACAACATTTTAACCCCTTATACTTTTAGCACTAAAATTTTATACTTTTTGATTTTCTTTTATTTTCACCACAACATTTAAGTCTCTTACACTTTTAGCACTAAACTTTTATGTTTTATGCGAACGACTTTCATTTTCACACAAAACTTTTACAGTTCATTTTTTAAGTGACAAATATTAGTTTTTAATAATTTGAATAATACATGTTTTCTTTAAAAAGTTTATGACACCTTATCTCTTTAATAAATATTTTTTATTAAACCGTTAACAAATGCAATGTCTCCCGGAGTAACGTCCGAATGACATATGTCGTTTTCAATATGAAAATAGCTTGTATGGATGTGTTTTTCACATATCAATATGTTTCAGGTAAACTATTTTTATGCAAATTTGTGTCCAAGGTAATTAATGTTGAGTTTGGTCACATCACGCATGCCACGTATATTTACTCGTACACATATACGTCCAGGGGGTGCCCAAAGGGGGCAAAGTTAGGGGTGTTCGAAAAAAAATCATACCCAATTAACCCGACCCAACCAGAATGTATTTGGGTTATATGGGTTGGGTTTTATGAGTTTTGGGGTCGTTATTTGGTTAACCAAACTCATATCAATTTAATTAGTTTGGGTGATAGATGAAATTTATTTTATTTGGGTTAACCTGAATAACCCATATAAAATATATATATTTTTTTAATCTATATACTCAATCTTTATGCTATTATTTATAAATTACTAAATATGATTCCCTGCTCGGTTATTTTTGTATTGTAAGTATTATGGTAAACAAAAATCAAACATACCGTTTTGCTTTTTGTTAGTATTATACAAAACTATTACTATATTACGAGTATAATAGTTATACAATATACATCTTGTATTAAAATTTCATATAACAATAACTTAATTAAATTTTACGTCAATAGGTTGAATAATACTTGCGTTATACATTTGTAAGATTGTTTAATTAATTAAGTGTTTTTAATATTATTTTGAATAGTTTATAATTTATCTATTTTACATATGTATGACTATTATCGATTAATACAACCATGTTGTAATGCACTAAATCAAGAATTATATAATCAAATTTGTTGAAATACCTTTGAATATAAACAATCCGTTAACTTACACTTTTATGAAGTATAATTTTCTATGTTTTTGATATTAAAATTATATTGAAATATAATTAACCAACTTTTTTTTTTTTAAGTTTAGTATGCTTCAAATTCCACATAGTTTTTTATTTGGGTTACCCCAAAACCCGACCCCAACAACCCAAACCCAAATAACTCGAATCTTATTCGGTTTGGGTTACGGGTGAACTAATTATTCTTTAAAACCCGAATAACCCGAACCAAATAACTCAAAACTTGAATAACCCGACCGATCAACACCCCTAGGCAAAGTGGGCTAATGGTCCTGTCAAAATTTAAATTTTGTTATATATTTTTGAATTTTTCATGGATTTCAAAATTTTTTTTTATAGATTTTAACATTTTGCCCCCTTTTAAATTTATATTTCATTAATTTTTTAATTTTGCTCCCTCGAAATATTTTTTCCTGGTATCACCTCTGTATACGTCCATGTAAATATAAAAATATATTCATTACATGAAGACATGATAATATTTCTCTAAAAGTTATAAATTGGATTTCGGACTTTAAGTATCTATAAACTTTAGATTTCTTTATTGTCAACTAAATAGGTGTCCGCGCGTTGCAGGCTTACAGCGGTACCATTTAAAAAACGGTGGTTAAGTGTGGTGGTAATGGATATGGAAGGTGATGGTCGGGGTGTCGATGATGATGGACATTGTCACACTGAAAAGTAATTGTATGAAAGAAAGGGAGACAAAAAAGTGACGTGACATGAATACGTGTTACTTATTTTAGGGTTAAGAACAATTTAGGGATATTGTAAAAAATGTTTAAAGTCTTAAAATCAATTCTTTTTATAAGGGTTTATAGATAGAAAATCAAATTTTAAGTACCTTTTTCAACAATTTTCCTATTATTTGCATCAAACACAAATAAAAAAAGGTAAGTTGTTAATTTTTTTTTTTTTTTTTAACAGCAAGTTGTTACATTTTATTAATCATTATAATCAGGTAGGTTGTAAATAATCGCTAACTACATTTTTTTAGTAAATTGAGTTTAAGATACGGTAAAAGCAATATCAAATTAATTTGATCAGTTAAATACTAACTGGAAATTTAAACTCACAACTAATCAAATTTTAAGACCCGTTATTTTTTCTCGATCTCTTGTAAAAACTCTAAACATGATTCAATAAATTAATAGGAAAAATAATATTGACAGTCTGTCAATAACAACTTATTATATATTTAAAAAGTAATATATTATATATTTTTTTAGAACAGCGAAGGGCCGGACCACGGGTATCCGGACTGGATACCGAGGGCCTACCCGATCCCACGCCAAAAATATTGGCTAGTAACAATGCTCGAGACGAGATTCGAACATATGACCCTTGTTACAACATCCGGGATGTCTAACCACTGCGCTAGCAAGTGAAGGACTATATTAATCATTAAGTTAGTTTTTATCAAAACCTTAAGGACTTTTATTAATAAAACCCAATTTATAATTTTAACTATGGAGGATTTTAATGTATAATAAAATAATTAAAAAACTATTCCAGTTACATGTCTTATCTGGCTTCTCAAGTCTTTTTCTTTAAACTTTGATCATAAATATCTTTGTTTATGTTATATATTAGTATATGAAATTTATATAAATGAAAAATATATATTTAAAACTCAACTTATTCATATATGTTATACCAAATGTTATAAAATAAAAACAAAAATATTTATTGTCAAAACTAATCGAATAAGACTTAAAAAAGTTTATTGCTAATGGGGTTGGTGGTCTATTGGTAAAGTCTTTGACCTTGGGAGGATCCACCAAGGTTCATATTTGTGAGGATGGATAAATAGAGGTTTTTTGAGAGTTCTAATTTTCAGGCATACGTGTAATTTAAGAGTAGAAGTAGAATAAAATGTCGTTCAAAAAAAAAAAGTTTAATTTAAGCAATTAAAATGAGATTGAGAGAGTATATTATTAAAAAAAGTGTTTTGCTAAACGAAGCCCTAAGAGTTTTCGTTAAGGTGTATTGAATAGTTTTCACTTACCATAAAATTCTGGAGTAGACTTTTGATATAAAAAACATATTTTTATAAAGTTTTAAGGGATTTATTTAATGTTTTTCTTAAAAAAAAATATCTATAATACTTTATAAAGCAAATTGGATTTCTCCCTTAACTTAATTAAGAACCCGATAAGACAAAAATGCCCTTAAATAATCTTCCTTGCTAAGCACCCTCTACGTGATATACCAACTATGCCCTTCAACCATTTTCGTCTCTAGCAAAGTAAAACCCTATCAATGCCACCACCAGATTGTCTTCCCCACCACTACTGCATTGTGCGGATACCATGCTCGTATATCTTAGAAGTGCGAGAAGTTTAGGAAAAGGGAAAAACAAGTAACGGACACCACAAGGAAAGAATTAAATTATATAAAACAAAACGTTACATTTATTCAATTATTTTTATTTTATAATAGTTTTATTTTTCCATTTTTATCTTGTCTGATCACAAGAGATTCATTTTCTGGAGAAAAAAAACTATCTCCCTCATAAAAACTTAAGCAGCAATTTTACATTACAGACCCACCACCCCCATTTTCATCTCCAATCAACAACGAAGCCGATTACGACATATATGTATCATCCAATCCTACCACTTGTTTTCTTTTGATCTAACGGCTGGTAATCACTCTATCTTTTTTCACTTTCATTTCACACTTTTTGTATGTCTTTATCTGTATCTATAGATTGTTGTTTATTTTAGTTGAAATTGAGGTTGATTTATTTGAGGTTTAACTGTTGATTGTTTGGTTAAAAAAAAAGGAAAAGAAGAGAAAAAAAATGGGGTTAATAACTGGAATAATGATGGGGACTATATTCGGGATTGCGATTATGGCCGGTTGGCGTCATATGATGCGTTATCGAAGCAGTAAACGAATCTCCAAGGTATATATATATATATATATATATATATATATTTTTTTTTTTTACTTAATTTACTTCAATTTAGGGTTTTACGATGTGATTTTTCGTTGTATTGTGTGTATATATGTGTGTATATATATTGTGACCATAGACTGTGAGCATTATATAAGGTTTGTATGTGTCTCACTGTCGTTTCGGTGATGATTGTTGTAGGATTTTTAGGGATTTTAAGGTGTGAGGTTTTGTTTAATGGAATTCGATATGATAGCATGTTTCTTTGAATAAAAAGTTTTAAGATTTTTGGGGCGTAAATTGAAACCGAGCTATGCACGATGACTGCCACGTGCCTGTTACACGAGAGGTAAATCAAGCTGACATAGTGACCAGCTCGGGAAGATGGTGGTCAAAAAAATGATCCACCTTTTGCCAATGACTTTTTGTGATTAACTTTTTGTTTTCATTTTGTTGGGGATTGAATGTGGGATACTTCGGAATTGGAAATGCCCCCATCTCTGGAACCAATCAGTCTACATGGTGGAAACAATATTTATGTAGTACAGTAGTAGTATAGTGTTTGACTTGCGAGGTTAATTCACTGATATTATGGAGTATTTCTGTAAGTAGTGAAGTCTTATTTTGGAGAATCATTTGACGAAGTTATGTAGAAGATAATTTGAGGTTTATGAACCTAAGAATCAAACTGCAGTTCTTGTTTGGGAGTGGAGGTACGCTGTAGTTTGCAGTGAACTGGGGCTGTGTGGGAGTGATGATGGGCTTTTGTTTCTCGTTACCTACAAAATATTTCTGATTTGTACAATAAGACTGCTAATTTTTATTCTATTGAGATTGAAGTAGGTGGACAACGTTTTGAATTTGCGTCATTTTAAATATTTTCCGTTTGAGATAGAATGGTATTCACCATATTGAGATACTTTGTTTGTTACTCAGGCAGTCGACATAAAACTCCTTGGATGTCTCAACAGAGATGATCTGAAGAAAATTTGTGGTGACAACTTTCCCGAATGGATATCATTCCCTGTTTATGAACAGGTTAGCATTTTTGAAGTGTACATAATATTTTGTTGTTTTTCCACTTTATTTGTAGCGCATATATAAAGCTTGTTTTGTGTGTACTTCTGGATTTTCTTGTCACAAGATCATATAGTTCTTATGTGGCTCATTTCCAAAGCTTGACATTTCAGGTGAAATGGTTGAATAAACAATTAACCAAACTCTGGCCATATGTTGCAGAAGTAAGTTCTCTACCTTTTGTATTCATTATTCACAGATAAACATGTTGTGGGATTTCTTCATTTGTTGTTCATTGATTTTTGCACCTTATTGAAGAAACACTGATTGAAGGTCCTATGAATATCATCTTTATGAAAATTTTTATCTCAACGACTTCCCTAGGATAAATTTCAAGCTTACCAAGGAAATTGGGATTACTAATAATTTCTTTAGTCTCACTATATGGCTGTTCTCCTACCTATAGTTACATGATTATCTATTTATAGTATTCTTTGTGTTACTTGATGGCTTATAAATGTCATTAGGATCATCACCATATCAGATTTGAAGTAGATTTGTGGGTTCAAATGTTATTTAACATCTGTATTAGTCGCTATCTATGCTGTTATCGAACAGAATAATATAATTCTGTTCGTCTAAGGATTAAGTTAAAAATGTCTTTTTCATTAATGCCATTTGCAGGCAGCTTGTATAATAATTAAGGAATCGGTTGAGCCACTATTGGAAGAATACCGTCCACCAGGAATTACATCATTGAAGTTCAACAAGTTGTCTCTTGGAACCGTGGCACCAAAAATTGAAGGTACCATCTTAAAGCATGCTGCACTTCTTTCAAAATAATGAAGTATTGATTGTGACTCACAAACTCGAGTATTCAAACTCCTTATTTACCTGAGTAATCTGCAGGTATTCGTGTTCAGAGCCTTAAGAAGGGTCAAATAACAATGGACATTGACTTCCGGTGGGGCGGTGACCCGAGTATTGTTTTAGGAGTTGAAGCTGCAGTTGTTGCTAATTTGCCTATTCAGGTGCGCATTTTTTGATTACCCCTCTGTCACCGTGTTTATGAATCCACGGGCTAATAAGTTATTGTGTTCTTTTTAATTACAGCTGAAGGATCTACAAGTTTTCACAGTTGTTCGTGTTATTTTCCAACTTTGCGAGGAAATGCCTTGCATCTCTGCTGTTGTCGTTTCTTTACTTTCTGAGGTATAAAGAATTAATTCGTCAGTTTGGTCAAGTTACATTCATAGATATAAAATGCATGCTCATTGCTGACTTGTAAGATTTCATATGTGTGAAACTTACTGCTTAGTTTCTGTTCTACTGATTCCTAAATTAACAGCCAAAACCAAGAATTGATTATACATTGAAAGCTGTTGGTGGAAGTCTAACAGCCATTCCTGGACTTTCAGATATGATTGATGTAAGTTTGTATATATGAATGGTTTTGGTCATTATAGTATCATTTCCCTTTTTTAGTTATGAATTGGTTAGGTTTCATACATATTAGTTTTGTTGATATGTGTAGGATACGGTAAATACAATAGTTACAGATATGCTTCAATGGCCCCACAGGATTGTAGTTCCCATTGGTGGTATACCCGTGGATACAAGGTAATAATATTTGTCAGTTTAAAAGCATGCTCCTTTGTTCTTGATCTATATTTTATTTCATCATGTTCGTTCCAACACAAACTATCTTTGGAAGATGCAAATTGTGACTTTACTGTTCCTTTTATGCAGTGATCTGGAGCTTAAGCCACAAGGACTAGTCACAATAACCATTGTGAAGGCAAATAATTTGAAGAATATGGAAATGATCGGGAAATCAGATCCTTATGTGACTGCATTTATCCGGCCACTTGAAAAGTTCAAAACAAAGGTTGTTAATAACAACCTGAACCCTGTTTGGAATCATACACTTCAGTTAATTGCAGAGGACAAGGAGACACAGTATGCTGTACTTGAGGTTAGCCTTTTCTTCCGCACACATTTGTGTAGTGCCTGGTTTTTCAGTTATAGATTCATTTGTTTTCTTTATGGCTCTTAAATGATTGACCCCATTAATATGCTTTGCATTACATAATACCTTATCGTGTACGAATTGCATTGTGCTAAATTATTGTTTTAGAATTTTATACGGATATATACAGGATGGGTTGTACACTTGTACGGGAACCTTGTTATCGTGTGCACCTAATATTTGTATTCGGGAACCTTGTTTTTGTTATCGTGGTCGTAATCCAGGATCACAGTAACTATGTGATTTGCGGCACAGGGAGACGGGGCGTTTTTTTTTTTTTTTGACATAATCTTATCTGCGTATTATATAAGCGATTTTAGCTCAATTATGGTTGACTATACAATATAACCCCCAGGGGATCGTAAAACTCCTGAGTTCTACCACTCGGTAGGATAGGGAACGACACTTGTTGTTTCTGCTGGGAAAGAATTTCATCATGACGTGAAGTTTGTGGGGATGACTTCAACTTAAACTGATTAAAGTTGGGCGAGCTTTCAAGCAGTATCTAACTATCTAAGTTTTTGTTATTTAGAAGATCCATAGAACATTCCATACTATTTTAGGATAAAACTTGATGTACGTTCTTGTTATTTACTTATTTTGGAATTTGGAAGTTAACTTAAACATAACTTCAGGCCACTTTGAACTTAGGTGAGGTTTGACATTTATCACTCTGAACATTCCATCCCTTGTTCATGTTACTTTAACCCATTTTTGATATTCTGTTGTGGCCCTTGCAATCAACAAGCAGCAGGATATACATTAACTCTTTTGTCAAGAACGTGATTTTGGTCTGCTGCACAGCTGAGTGGAATAACATTTATTAGTTATTATGAAAACTATGACAAGACTGGAAAGATTAATTAGTTCCAAATGCATTTTCTAGTCATGTAGCATAGATGCTTCCTTCTCCAATAACCGGATATAAAAAAGAAATCATTAGCAGCAGATAACTTCTTTTTAAACTCATAAAGCAATTAGATTGTCCAGACGACTCGATATTTAAGCGTGTATATCTGTTTTATTTTCAATGTTTTCTGGCTACTCTTATGTACAACTTCTTAAAGAATAAGTATGTATAAATATGTACTATGTAGAGTTGGGACAAAGACGGAATACGTAGAGAATTATTCACCTAATGGATATTTGAAATAGACTCCATACATAGTGCCTAGTTAAGACTTAAGGAAAGATCAATGCACATGAGACCTTTTTTTTCAAGTTCATCAACATGACACTCAATGAAGCAGAACACAGAGTTGGATATATTCTTAGTGTAGTGAGCTGACCAAGACAACCTTGGTGACATTATCTTTTAAGGAAAATTGCTTGAAATGTCTAAGGACTAAGATGGCCGTCTAACTCGCTATGTGTAACACACACACACACACACACACACACACACACATATATATATACTCTTAAAATTCATCACTCGTAATGCTAAATATGGTTGGTGGATTGGCTAACATAATACCAACTCATCGATTCGAACTTTTGGGCATCCCATCTCAAGGTACAGTGTTGAAGTTGCTAATACTCAGGCTGCAGATCCAGTATGTAAAAATATTTGGCTCCCATATCTTAAAATATCTCTTAACATTTTTAACAACATTCAGAATATTGTTTTTTGGTGGTAACTTTGTTTATGTACTCATACTAGAAAATTTTTGCAAAACCATCTTGTATGTTTATTTGGCAATACAAGAGCCACAATAAGGAGCCCCATATTAGATATTTGTTGTAATGTATTGGGTGTTATTGAACTACATGAAATCTCGTTGATACAAAAGCTATACTCTAAAAGTACACTTGGAGTGAGAGCAGTTTCTTTTTGCTTTCAAAATTTCTATTATTTTAATCTATGTCGGAATTTGTTTTCAATCCAGAGAACTGGTGCAGTTCTTAAAAATTGTGTAGCAACTCTCACCACAGACCCTTTGTGTTTGTTTTTGTAGTCTCACACTCTCACGTTTGTCATGGTTCTAAAACAAAACAATTAGTTCTTTTATATTGATGTATGTGGTGAAATTAAACAGGTTTTGGATCAAGATATAGGGCAAGACAAGCGACTGGGCATTACAAAGTTACCTTTGATCGACCTTGAACCAGAGACCGAAAAAGAGATTGAATTGAGACTGCAACCTTCTCTTGACATGCTTAAGATAAAAGATAAGAAGGACAGAGGAACTCTTACAATTAAGGTATGTAGACAATAGCTCTTTGATAGATTTAGTTTTGTGGTTGCAATGTTTGAGCTCCATGATGCATCTGTTCTTCTTAGGATGACTCAAAATAGATGCAATACCCTCTTTGCCAAAAAGTATCATTTTGCCCTTTCTGCATTTCGCATAAAATATTGAAAGCACTGACTTTTGCAGTTAGGTTTTTCATTTTTTTATATATCGTTATCATTTAGTATTTTAGATATGCTTACAGCATGATTTAACGAAACTATCTACGTGATCAAATGCTGTTTTTATCATTCCATCGCTACAGCTAAATCATATAGTCTCGTGCGCTTTAAAGCCCTTAAATGTGTTGCATTGTTCGTGGGAGTGTCCCACGTCCTTGATGAATTTTCAAGATATCCTTTGGGAAAATTGTTGACCGAAATGAATAACTTCAAGTTTTGTAGGAATAACAGTAGGCGCATACACACACACATATACACACATGACATATATCGAGAAATAAACGGTGGAAATATTTATCTATCTGAAAATTTTATTATTAAAGCTTTGATGTGAAATCTTTGAATATATAGGTCAAATATCATCATTTTACCAAAGAGGAGCAAGATGCTGCTATAGAGGAAGAAAAGAAGATACTAGAAGAGAAAAAGAGACTTAAAGCAGCAGGTGTCATAGGAAGTACCATGGATGCCATTGATGGAGCAGCCGGATTGGTAGGGTCCGGTGTTGGGCTCGTGGGTACCGGCATAGGCACAGGAGTTGGACTAGTGGGAAGTGGAGTTGGTGCTGGAGTTGGGCTTGTCGGAAGTGGGTTTGGTGCAGTTGGTAGTGGGCTCAGCAAGGCTGGAAAGTTCATGGGTCGGACCATCACCGGAAGCAGTGGTTCTAAAAAGAGCGGCGCATCAACTCCAGTGAACTCTGTTGAAGAAAATGGTGGCGCAAAACCACGCTAACCAGTACTAGCTATATCTGCTGTTTATCAAATGTGAATTATATCTCGCGCGAGCTAAATTATCTTTGTTTTTATTGGTTTTCTTTGTTTAGGAAAAATAATTACTAGATTGGCTGTAAATCATTGATGCTTCACTTTAATATTCGTTCATGTGGATAGTGAGATAATGCTTTTAAATTTGTTATTTGTGGATATCAAGATAATAGTATAATACCTTCTCATTTGGCATTGTCATGTGCATTATTTGTATTGGCATATATATATATACACAGCACAGACAATATTCAAAGAAATAAATGCAGTAAACATGAATTAACATACCTCTTATTTTCTGTAGCCTGAATTTCCTTTGTAGTTCGTTGTGATAGATTTGGTTGGATTTTCAATCTTATAGGAAAAACTGCAAAGGTGATCATTTGATAAATAGTATAAAGCTATTGAAAGGAAGCTTGAAAATTTACATATTCTAGCTTTATACTCCAGATAAATACGATTTTTTAGATAGTCAAAGTTGAATGGTTCTCATAGCTTTGCATGTATGATACCTGCTCGATTTTTTCCATGGTTACCTCATCACCGTTTTGACCTTGTCATATTCACAAAGTGCAAGTTTATTGTGTTGTATTTCTAATTATTTAGCTTTATATAGTATAGTACAAGTACAAATAAATAGTCATTGTTTTTTATAGCAACGGGTAGTTTTCTACTTTTGTACTCGTATATCAAAATTTTCAAAATTGCATTTACATATTTACCAATCTGTTTGTTTATAAATCATGTCAACTACTGTTATTTATCAACACAACTGTGGGATCTTAGGTGTCAAAAACCATATGTAATAAAATGAATTAGTTATGTTCTAATAAAAAAATGTAACTTATTACTCGTACTTTTTAGACATGTGATATCTTGCAACTTGAAAAAAAAACACAGATGTTGCACGTATTTATGTTACATGACATAATGTGTCAAACTTGTACCGTTATCATAGAAAAAAAATATTTCAGTTTTAAAAATCCGTAGATAGATGAACTAGCTTGGTATTCGAAACCAGGTTGACTTTTACTAAACTTTAGAATGCAAAACAAAGGCTACCTTTTTTTGTCTTAATAATATAAATTAATTAACAATAAAAAAGACAAAACTAAAACTTCGAGAGTACCTTTTTTTCTTTGAAAAAAAAGATTTTTTATTTTGGATATATTGTATAAATATTAGAATTTAGAAGTGGATTATATCTTTTCATTCTTAAATATTTAGCTAGCCACCTTTCTTTTAGTACGTTAACCGTTTAAAATAGCAAAATAATAATAATTGCATACATATATATGCACATGTATGATGTATCTAAATCACTAATTACACTTTTTTCATCTTAATTTGTGGGATCTAGAGAAATTATGACTATTATAATACAACTAAACCGGATCATGTCTAGTTGTCTACAACTTCTATCAAAAACGTTTTATAGAAACAATTCCATTTCTTAGCTTTAACTTCAATTCATTACTAACTTAAATCACTTTAGCATACATATACATATAATTTAAACTAGCTAGCTCAAACTCATCATCCGACCGAAAGTGCAATGAATTCGACACCATCAGCCCCTTCGGTTCTCGTTCTCGGCCCACCGCTTGTTTTCAAAGTTTACGAGACCGAATTTTCCAAAAAATACAATTTCTTAAAACCATGGGAAAATCCTATGCCTCTAAACCACTTCATTTCCTCTCATTCGACATCTGTGAAAGCGATTTTTTGTTCGGCTCTTAGCCCGGTCACTTGTGATATCATTCAAAGCCTTCCTGAGCTCGAATTTGTGTTGGCAAGTTCCATTGGTGTTAACCATATTGACCTCCAAGAATGCAAACGTCGTGGAATCGTTGTGGCTAATGCTGGCTCGTCCTTTTCGGATGATGTGGCTGATATGGCGGTCGGGCTTTTAATTGATGTCATGAGAAGAATTACTGCCAGTAATCGGTATGTAAAGAATCGGGTTTGGCCTAAACATCGAGACTACCCTCTTCATAATAAGGTTTGTTCATCATATTTTTTTTTTTTTTTTTTTTTTTTTTTTTTTTTTTCCTAAGTCTAATAATTATTCAAGTTCTAACAGAGAAAAAAGAATGAGATAACGATACGTGACAATTATACATCACAATTTGGACTCGTGTGCATCAAAATATACATTTCATTAAAGTGTCTAAGTAATATTTTTCCTATACTTTTATCAGCTTTTCTCACTACAAGAAAAAATTCACTACAAGAAAAAGTGCTTTTGACGACAAAAGTTACAGCTACCGCAAACAGCGTCGCCAAAGGCTTGTTTTCTTGTAGTGTCTCTCTTTATTTGGTGTTAATGATTTGTTACAATATTTACGACTATTAGTTAGGTGGCAAGCGAGTAGGGATCGTTGGACTAGGAAACATCGGCCTTCAAATCGCAACAAGACTAATGGCAATGGGTTGTATAATATCATACACATCAAGAACCATAAAACCAAATGTAACATTCCCTTTCTATCATGATATTCATCAACTTTCATCGAATTGTGATATCTTGATCATCTCGTGTGCATTAAACGATCAAACACATCACATGATTGATCGACAAGTGTTGTTGGACCTAGGGAAGGACGGATTTATCGTTAACGTTGCACGTGGGGCAATCATACACGAAAAAGACCTAATTGAGTGTTTGGTTAAAGGGGAACTTGGTGGTGCCGGTTTGGATGTTTTTGAACACGAGCCAAACTTTCCTGAAGAGCTTTTCGCGCTTGACAACGTCGTCTTGACACCTCATCATGGTGCCGTAACGAAAGAAGCGTGTAGGAATCTTTATGATCTCGTATGTAAGAATCTAGATGCGTTTTTCACAAAGCAAGCTTTTGACAATGAAGTCACAAATATGTGAACGAACATATATATACTTGTTTGAGCACTTTCCACTAGTTAATTTCTCAAGAGGAGAAGATGCCCTTAATTAGACCGGTTTTGATGAAAATGAAGTCTATCGTTTTAATTGACAGCTTGATCTTAGGATTAGTCTCCTTGTTTGTTATTTTTTCCTCAATATAGCAAATTAGCAATTGAAGTGGAACCAAGGGCCAGGCCCATTTGTTGGTGGTTCCGTTAACCACTAATTTCTTGTTAAATGGGATAGGTAGTGAAATATATAACATTTCACTAACTTTAAACTATTACTCTTTTCTACCCATTTTATTGACAAGACATAATTAACAACATTATGTAAATAAAAAGTTATGTAGCAAATCTACATCATCATATGTATCTTCATATATATACAAACAAGTAATCTAATTAAACAAGAGCATTTTGTAATCATACCAATACAATCCAATAATAATACGAGTAATAGTTTGTATATCCACGAATGTATTAAATGCAGATTCTGATAAACTATGAGCTTTTTTCCGCCCCATATTATTAATTAGAGAGTTAAATTATAGAAAAGTTATAAAATGTAAAATAAAATAAGTTAGTATTGGTATCTAATCCCATGTTGGAATTGAGTACAAAAAACCAACACAATCGTGATTTTTTCAAATTTTTGTGATAAATTAATCTTTTGTGCATTGTCTCATTTGTTAAATTATAACTTGTCTGGGTGCTTTGTTTCTGTGTTTTATATTGTTGTCTTCGTTATGCAATGAAGATAAGTTTAAATCATTGTAAAAGAAGAAGACAATCTTTGTAATTATTTTTTTTTTCAGGGAAAAAGTTTAACCTTGTACTTATTGATAAGGGTAAATCCGTGTTGTTCATAAAGACATCTTTGCCATTTGATTAGATAATATGATATTATGTTATGATAACATGACTGTTAATTAAAGATTATTTTTGTATGATTTTGGTTTATCCACTAAATGATGTATTTGTATATGTCACATCATCAAATTATAGATTTTCAAAAAATAAAAAATAAAAAAAATTGTATTTGTAAATGCCAATTAAGCCTGATCGAAAAGACATGGCAAAGCTACCCTGATCCGGTTATGACCTCAATTTTAACTATATATCAATGTCAACACCTCGACTTAACCTTTGATCAGTTTATAACATTTATATTAATTAAATTTACAAAGCTTAGTGACAGTGTAAAATTTTGATGAAGTTAGCGAAATAAGTTAAGGAGATTTCCAACGATCGTATGTACCAAGTCAATGGTACATGTCTCAAGAAGAGGAATAAAAAATTTACAACGATAAAAATTGAACAAAATCACCAAACTTATCAAATAGAAATAAAATCGTGTGTTTATACAAACTCCATTCCAAAAAAATAAACTTAATTTATTAGCATAACATCTACCAATAAACTAAAACATGATTATGGTATTGCTTAAAACGATAAAGGTTGTAGTATTTGAGTGACAAGTATATATCTATACTTTTTATTAAAGAATATACCTCCCATGTTGAAAGTTATATGGGGGAATTGTCTAAAATGTCCTCATGTAACATTTTCATCTATCCCCCTGTAAAACATTTTCACATATACTATTCTCTTAACATTAATAATTAAATTACACTATCAATCATTTATCATTTAAAATATCTACATTAACCCTTTTTGTTACATTCGTATGAAATATCTACACCACTCGAGGTCGTCTCCACCACCAATACTCGCCGCCACCGCCACGCCGTCGTCACCACCACCGTCGCTGCATTGCGCGGGTAGAATGCTAGTCCCTTTTAATATACTTAGTTAAATCAAATTAAAATCCTAATTAGTTTTTAATTATATCTTTTATCCACTCATTATATAGAAATTCAAATAACTTCTAATTCCAAAAAAAAAAAGTGCCGCGCCAAATCAATTACGCTTATCAAATCCTCTCCAAAAATGTAATCATGATTTGGGACTTTATCTATAATCGAATAAAATAAACCACGTATTTTTTCTTAAACTTTCTGTCTTTGAAATATCAAAATTATCCTTCTCCTTTATCACTAATTTATACATTTTCATCTAATATACCTATAATATCCTTAATAAAATGATTTATAGTATAGATCCGCCTAACACTTAAAAATAACTACAATATCACCTCCAACATCAACTACTTTTACATTCATCACCATCGTCGCCCCCATCATCATCCCCACTTCCACCCCCACCACCGTTACCACTACCACCTCCTCCATCACTACCCCTACCGTCACCGCATTGCGCAAACATAAATCTAGTATATTCTAAAAAAACCACATTATCTATAACCATTTATATTTATATCTATTACAAGAAGATAGAGTTTAATAAACATGGATTTAGTTAAATCCATAATTGTTTGTACGTATCGAGTTTTTTTTTTTTTTTTTTGTTTAAATCTATCAAAACATTTGTTATAAACCATGAAAACCTTTATATTTTCAGTCAAATTAACTTAAAGCTTTAATATGATACCTAAGTCGGTCAAATTAACTTGCTTAGATTACGTTAATACTATATATTTTCAGTTTTTTTTTTAATACAAATTTTTTTTTATCATTTACAATAAATATACATAACAAATCCGTACATCATACAGATATTATATTCAGTTATTTAATTTCTCCAACGTACAGAAATTTACTTTATAGAAGCATGATCTTTAATCATAAGAAGCAACATACTTCTAGCACACATGCCCATATATATGTATATATATATATATATATATATTATTTTGAGAACCACTAAAAAAAACGCGAGAATCAATCTCAGCCCTCCATTCATCAAGATCAAAAAGGGCATGTTTGTCATTATTAAAAAAGTTGTTCAGCACTCTCTTTCTCTCTCCTCTTATTAAATCAAAAAATATCTAAATCATTAAAAAACTTTTATCTCACAAACCGTACATCGTTAGACGGAAAAAAAGCATGGGTAGTTTTGAAATTTCGTCCTATTTCATTAGAGATGCGATTCGATATACTTTTGACGACTTTTTAAATTTAGTTTTTTTTTCCATCACGTTCATCCTACACATGTGTAGGAAAGACCTGAAAGTAGTGAGTTGTATAACCTGCCCATGGGTAAGTACAACCTACACATGGGTAAGTTACTTATAAAGTTCAAAAATGATGAGGACGCATTGTAAAACCCTAAATGCTAAACCCTAAAGCTTAATTTCTAATCCGATGGGGAAGCTACTTTCTAAAAACCCTAAAAAATCTAAACCTTAAATGCTAAACCCTAAAAACCTAAAACGGATGAGGGTTCCCGCTATAGGGTTTAGGGTTTGAAGCCCGAGGGGCTAACCCTACAACTTCAAACCCTAAAGCTTAATTGCTAATCCGAGAGGGACGCTACATTCTAAAAACCCTGGAAAATCTAAACCCTAAATTTTAAACCCTAAAAACCTAAAAAGGATGAGGGTTCACACTCTAGGGTTTAGGGTTTGAAGCCCGAGGGTTACGGCTAACCCTCGACCTTCAAACCCTAAACCCAAGAGCGGGATGTATTAGGGGTAATTACAACTTGCTCATGGGTAAGTACAACTTACACATGTGTAAGATGAACGTGATGGAAAAAAAAAAGAAATTTAAAAAGTCGTCAAAAGTATATCGAATCGCATCTCTAATGAAAGAGGATGAAATTCTAAGACTACCCTTGCTTTTCTTTTCGTCTAACGATTTACGGTTTGTGAGATAAAAAATTTTTAGTGAATTAGATAGAATTCTATTAAAGTAAGAGAGAGGAAAAAAAAGGAGCTGGCGAAAATACCCCTCTAGTGTTGAAAGGAGTTTTTTTATTTTTAATCTTGTCCATCCATTTTCTTTGATCCAAGGGTGTATAAGAGTTCTTGAGTTTTTTTTTAGTAGTTCTCAAATAACCCCTCCTCTATATATATATATATATATACACACCATATAAGTCTATACATATATATATAAGGTGAATAAATTTCTAAGTGCAACTATATCTAACATAATATATAATTGATTGATTAATTTTACATTGATTGATGCATGAAAACCGAATGATCGATCTTATCGAAAAGATTATCAACTTGCACAAAACTGAAAGTACTGGATGCTTAGTACGTACGTTATACGTATTCAATATAAACGCATATTCATGATTTTCTTTCATTCTGAAGCCAATTAGAAAAGGCTTCGAGGGTGTTCATGTCTGCTCGATAATGTTTCTGAGTGAACTCTAGGAAAGTCGACCATGTAAAATCTGGATATATTCTCGTGTTATTGGCGTCCTTTAGTAATGCATTCGGTGGGCAGACGATTTTGTCCATTCTAGGAGATAGAAAAAACGCAAGAGATTTTCTTGGCGTATGGCTGTTGACAACCGCTCTATGTAAGCAACTCTTATACAATCCATTTGATAATGCCTGTGATCGAAAAAGAAAAAAAAACAATGATATCAATATTGATATACTTAAATAATGTACATATATATTAATGAAATCACGTCTAAAACATAGCAGTTCATATAACTTTCATCAAGTAGTATATAACAATTTTAATGAGACAGAGGGAGTATCATGACTTTATTACCATGAATGTATCTCCAATATTGATGACTAGAGCGTCCGAAGATGGAGGTATGGAGTACCATTTTTCGTCGACAAAAACTTCAAGCCCCCCAACATTATCTTGATGAAGAATGGTTAGAGATGTTGGATCACAATGAGGACCGGTACCAAGTGTTTGATCGGGTTGTTTGCATGGCGGGTAGTAATTTAATCTCATTATCGAATCATTTTCTTCATAGAAATCCCTAAAATGTGATTCACCAATTCCTAGGCTCATTCCTAGTAGCTCCATGATACGAAGAGAGAGTTTGTTCATAGCTTCACAATATTCTTGGAAAATTTTCCTAAACAAGATTGTAAAGATGAGATTTCAGTGTGCAAGAATGTAGTTAGTGACTGCTGGTTTTCTTGTTTCAGTAGGTAGCATAGTACATCTAGCTAATACAAGAAAACCAGCAGTCGAGGTATAGAAATAAAATAAGACGTACAGAAATAAGATAAGTTAAGAAGTTAGATGTATGTTTTTTATTTTTATTTACCCGAAATGGCTATAATCTTCTCCCATCACATTCAAGAAGTAGTCTTGAACTAAGTTTGAACATTGTGGATCTGTCGAATACCTTAATGAAAGTGTCTCTTTCCATGGAAGTTTGGATGAGAATCTATTAGTGAAACTACTAGCATATCCACAAGACTCGCCGACTTTTCTTTGTGCCCTTTGCTTCTCCAAAAGTGACATTCCAAAGAATTGATCCATGATCTTGTGGGCTTCATTTATCAATTTTGAATCAATACCATGGTTAACTACTTGAAAAAACCCATGCTTTCGACAAGCTAAGTCAACGAGCCGGGTTGTAATGGACATTGAATGTGGTTCACCTAAGAGGAATCCCTTAAGGTCAATTGGAGGAACATGAAGTTGCGGCGTTGGTGGTTCCTGACACGGCTTTTCGTCCTCTGGCCACACGAATTGTTGGGGAATGTTGGTTTTGTTTTGAAGAGAGTATGCATCAAAGATTAAAGGGTTGTTTTGCCTAAATTTTGTTTCTTTTTTAGGCGAAAGTGATGGTGAAGGAAGAAGAGAAAGAGGCATCGGTAGAGGCTCTTCTTTTTTTTTTTTTTTTTTGTGAATTGTGAATATATTAAAATTAAGTTTCGATAAAAAGAAGGCTTAATATGAGCTTGTAAGGTTTCATTATCACTTCACTCTATATAATATAGACATGTTTGTATGCATACGTGTGGGAAAGAGATGTTAAGAAAGAGAATGAAAGAAGAAGTAGTATTTCAAGCACATTAATTTGAGGGAAGAGGAAAAGCCAAAGACCGTCTGTTGAATTGTATATACGACAAAGGTAGGAATGTATATAGACTGTAGACTATATATTATTGGGTCATATTCACTAAAGTTAGTCCTGAGTATCAATCCTGACCGTTCATTTATTTTATCAAAATATCATATTCACTTGTATTCATTCAATATATTAATTTTTATTTTTTTTTTATAAAAGTGCTCGTATCATTAGAGTGGTCAATTTTTTTCTGTATTTTGCATTTCTGGTTGGCTTTAAAGTTTACACATTTGCTTAAATGATTCATGACGTAAATCATCATGAAAACTCTCATAAAAAAAAATAATAATAATACTAATAAACAATGTAAGAATAAATTTGACTCATATATTTCTTTTATTATTAAAACTAGATTATTTTTTTTTCATAATACACGAAATAAAAATATTAAGATTTTCAAATAATTAATATAATTAATAGTTGTAGAGAGGACATGTTCAACTATGATAATGTTATTATTATAAATATTTTATAGATAGCTAGTAAGATATGAATGATACTATTTTTATATAATGATCGTACAAAGATATATATATATATATATAGATACTAAGTACTGAAAAATGATGAATTATCATTTGAAAATGGTTGATACCTTTACATTTTTACACCTTTATAAAAATTCTTGCTCCCTTCCCTTAATGAAAGTTACAAAGTTAGTTTGGAAATGATACAAATATCATGAACTAATTTACACCATAAACACTTATTTTACAAATTTACATTTTAAGCTCTTATCTCTAAAAATATATTCATTATCACATTTATATTAATTACATATACATCAACCTATACCACTTAACACCGCCAACATCACCACCACCACCAGATCGCAATCATTGTCACATTACGTGGGTACCATGCTAATTATATATGGTTTATGATATGTTTGTAATGTCTTTGAATAATGACGATGCAAAATTAATATAGATAAAACATATTTATTTAGTGTAATAATACAATTCTAAAAAAACATATATCTCCATATTTATACAAAATCAAATCAAAATACTAACTTAGTTATAAAATTATGTAATAATTATATACATATTTAGGAAATAAAATCTTATGATTTCTTTTTGTAAAAACCTTTGAAATGTATTTGTTTGAAAACAATATTAGGCGCATTATAGTTTAAAGAAATTAGAATGCAGTAGTATAGATTCTATAACAGCGTTAAGTGCGGCATAATGTAAGCAACTAAGCACGAAAAGTTATTGTATGCATGAATCAACCAGAACCTTAATTACATGCACGAACTTACTAAATATGTTTAAATCATATAACATCGTCTATGCGACATCCCATATAAGCTGCCACATGCAGATTTTGGATTGATCGGCCATAATTAGCTATATAATTTGAACATGTTTATTTTTTTTCGAACGACAAATTTAAATATGTTTATTAAGTTCGTGTATACGATAAAGGATCTGAAAACAATTAAACGATAAATTTAACACTTACCTTGAGATTGATAAGGTAATATACTTTTTAACCTGAAAAAAATAATATGTTCTTATTTGTAACGTTTAGCAGTAAAATTTTAATTTTTACGCATATAATTTATTAAGGTTTGAAGTCAATGTGTGTATTACATATTTTTTTTAAAAAACGAAATGTTTGTTTATTAATCATGTATTTATATATTATTTTAACTGAATCTATTGATATTTAAAGTTTCATGATATTCGTGATATGTGAATTTTAATAAAATTGATTTATACAGTTAGAAATTCATAAAAAAACATAGTGATCAAAAATATAATTTTAAAAGGTTCAATTGTAATTTAAAACTAAACATTTTTCAATTTAAAAAAATATATAATAATAATAATAATTTATATTTGTGTGGTATTTTCATAGACAACAAAAATTATTTGTAATAGATTATGATTCTATAGATTGAGATATAAAATGTTGATTTAGTACAATATTAATAAAGGGTGATAGTAAATATAATGATAGTAATTGTAAATATAGCAAATAATAAATGAAAAATCTAAAAAAGGCAAATGATGTATGTAAAACAATCTAAAGGCTATCATTCAATTTTGCTTTTGATCTAATGGTTTTTAAAATAAAAAAAATATTTAAAGGGTTGTTTTATTATTATTAAGAGATAATAAACTTTTATACATAGTTAGAAAGGATAAAAAAAAGCATGGTTACTTTTAAATTTCTTCCTATTTCATTAGATATGCGAATCAATATATTTTTGACAAGTTTTTAATTTTTGTTTTACTTTTGTACTTGAACATAACTTACACATGTGAAAGTAAGACTCTATATAAAATTAATTCATATACACATGTGTAGGTTAAACGGAAATTGTTTTTTTGAAGTTGGTTTCACCGACCCACAGTCGGTCGCCGCCGCCACCACCACCATCACCACTCTCTACCATCATCACCATTACATCGTGCGAGTATATATTAATTGTTCTATATTTAAAGTATTTCCACCATCATCTTTACAACGATTACATTTACATCAACTTACACCACTCAATATCGTCACTACCACCAATAATCACCGCCAACACCATCCGTCGTTGACGTATTGTATTGCGGGTACCATATATACTAGTATAATTCAATAAAACGAATGCCTTTAGATGAAGATGAAATAGAGCCCGGATTTAGGGGTGAGTAGAAAACCGAACCGAAAACCAAAAAAATCATGAAAACCAAAAAATTCGAACCTATAAAGCCAAAAACCATTGGTTTTGCTTATTCTAAAAACTGAAAGTTATAGTTTAGTTTTGGTTTTTAATGAAAAACCGAACCATAAAACGAACCGGACCAAAAATATATATTGTTTACTTTATTTTATATTTATATCATTTTATTATTAATTTTTGGTAATTTCTTAATATATTTGCATTTTTAGGTGTATATAATAATATCATTTATATGTTTTAAGTAAAATTACACAACAAGGATTGATTTGCTTTAATAATTGTATTAAAATATATTAAAAGTTATATATAAAATTTGTTTGAAGTTTGTACAATTTACTTTTATAGATTTGTTATCATTGTTGTAGTGTTATCATTACAAATGTTGTTTTAAAAACTTGTTAAAATTAATTATGGTGTAATTATGGTGTATAAACTTATAAACTTTTCAAGCTTAATTTGACCTTAACCACAAGTGGTTAAAAACCGACTAAAACCGAAAAACTTAACAGAAATAGACGCAAACCAAAAAAACCGAAATTGAAAAACCAAAACCCAATGGTTTTAGTTTTGAAAACAGAATTATAACGGTTCGGTTTTCGATTTTAGTCAATAACTGACCCAAATCGAACCCCAACCCGGATTGATCCTAAAGACCGCAATTGAAACTAGAATAAACAATATTCCTCGTAGATCGACTATATATTCTCTTCAAAGATTTATCCACTTTCCACATTATTAAAGAGGGGGAAGTGACACACACATTTTTTGCTAACTCTTATTAGTATTCACAAAGTTGTACGGAAAATTACGAACATCAGAAATACATGCACCAACATATTATATACTGAGTATTATAAATCAAAGTCTATATGGACTATGGCACTTGCTCGTAAAATATAGCTTGTATAATTAATCAAGGTTCATTGAACAATTTCATTTGATAATGTAGGTTTGGCTTTTTAAATAGAAAGTTACATAAAACTATAGTGTGGGACAAACCGTAATAGATCTTTTATTCGATACCGAAACTGGCGTTTCCGCAAAAGTTTGCATTTAATAATATTTTGGTCCTGATTCATCTTGTTTTCTATACCATTAGTTAAGTGTTTTAAGGTTGTGTTGTCTTTAGTTATGAATTTAGCATATGACAAAATTCTAGGAGTTTCTTGTCTTAAAAAGTCTTACTTTACATGAGTCCAAGTATCAATATCATGATACTCACAAATTAAACAAACGTATATATACAAATCGTCCATAAAATTAGTCTTTTTTCTGATCAATTTTCACACAGGCTATCCCTTTTATAAGTTCATTCTTTTAACTCTATTTATCATTTTCTAAATATGAGAGCAAGTATCCGTGTGTTGCGGCGGTGAGATGGTGGGATTGATAGGTCATAGAGTGTGATAGCCAAATACCTTAGCCGTATGGGCTCCGCCCTCAGATTTAAAAATTCGTCGAAAGTATATCGAATGACATCTCTAATGAAAGAACATGAAATTTTAAGAACACTCATATAATTTTTATAATTTATCGATGTACGGTTTTTGAGATAAAAGATTTTGAATAAATTGGAAAAATAAATGATTTATGGGGAGAGAGGTAAAAAATGATTGGTTGAGATTTGAGGAGAGCGAAAAAGTGTTAGGTAAATATATAATTGATATATGGGCATTTTGAAAAAATAAATGTTGAAACTTAAAATGTAAACAAAGGAGATTTGCTTTATAATATAGTATAGATATAGTTGCCTCTTTAGATATAAAAACGCGTGAAAAATAACGCACTTATTAGTGTGTAAACATTTTCTTCAGATTTTTAAATGTGTAGCTTGTAACTTTTTTTTTTACACTTTTTAATATAGGCTATTTGTTCATATTTGCAAGTGCAAACAATTCAACAAAATTTTACGTATTTTTAAAAGGTTCATAGACTAGAGTGCATACAAATGACAAATTTATATTGTAATGATTGTACGCTAATTAAATTAAGTAATTACACATATGACAAATTATATTGTCGTTGGCAAATATTATATGATGCATGTTAAAAATCATGACTTGATTGTGATGGAACAAAAAAACATAGGTACAATGAAGTGATATCTATGATGATGAACACATTTAAATGTTTAAGGATTTGTATATATATTCTTAAGGTTATGATTCACATATGCTTTTAATAATGATGGCGTCTGAAAAAACACACATTTTTTTTATCAACCTTTCTCGCATCACATATTGCATAAGTCGATATGACCCATGGCTTAAGTGGTGAGGTAGTCTATTTTTATTCATTGAGCGGATGTTTGAATCGATCTACGAAATACAAATTAATATTCTGATAACAACAACTGTACCCAATCTCTGAGTAGGGTATGAGGGAGGTGAGGTATGGGGGAGGTGAGATGTAGACAGTCTTACCTCTACCCAAAGGTAGAGAGACTGCTTCCATAAGGACCTCCGGCCAAGAAGATGTAAAAGCCGTCAAAAGGTAAAGTGTTTATACATGTCTGTCGAGACCATGATAAGGCGATATACCCTGTCGAAATACAAATTGATATTCTGATAATCCTCAATTATTAGGGAAACGTAGGTCCAACAACTCTTGAGCGTCGTCTGGCTCAAACAGAAGGTCTTGTAAGTAGTTTTGTGAACATCATTAGGAAATACTACCAAGTGCCAACTTAGTTGGTGTCCTTGGAAGCATGAATATGAAAGATATTATCGTATGCATGTTGTTTTCTTTTTGGTGCTAATATACTTGTATCTCACTATCTCTCATTTGATATACCTCAAGGTGTTTCAGGTTTTTGATGATTATTCTATGGACCGAAACAACTCGCCAAATGGAAATGAAAGATCTTCGGATAGTGTAACATCTCAAATTTTTTCTCTAACGGTTGACTTGAGTCGTTAAGTCAACACTTTGTGTTGGTTAAGTCTTTAGATGATTTAATGCTTATGTGTGATTAATGTGTTATATGTGTAAGGTTTAATGCCTTAAATATGTGTGTTAATGTGTTTAAGATGGTCAAGATGTGTTTAATGTGTTCATAAGTATTCCTGTTAGCTAGTTTGAGCCTTAAATGTGAAGATGTAAAGTTCACGGGTCTAAGTGGTGAAGTGAGAAAGATGTTACAACATAAGATATTCTCTCAAACCCTAAAATCAGTTTTATCTCATCATAAGATATTCTCTCAAACCCTAGGTGCCTCCTTCATAACCTATTCGATTTCAAGAAATTCTGGTGGTGAATCCTCATAGATTTCAGTCCTATAATCTTCCCTACAGGTAAAACATGATTCCTTGTTTGATTGATGATTCGTTTCATTAGGTTTTGTCCATTGATAATTGGTCATAGGGTTTGGGGTTAACTCGATTGAGTTTTGTTGGTGATTAATCATGTTTTCGGATGATTAAATGTCCCCGTAATGTTTATAATTCATCCTTGAATCAATTGTTGTTTTGATAACGTCAAATGGGAATGAAAGATGTCATTTTTATGTATAAAAGTCGGACATAGTGTGAGAATTCGTTTGGCTTTCGTTTGGATGAAAAATAAAGGTTGTTGGTTCGCCCAAGAGGTGCGACGCACCCCTCTAATGGGTGTGGCGCACCTAGTGTTTTTAGGGGAGGTTTGGTATTGTGTCATCAGTGGGTGCGACACACCTTTCAATAGGTGCGGCGCACTCATTGATACCGAGGATGGGTGCGATGAAGGGTGCGTTAAGGAGTGCGGCACACCTTACCTTTTCTCTTGTTGTTCCTTCATCTAGTGCGACACACCTAGCCTATTTGTGTTGAAAATCATTGTTTAATGCTTAGCCCGTTCATCATTCATTCTAGGTTCCCGGGAGTACGTATCAAGCACCGTAAGCTTACGTGAAGTTGTTGTGAGCCCGTATAAGGTAAGATAACTTACTTTGTCACACTGGGGAACACAATAAAAGTGAGATTTGATAATTAATCGTTTTGACGAATATGTAGATATCTCATACATATGTAGGGGTGTGGGAACCATGTGGGGGACGATATGGGTGCTTTAATAGGTTACTTTTACTATACTTATTATGTGGGACGAGAATGAGATTCTATATGATATATGAATTAATAGCAAGTAGTATTCCATCCCTTAGTATTGTTGTAAAGTTGTAATGTATGAATGATGATTATGCAATGGCTATGATGTTTAATATGACGAATGCCTTGTAGCAAATAATAACCCTTATCATAATAATGGAATGTAATGATTGCTTGAATATGTGTTGATTATGTCGATGACTGATTGATTGCTAGGTAGTATCATCTCCATGTTGATTTCGTCGTTGATGATGTTGTTTATTGTCGAATGGCCTATTACATCTAGTTTACTAGACTTGAATAGGAATGATATGTCACGATGCATGATAGGGATTTAATGGCAAATGATGTTGATGACAAATCAATCATATGCACCGAGATAGTCTTAATGTCGAATTAATGATGTGTCTAATGAGATAAAGCTAATGACGATATAATGATATGAGATGTAATAAAGATTAATGTGTTGTGTCGATCTGAGATGACATGTGTTGATATGTGACGATATGTGATGATAAGTGATGATTGTGACGAACTGAGACGAACTCGAGTATAAACTAAGACGAAAAGTGTTAACCTTAACCTATGCTAGTCCTTTGGGGCTAATATGCTGAGTCGATCACGAGGGGGTAGTCATGATATCTCCCGAGTTTGTCGATTGAGTATTCCATCTGGTATGATCAACCAACCTGTGACGAATGGATACTCAACCCTATTCTTGTGACGATTAAGTAGCTAAGCTACTTAACTCTTTGTGACGATCAAGTAGTGTAAACTGCTTGACTTTATGTATAAGTATGATATGATGATGACATAATAAAGTTGATGTATAACGATTAAGTGGTGCAAGCTACTTAAATGTGACGACCAGATAACGTAAGTTACTTGACTATATGTGTAAATAAGATGTGACGATGTAATGATATGATGTCAAAAAATGATATGTGACGACTAAGTAGTTATAACTGCTTAGCTATAGGTAATGATGAATTTGCGTAACCTATGTATTTATATGATATGTATCTAGATGATGTAATAAAGTTAATGTCGATAACTGAGATGATGATGAATGAGACAATTATGACGATTGCAGGTTATAGGCACAATATAGGATGTGACATCCTTTTAGACGATGCTTGAGACGATAATGATGACTTAGCTTGATATATACATCACAGGATTTGATATCCCTTATGTTGATTATTATGCAGATTTTTGTGATTCCGACATGCCTTATATATGATGAGATGAACTTGATGAAATGTTTTAAATGGTGAACTTTTGTCGAACTAACCTGTTATCTTACTCAGCTTTAATTAGCTGACACTTGTTTCGTTGAAATGTGTTGTGTTTCCCAGGTTAGTGGTTGAAGATTGGTGAGATGCATGTGAGGCTAGGTAGACGATTAAAGATGCTTAGCTACTTGCTAGTGACCTCACCTATTTAGACGACACTTGTGAACCTTTATTTTGATTATTGTAATGTCTCGAGTTTTACAAGACATGACCATATGTTGACTTATTTGTCATTTATGTAGTTGATGACATGTGTGAATTTGCTTTATTGTTGCTATGATATGGATTCGTAACACCAGTTTTATTAATTAACAATTCCGCTTGTTTTGATGCGGTTAGACAAAGTTTTTGTAAATCCAGGTTTTTAAAACACGGGTGTTACAGATATAAGCAGAATTAATAATACCGGCATTGGCGGAAGATTTGAAGGACCAAAGGGGGTTATGGTCCCTCCAAAATTTTGGGTCATATTTAGCAATTATATATTAGTTAAGGATAAATAAAAAAATTTATGTGTTTTTACCCTCTCAGAAACAAAACATAGATACAAACAAGAGAAAATCTAAAATCCCCAAAAATATTTAACTCCTCCAATACTATCGTTTAAATTCCGCTGTACATAACTACATATTATGAATTTTACTTTTATAAAAAATTTAGGGTTAATTTGTCATTAATATGCTCACTTGCATTTACATATATATACTTGATATTCTTCTTATCGTGCCATACTTTTCCTAATTTGTATTTGAGTTTTGTTACATATATATATCTAAGTGGGGCTAGCATAACAGATCAGACGAAATCTGTTAAGACACGAACCTGTTAAGGTAAAACACGAACACGACATGTTAACTAATCGTGTCATTTTTTTCAAACATGTACACGATGCGAAAATTAACAGGTTCACTTGTTAAGACCTGT
Organism: Erigeron canadensis; assembly: GCF_010389155.1. Classification (NCBI taxonomy): domain Eukaryota; kingdom Viridiplantae; phylum Streptophyta; class Magnoliopsida; order Asterales; family Asteraceae; genus Erigeron; species Erigeron canadensis. The sequence continues at coordinate 25,165,791 of NC_057764.1, forward strand.
TAACATATATTTTATAGAATTCTTGACTTATATTAAAAAAAAACCTTAACGATACAAAAATTTTTACAAATCTCAACTATTATATAACAATAATAATCTTTACATTCCAAAAGTTCATGGACATTTACCTTACAAAAATCATATATCAAATCATAATATCAATTCTTATATTTAATATATATGTTTAATCTTAACAGGTCCTAAGAGGTCCGGCTCTGTTAAGACACAAATCTTATAAGGTCTTAACAGGTTCGGACCTGTTAAGACACGAAACCTGTGAAGGTCAAACATGAAACTTGTTAAGAACAGGTCGTGTCGTATCGTCTTAATAAGTTCCGTGTAAAAATTGTCAACCTTATATTTGAGTATGATTTTTAGCATTTTTTTTTATGGTAAATATAGATTGATTTGCTATCATAAAATAAGATTGAGTTGGTTTCAAAATTTTTGGTGTACGCTGCATTGGATGAAGTCTGCTAAATTATGTTTGCTTATGACTATTTTTTTGGTTTTTCTTGACTATTAGTTAGAGAATTTTGTCCAATGATACTTACAGATGTATCTAAATTGATGGAATAGCTCTTTTCATTTTGTAATGTTTAAAGCAATCTTGATTACTAATATATCATGAGACTACAATTGTGATACTTTTTCGTGCACAAGATATCTGCCGTGCCACAAAAAAGTGTTGTTAGTGACATAAATTTGAGTGTCACTAATTAATATAATGTTTAGCGTCAAATGTCACTAGAAGTTGTAATTTTATAACGACGCAACTAGATAGTGCCACTAAAAGTTGTGAAATTGATAGTGACACGCCAAAAAGTGCCACTAAAACTCGTTAGTTACATTTTTTTTTTCCGCTAGCCATTCCCGAAAGTGTCACTAAATGGTATATTTGTAGTGTAACGTGATTTGGTTTAGATAACCGAGTATCTGATGTATGACAGTGATAATGTTTTCATTTGAAAGTCATCTGTCAAAATAACATATTGCAAAATGTGATATATATCATTCAAGGTTTAACTAGCATATATATGTAAAGTGTGAGGGGTGAATTAAAAGGTATCACTTCTTTTACGTTATGGCACCTCTAGAAATGAAAAGTTGATTTTGGCCTTTCTAATTGGAGCCCTCAAGTTCTGCGTGTAAAACCATCCCATTTGTGACAAAGCCCTCAAAAGAATCATACAAATTATATTGACATTTTCTATTAAAAAAAGTGGTCTTTCGTATCCGAAATATATATTCTTAAATCTTAGTGTCGGCATCACATTATGAAGTAAGTATGACGCGTTGATGCACATCCCAAACTTTGGGCAAAAATGTTAATTGTATATATAAGATAAGAACAGTCTTAAAATAAGAACGGTGAGAACACTTAAAAAACATCATTTTGATACATTAAAAGTCCATAAAAATACATTGATCCGTCAAAATCGAAAAAATCACGTTTTTTGGTGGATGCGTCATTTTGAAAAATATGCATCCAAGATGGATGCACAAAACAAAAAACATGATTTTCTTGATTTTGACAGGCCAATGTGTTGTTATACACTTAAATAATGATAATTAGTTATGCACTATGTTAGTTTTATGGACTTTTAATGCATCAAAATGATGTTTTTTACGTGTTCTCACCGTTCTTATTTTAAAATTGTTCTTATATATATATATATATATATATATATATATATATATAGGTTTTAAGTAAAATAAAACAAGTATTAATTAAAGTAAAACAATAATTTTTTCTTCAGTGATAATCACCGTGCATCATAAAAATCATCGTACATCAATTGTTCCGTGAATCTTCGTGCATCAATTTAACCATAATCTAATGGTTAAGATCTTGTTTTATTTGTTTTACTTTAATACTTGTTTTACATTATCCAACCCATATATATATATATATATATATATATATATATATATATATATATATATATATATATAGGGGGACATCATTTTGAAAACACCTTAAAAACATCATTTTGATGCATTAAAATAAGAACGGTGAAAATACTCCGGTGAGAACACTCTTAAAATATGTCCAACCCATAAGGTAACACTCCGGTGAGAACACTCTTAAAATAAGAACGGTGAAAACACCTTAAAAACATCATTTTGATGCATTAAAAGTCCATAAAACTAACATAGTGCATAACTAATTATCATTATTTAAGTGTTTAACAACACATTCATCCGTCAAAATCGAAATAATCATGTTTTTTGTTTTGTGCATCCATCTTGGATGCATATTCATCAAAATGATGCATCCAACAAAAAACGTGATTTTTTTTATTTTGATGAATCAATGTGTTGTTAAACACTTAAATAATGATAATTAGTTATGCACTATGTCAGTTTTATGGACTTTTAATGCATCAAAATGATGATTTTAAGGTGTTCTCACCGTTCTTATTTTAAAATTGTTTTTATTTAATTGTCCTTTTTTATATATATAAGGATAATTTGAGACCAACTAAAAAAAGTCCAAAAAAGGAACATTGATTTTCGTAAGTTACACACCACCATCATGATCTACTATGATATACAAGACTTTTTTGTAAAAACACTAAGACTTTTCGGCGACGGGCCCATAGAAAAATCATGTGTAAATTAACTTACACATGTGTAAGTTAATGATCCCAGTTGGTCCTAAAATAAGAGGTGGTCTCAAAATATCTCACCCCTATATATATATATATATAATTGTTAGTTATTTTGAAAATGGTTCCGTACAAATGGCGGGAACAATTGTTCCACCTATGGGACCCCTTTAGATATTGGGGTAAATTATATATCTGCAGGTACTATATAGTATGATTCATGTTAAAAGGCATGACTTGATTTTGGTGGAATAACAAAGGTTTGTTAAAATGAAATTAATCAAAAGGCCTGACTTGATTGTGGTGGAACAAGAGAAAGGTATTCACTATGAAATTATATTTTTATGATGAGAAAGATATACTATGAATGTGTTTCCTTGTATGATTGACCTGTTTATACATACGATTTTTTTTATTTATTTTGTCAACTTTCGATATATATATATATATGAGTAAATTACTGAAATGGTACTTGTGGTTTGGTCGAAATTACTAGTTCCATACCTGTTAGATTTTAATTACGCCCATCATACTCATGGTTTACAATTTTGCACTCAGAAGGTACCTCACGCTAACGATCGTTAGTTGTATCGTTAAATAACTAACATGCCTTGCACGTGAGGTATGAAACGTGTAATATTATACAAACCACAGGTACCATATGTGTAATGTACAATTATTATTTATCAAAAAAATCTAATTTATAAAAATATTTACTATTTTAAAATAATTTATAAGTATTTCAAATTTACAAAATATATATTATTTCTATTGTATAAAAACATAATTAATATATTATATAGTTAGTTACAATTGATAGTTTATTTTATTTTATTTTTATTAAAATCTCATTGAAACTTTAAGAAAGATACAAAGAAAAATTCATGTAGGAATATTTTAATATAATACTAAAAAAAGTAACTCAACTGAAAATGATTTTTATTAAACAATCAATTCAATTTTTATAAATTTTTTTTGCATAATAATAATTAATTAATGTTTTGGCTAGTAATTAAATGTAGGACGTGGAACTCGAACCTTGGTGAAATAACACAAGAATAAAAACATTATTAATGAGCTATCAACCCATTAGTGATAATAATAAATTATTAATATTTTTAAAAATAATAATCTTAGAACTTTAATACAAATTTTTAAAATATATATATATATATATAATAATAATTGTTTTTAATAAATTTATAATAAAATTTGTAAACCATCAATAGTTTTTAAATAAATAAAATAATTTTAGAAGGATAATAGTTTTATTTAAAAAGGATTAAATTAATTATAAAAATAAATATCTTGATAAATAATAAGTGTGATTTACACGGATGGTATATGTGGTTTGTATAATATTACATGTTTCATGCCTCACGTACAAGGCACATTGGCTACTTAACGATACAACTAACGACCATCAACTTGAGGTACCTTCCGAGTGCGAAATTGTACACCATGGGTATGATGGACGTAATTTAAATCTAACAGGTATGAAAATAGTAATTTCGACCAAATCATAGGTACCATTTCAGTAATTTACTTTATATATATATAAGAAGGTTTTTTTGAGAATCTTAATTTCTATTTATTAGATCACATGTGAATTTATTTGTTTACCTGTGAAAACATAATACAAATTTATATGAGAAAATTTTTTTGTTACAAACATATAAACACACGTATTATTTGATTTATTCATGTGAGAACAAAAAAGTAATAAAAAACGTGTATAATGATTTGTAACTCACCCCAATTCATTATCATGATATTATGAAAATTCAAACCATAATTTATACGCCAAGATAATTTTGATAAATTAGATTTCAAAAAACACACCACTTGTTAAGTCCAGATTTACTGGAGTCACTTCAGACATGAAGACTGGAGCCTCAATGAAAATTTGTACAGAAATAATAAAAGACCAGTAAGCATTTTACTTGTATAGGAAATCTGGAGTTCACCAGATTTTAGCTTACTGGATTTCACTCCAGTCCAGATCTATTCTACTAAAAACATTCGCACTGAAGTAAAAACTGAAGTCTGAAGAAAGTGACTGACAAATGGTGGGATCCACTGGCAGTCTTACCAGATCTACGACTGGAGCCTTGTCAGTGTTCTAGACCTTACAAGTTTGAACACTGATTACGAGGAATTGACTTGTTTGCGTTTTCACGCTTTTATCCAGACAACTCATTTGTCCTTTGTTAAATGTTCTTACACACTTGTAAAGGTGGTTGGTTATTCTTGTACTTTAACCAATGCATTTAAGGAATAAATACTATATCCTTAAATGTGTGTAACTTTATATGTACGGCATAATAAATTCATTGCTGAATTTATTTGCTTTAAATACCAAGTCATTTCCCTCGTTTAAATTACTTTTTGCAATTTGGTGAACTTTCCTAAATACTCTCGATCGCAAAAAGGAATACTTCACAAGTTTAAGTATTTCGATCCAAGGAAATTATTTATCAAGTATATCATTTGTAATTCATAGATTGTTAGGGATACTTACACTTGTGTAATATCTTTGTTCCACAACAATCTTGTATTTTATTTAACATCAATATATAAAATACACTTGAAAACTACATTGTGTTCCACCATCTATATATTTACTTATTTATTGTTTTAAGTCTTGTATTACTTATTTATATTCTTGAATTTACATTTAAAGTAATACTAGTTTAATTCCAGTGTATATTTGACTTGTTGTATTTTACATTATTGGGTTAAACCATCAAGTGAGGGACTTACACCAATTTTTTTTTGTAGCATGTGATCTTTTAAAAATTATATAGATCGGTTGCGGCAAATAAAGATATATATTTAACAACTAATGGAACCATCATAAACACTTGTCGGAGTTAGATAGTATATAGTAGAGCTGTAAACGGTTCGGTTCGGTTAGCTAGAAATTTCGAACCGTTTTTCAGGTTTCGGTTCGGTTAGTTAGGAATTTCGAACCGTTAATTTCGGTTACCCGCAAATGGGTTACCCGAAAAAGTCAGATAATTGTGGTTTTATTTTCGGTTAACCATTTATTAAAGTTATGCTAATATAAAGTTTAAGTTTTCAATTATAATAGTCAATTTACATTGTATTAATTAATTTTTTCATGTAAAATAGTTATTTAACTACATTAATATTTTATTTATAAATAAATATCTGATTTTAAATTACTTTTTTCTAACATTATATTTATACAATGCAAGTTTATATTGAAGAGTATTATGATTTACTACTTAAAATGTTTTCTATATGATATTACCAATATTCTTGATAATTATTTTAAACAAAGTAAACAACATTTTATTAACAAGAGTATATATATATATATGTGTGTGTGTATATAACAAAATTACTTACAATATCCAAAACTAATCATAGATTGTGAAAGAAACTTTATAAAATTGTTAATATTTTAGGCAACAAATACAAAAAATTAGTTAAATAGATATGTAAATGATGTATTCATGCAATACATATTGTTTGGGGTAGAATTTTCACTACTAAGATCCTGAATATAATTTACAGTTTAAGTCCTTTTATAATAACTTCGTAATGCCGTATGAAATTAGAGGATCCTTGATCCTATATTGGTAAATGTAATCGTTAATTCAATGTTATCTGGATATATGAGAATCTTGATATCTTCAAGATTTATGATCGAACTAACGAATATACATCTAGTATATTAGATCTTATTTGCAGGAATTAGGTCAAAGACACGTTTTATATTAAAAACGTTTTATAACGGCTAGTCTACCACTTTATCCACAAGAATCGGGATTAAAAACATAATTACTTTATGAAGAATAGTTCTCAACGGTCATACAAGTCAATTCAACGAAGAAGAGTGATTCAAGGGAGATCCCGGATATTTCGGAGATACCGTTCAACATCTAGCTCTATAAATAGAAGGAAGATCGATCTGCACAAGGGGACAAACATACACATTAGCATTTTCACTTCTATAACACTCACTCAGCAATCATCAACAACAACAATTTAGAGAATTAGCATTTTGTTATTCATTCAGTTCTTCATTTCGTTGTAATCAATTGTTCATAAACAAAGATCATAATAAAAGAATAACTGGAGGGTCGAGTGCATCCTCCCGAGTTTTTTTACCTAAGATCACTTAATTGGATCAAGGGTTTTTCCTCGTCAACAAAATTCTGGTGTCTTTACTTTTATTCGCATTTAGTTAAGATTTATACATTATTTTGTTTTGCTTTACATTATCTTCAACCGTTTTCTTATTTACTCAAAGTATTTCGATCTCAAAGATTTTTTCAAACTCGTTTTTAGTACAAACTCTTAGTTTATTTATTTTTGATAAGAAAACTTTCCTTTTTATTTGAAGATCCTTGAACACCAAACCCTACTTACAAATCTTTGGTTCATTAGTTGTCCAAAATCCTTTCTAAAATTATCTTAGGTAATTTTTGACCGAAACACATATATGTGTAACTATACATATATATGGTTATATGTAGACATATATCAAAATTCGGTCCGGTTTGGTTAACCGCGGTTAATGACTATTGAAAACCGTAACCGAACCGTTACACATTGGTTTTTTTGTTTTCGATTTTTTCTGGTTTTGGTTTTTTGGGTTTCGGATCACACGGTTCGGACCGTCCACTGTTGGGGAAATTTTTATTTTTTTTGAGAAACCATCCAATGAAAAAAAAAAAAAAAAGAAAGAGAAATTATCGATCCTATTTATGAACACGTGTCATTGGAATACTGATTGATATTTTCTTAAATTTTGGCCCCGCTCAACTCCCCGTTCATTTACATGGTATAATAGTACATTCAAGGACATTTTATTGACAAGACCAAAATTAAGGTTCAATGGCAAAGATCATAACGTTTTCCCTACATATATTGTTTTTATGAATTTGGATTTAACGTCCGAGACATAATCATATCCTTCAATCCTTCCATGGCTTTATTTATTGAGCAAACAGTTTTTTGGATGGACTTGCTATATTTCTCACAACTTACCAAAACACATTATTGTTTCACCGAGATTATGATAAAAAAATATGATCAACCAAATATATGAAAACAAGCTATGACCATATATGACAAAGGATTGTCCTTGGTAAAACTGACTAGCTAGAAGGTCGTGCAAAGCTTGGCATCAATGGCGTACCAATGGTACTAACGTCACGACGATTTCTTGTTTATACATCAGGGGAAACTTTTTAAAGAGTGTTTTGTTGCATTGTTCAAAACATATAAAGATCCCAAGAAGCTTTGTTTGGGCAATTGTAGTTTTTAGTGTACCCAATCTTAGACCATGTTGAATTTTGGTCTAACTCGGATTATAAGTAAGCTAGAGGACAAAATTTTTTCATCTAAGTTGTTGTAGCATGAAGCTACCTTTATATCTCAAGTTATATATAAGAAAGAAAAACAGTTGTCTAGGATATAATTAATTTATGTTAATACATACATAGTTTTTCACATGTGAAATCATAGTTTTTTACGTGTAACATTATTTAGCGTCTTTTAATCAATTTGATGAAAGTTTAAGCATTTTCAAGATTAAAGCTTAAGATTACTTCTCGCATTATTAATTATTTCTTAAACAACCCTTTCGCTGCATAATTCAACTTTTTTTTTTTTAACAACGAATTAATAATTAGTAGTTAGCATTCGCACCTTACATATAGATATATTAAATGATCTTTCTAGCTATTTGATGAATAGATCCTTATGATTTATGAAGGCACGAGTCATCTCAATATCTTAAATCATAATAAGTCCATATCCTCATGACTTGTAATTTTATAAATTTCATTTATTTTTTTACTTCATCTCTCAATTTGTCCAAGTATATATTACCATATTCAATTTGTCCAAGTATTCCTAAATTTTGTTATAAAGATTTATGGTATCATATCCTCATGACATATACATTTCATTTGATTTTTACTCGGTTATCTCTTAATTTGTCCAAGTATTATGCCTATTACCATATTTTGTTATATAAATCTATACTCCTATATAAAGATTATCATCCCTTCCATTTTTAGAAATAGTTACTCAAATGTCACAGGAGAATTTACCAAATTGCCCCTTAATAAAAACCCACTATGGAAAGTGTTTTATAAATTACCAACTTTGCCCTTAATTAATTAATTTACACCATAAACCCTTATTTTAATACTTAACACTTTAAACCCCTTATCTTTTAAAACTTTTCACTATCACAATTACATCAACCTACACCATTTGACACCGCCACCACTACCAACAGTACCATCACCGTCACCACTAGACCGTCTTCTACACCACCGCCGCCGCATTACGGGGACACCATGTTCGTATTTATAAATGTAAAACTAGAAAGGTATATGGTTACCCATCAAACAACCTCGCTTTTGGTGACATAGTACTATAGTAGTGAGTCGGTAGTATGATAAATTTATAATGTCTTTGCATGTGATACGATACGAGCAATTGAGCAAGTGGAAAAAGTATACTTTTATCAAACGCAACAACATTTATCGTCAGAAACGGTTAGTTCTCGGCCCAACCCAAGTATTTCCTTTGGGCTTTTTCTCGATCTAATTGACTACCGAGTAAATAAATTGGTTTGTATTTGGATATGCTTTTTCTTGTGCCTTTTATCTATATTTCTATACTCCTTATTAAAAAGAGTAAATTACACTTTTCATCCTTAAAGTTAATACGTTTTTCACTTTTCGTCCCTTAAGTGAAAATATTACAATTTTGACCTTAAAGTTGGCAGATTTTTTCAGTCATCGTCCCTCGTCAAACGTCGTTAAGTTTCAGCTGTTAAGTCGGACACGTGCAAAACACGTGAGGGACTGAAACTGCAAAAAATGACAAGTTCAGGGACAAAAACTGAAATTTACTTTTCTGTTGTCATCATCTTCATCTTCTTGGGCTGACTTTCGTCGGAAAATTCGCCGGAAAATTTAAAATGCCGATATCTCACTTGTTTCTTCGAGTTAGACCTCGAAACCACCACCAAACTTCTCAAAATTAATTTTCGCACGAATCCTAACAAAAAAAAAATCTTAAAATGTCGATATTTCATGAAATGTAAATTAAAAGTATCATAAATGAAATTGTAACCAAGACCCAGTTGACCAAAAAAAGCAACAAACTAGCATGGAACTTGTACGAGCTGGCAACTTTGAGTGCGAATAACTTATAACCGAAACGAGATCCAATGAATCGGTTGTCATACCCGAATTCTTTGTACCTCAATCTACTAATCTAACTATTGTAACAACTTAATAACCTTAACGATTGACCAGTAAACTATATCGAAAACCTTACGATGAAACTAACATCTAACTAAATCGCCAAAAATGAAAGGTAACGAATCGCTATGAAACTTAACACAATACTAGATGAATCAATAGTAAACTTGTAACAACTTTCAGAATGAGATTTCGACGTAAGGATTTAACGAACAACGGATTTAAAGTTTCTATACAAAATATAGAACAAGATCTAGAATCAACTAAATGACGAACTGTAAATTGCTTTGAACTTCTATTATACAAACTAAGAATCAGGTGACGATGATCGGAATTTTTGATCTGAAATAATTAAGTTGTCGGGTCTTGTTAGGCCTCCTGGTCCTTTCGTCCCTCTTTGCTCCCTTTTATATATATTTATAATTTTTCGATCTTATGTCTTTGCCTCATTGACAAAAACTGAACCCACATGAAGGTCTATCCCCATTTTGTACTTTTCTATTTGGTGCAAAGCTTATGGAATAATAAATGAGGCACACCATTGGTGTCTTAGTGAGGAGCACGTACACCTAATCCAACATGGACTTATTTGCGAAAATAGAAATATTGCATTCTTGAAACAAGCTAAATCGTACAGAAATATTGCCCAAAATCCATGTTATGGGTATCTTGAGTTTTCCGGCAAGTGTTGAATTTGAAATCTTTTGGTTAGGATTCGTGGGGAAATTAATTTTGAGAAGTTTGGTGGTAGTTTCATGGTCTAATTCGAAGAAACGAGTGAGATATCGGCATTTTAAGTTTTTCGGTCAATTTTCTGACGAAAGTCAGCCGAAGAAGATGAAGATTATGACAACAGAAAAGTAAATTTCAGTTTCGTCCCTGAACTTGTCATTTTTTGCAGTTTCAGTCCCTCACGTGTGTTGCACATGTCTGACTTAACGGCTGAAAGTTAATGACGTTTGGCGAGGGACGATGATTGAAAAAATCTGCCAATTTTAAGGTCAAAATTGTAATTTTTTCACTTAAGGGACGAAAAGTGAAAAACGTGCCAACTTCAGGGACGAAAAGTGTAATTTACTCTATTAAAAATTATGGCTTTTTATCTGGAAAGTACCTCAACTTGTCACTTTTTACTTTATTGAGACACAAACAAAATTTCGTCCTATTGTGGGGAAAAAAACCGGCTAAATCAACTATATTTGGTCTTTTATTAGGGGGTGTTTGGTACAATGGAATGGAAAGAATGGAAAGGGAATGAGAAAGACTCTCATGTTTGGTTGTAATGGAGAATGGAAAAGAGAATCGAGAAGTGAGAATTGATTCATTCCCTAAATTCTTTATAAAATGTAGAGAATGGATGTGAATGAAATATATATATTTTTTTAGTTTTAGTGATGTTATATGTATTAAATTTGGTTATTATTTAAAATTTTGTATTTTTTATATATTCATTCTCTGCTTGTACCAAACGACGGAATCCATTCTCTTTCCAAATACTCATTTTCTTTCCCACTATATTCATTCTCTATTACATTTTTATTTTCTTTGATTCACTCCTACCAAACACCCCTAGGTAGCCAGTCATTTTTCATTTTTATTTTTATTTTAAATTATTTTATAATTCATATTAATGATATGGATTTCATCTGCAAATAATACTCGAAACTCATTTGACCATCTTCTAATTCTAACAACCATCATCATCATCATATCGGAAAAGACATGTGAGGAGTAACAGATTTAATTAAATTCTACAAATAAAAGCAAGCTACAAATTTGGCACGTACCCCTGGTAAAAACCTACAGCAACAGACGTTGCTATATGAGTTGTTGGGTGCAAGCACCAATTGTCTATTCTTTTTCCTAAACTTTATAGATATTTTCAATTTAGCAATCACACCTTCAACAAAGATTTCCAACTACCAACAAACACACACTTCTCCAATCAAATCATTAGATATAAATATATAAAAATGGATAGACACCACCACAATGATCCGGGACACCACCACGAACAACCACCACAACCTGCAGGTTGCAGTCCACCACGTCTCTCACTAAGCAGCACCACCACCATCTTTTCGCCGGGAAAATTAAAAAGGTGATATCTTCTTCGATTCTTCGAGTTAAGACACAAAGTTTGTACCAAAACATTCAGAAATTGATTGCGTAAAAACCCTGATCAAAAACAGTTTCGATTTAAACTCGCCGGAAAATTTGACTTTTCGCCGGAAAAATTATAAAGGTGATATCTTCTTCGACTCTTCGAGTTAAGACACCAAATTCGTACCAAAACACTCAGAATTCCAATCCGGACAAACCCTGACCAACTAAAAGCAATTTTGAACCTCGCCGAAAAATTCAACAACTTGTCAGAAAACTCAATGTCAATGAAACCTAATCAATCAGGAATCTGAAAGTGAGGAGGAGGAATAAGAGGGGAGGATGGGAATTTAGATGGGAATTAATTATTGAATTCGGTTAATGATGGATCTGATCTCATCTGATCCGATAATTATCAAGAAAAAGAATGACAGAATAACTATCATTTGATGATGATGATAAAAGCTTAATTTAATCCTTAAGTGGGGTGTAACGGGTCTAATATATTGTTAAGTGGGGTTCATGGTGTAAACATGGCTGCCACATAAGTAATGACCGGCCCCATATCATGTCTCAGCCGGTACAGACCTATAATACTTTTTTTAGCCGGTTTTTGTCCCCACAATATGACGGAATTTTGTTTGTGCATCAATAAAGTAAAAGTGACAAGTTGAGGTACTTTCTAGATAAAAAGCCCTAAAAATTATCCACCCATGTTGAAAGTTTACAAAATTTGGGACATGCGATTTTACATTTTTGCCCTTTCTCACCCCTTTAGTCTTCTCTATACCCTAAAACACACACAACATATTCATATAGAGTCGGGAATTATGGCGCTACAACGTCTATTAATATGGATCCCGATCAAGCAAAAGTCGTAATTAACGAGATCAAAAGATTTCAAGATTAAGAGGTCGTAATTAACGATATTAAAATATTTTAAGATTCCAACAATCGAAACTCTCTCAATAATATCCGCCGCAACGCGCGAGTAACATACTCATATATGTTCATAAATCATAATAAGGGTTAAATATTTGCAGTTGCCGGTAGTATTCAGTATTCACCAATTTATGGTGTATTTCTACAATTAAAGGCTGTTAGTGTTTGTTATACTTATACATGGAATTGGGATAGAAAATGGTTTTAAGGTTTAGATATAATTTATTTAGGCGATGTTTGGTGGATGTAGTGTAGAGTTTTGGGTTTAGACATGATAAAGTTTCTCTGTTTCATGAAAAAGAGGTCTTGGAATTAGTATAAAATTAACCAATCAAATGTCGCTATTCTAAAATCCTCCCTGATCAAGATTCTCTTCTGTATTTTTTATCGTAGTGGTATAGTGGTTCAAAAGAAAGGTGAAAAGTTTGAGTTCTCAGGTTCATTGAAAATTAACTTGAACGTGAACGTTTAATCGCCAATCTGATCATTAATAAAAACCTCTACTAAAAGCATTAACCAAAATTAGTACATCAAACAAAATGACCACTCCTAACAAAAAGATAATCAAGATCTTGTAATTCATGTTTTGACCCTCTATAAACATTAGGCTTTTCACTAACTTTATTTAATGTCAACTTAGAATGCATCTATCATATGTTGAATTGAAATCTTATTGCATTAACATGTTCTATAGGACTTTTGTTGCGTGTTTGTGATCACAATTTGAGGGTTATGTATTATTATTTTTTACATGTTTTCAACCTTTATTTTTTTTCTCCCAATGTGATGTTGTTGCTGTTTCCACTGGAGATGAAGGTGGAAGATGATCGAAGGTGATTACAATCGACGATGAAGATGCTGATTAGAGATTCAGAAGTAATGGATAGAAATGCCCCTCCGGTATACGTTTAATTTTAATCAGGGTTGTAAAACTCGGCCAACTTGGCCGGGAACTCAGAATCAAAATCGGATGTTAAACGGGTCGAGTTGACTGGAATTAGGTGAAAAGTCAGTCAACGACTTGGTCATTTGTAAAACTCGGTCAAAGTCGTCTGAATCAATCAAAAATAGGCCAAATCGGTCAAGAATCGGGTCAAAACTCGGGACAATTTGGTTAAGAAATTTTTTTGCTTTTTTATAAGAAAAAAAAAATTCCAAATTAGTTTAAGTTTACGTTTCTAATGAATGAAGTTTGAAGTTTGCAATATTATATTAAAATTTTTAATCAATTATGCTCTAAGTTTGAAGTCTATTCCATATAATTTCAAAAACAATAATTTTTGTATATAAAAACCTAATCCGGGTTCTCCCCGATTCTGATCTGACTTCCACTGATCCGGTCCGAACCCGAGTCACGAGTTCCCCAACCTTGATTTTAATCTATGGATCAAAGTTCCCTTAATTTTAACTTTTGTTTTTAGTTTTAATGTTGACTTTCGCTATCTGACCCAAATTTAAAACCTAATTTTAGATTAACTCAATTACTAAATATTCGTTTGTCTATAAAAAATTGACTAAATTCAAACAGTTTATTATGAGTATTCTATTGAGATATTGAAGTAACAAAAAAGGAAGGAAAAAAGAAAGAGATTATGTCATCGGAGTGTAACCAATTATGACTAAATGGTTATGGAGTGTAATGACTTTTTAAAATGGCTATCTGATGTAAGTACCTTCCATTTCCGTTCTTTTCATGTATCCTACCGGTTAACATCCTATTTGTAACTGGTAATGCCATGTTGGACGTAAAAAAATATGGATTAGGGCACCGGAGTATAACCAACTATGAGCAAATGGTTATGTAATGTAGTGACCTACGAAAGTGTTAAATTGATGTAAGAACCTCTTTGTTTTGTTCACCAGATGTATGCTACCGGGTTACTCCGACGACTTTATACTCCGGTCATCTTCTCCGGCCAATTTCCGACACTATCTTCAGTAACAAAAAGTTTTTCCGGAGAGCAAATGTGAAACTGTAACTCAATGTCTAACTTAAATCCCAAACACAATTCAACACTAGATATAGATAGATGCATATATACATTTATTGATTTCAGAGCATGATTCAATAATAATGATATAACTTTCATTTTTAAAGTTTCAAACTAGATATAAATAGATGTATATATATACACACATATTTATAAATGCACTGTACGTAGATATGGTCCTCCTATTTCCTCTTCGAAAACAAATCCCAAATCTTATTCCTAAAATCAATTTCATTTCATTTTTTCTGCATTCAAAAATAAACAAATTTTTATATCACATCACGAAATTGAACACCATTTTCATTCATTACACATAAATATACGAAAACTATATCATAAATCTATATCTATGTACCCAACGTTGGTTTACAATGGGGTAGGGGGGGGGGGAATGGAAGAAAAAATGAGACCGAGACCACCCACTACAACCTTTTCGGTGTCTAAGACCATCCACCATCCATCTCGTCAGAGTTCACAACCCACAACTGTAACCATGACCGTACAACAGGTCAACTGGCACATGAAAAGAATAAAAATGAAAGGTTCTTACATCAGATAGCCAGTTTTAAAGGTCACTTCATAACATAACCATTCAGTCATAGTTGGTCATAATCCCAAAGTAAAATTAACATTGTTACCGGCTACAGGTAAAACAGGTCAACTGGTACATTAAAAAAACAGTACTTACATTATATAACCAATTTAAAAGGCCACTAGTGCCATAATTGTAAAAAGAAAACCCACGTACCTATTTTCTCTGGTCACCCAGTCATGGATTCCGATTCCGAACGCCAGCCATCCGCCAATCCACAGTAAGTTTTTTACATTTGTATTTGGTTTATATATCTTATATATTTATATTTATGTTATATTTGTGAAGTGATTACCCGGCCCTTCTGTTTCGATTTTCTTAATAGTATTATTAGTTGGTAGGTTCTATTGTTCAGCATTGTGTGATTAATTAGAACCAGAATTAATTAGTAGTTAAACAAATAAACAAATTGATTAGTAATCAGGGACTCTCAAGTCATTCAACCAGAATCTAGTTTGGTTAGATACAATATCCTTGATTAAAATTTTAAAATCAGTTTGAATTATTAATATTAAAATTTTAAAATCTACTTTACTTGACATAATTCAATTCCATGAATAACAAATTTGGTATTCACTACTCGTATGTGCAATCTTATCGGTTGGGACCTTAGTTGCGTATTACTTTCTATGGATACATGTATGTGCTTATCAACATAAGTGCAATAACATGAAGGTTCCTACCCGTTACATTGGACTTCTTGTTATACCTATCTTTCAATCGTGGTGCAGTCAGTCATATCCCACTTAACCCCATCTGGTACTCTATCATATGAGTAAAATTTGAAATTCTAGTTTCCTAATAGTTTATTTTTTTACGTGATTTAGTCATGTATCCAACTTGGAACCTTAGCGAGTTATCCAACAAGAGTTTGATCTATTTAGAACTAGCTAGTATCGAAATTAAACGTGTATATGTAGTATATATATATTCATGGAATTTTGAATTGGAGATCTGTAATTATTTTTCGTTGAATTTCATGTATAAGTATATTATTGTGTTTTTGGTTTGGTTCGTGATTGTTTTGTTTCTTAAAGATTGTTCTGGTATATGAATATGGTTTGGTTCGTGATTTTTGTATATATACTTTTCACTATTAGAGGAATAGAGTATGCTTGCTTTCCCATATATTTACTTCTAAAAAATATTGTTCGAATTTTATTTGAACATCACGCATATTCAGTGATGGGAACTTGTTTACATGCGCCACACAACATGGACATGGACATCGCTTTGGTTTTGCATTTTTTCCTTAATAATGTATATCTATTTTTCAATTCCTGCAAGTATTTTTTCCTCTTTACATAACTATAGCACTTAACTTTCTAGGATTCACTTTTTACCATATATTCCACATAAGTAACCACCCCCTATGTGTGCAAGGGTAACAAAGGAGCAAAATGTTAGTAATTTTGTGTATTGTGTGTTAGACAGTGTGTTATTATGTAAATTTTGCAACAATCACGACTTTTGATACTTTAAACATGGAAAAACCAATAAATACCATGATATCTACAAAAAGCGACTACTATTGATTCTACATTTATTATATTGCTGATCACAATTTTACTACGTATTTTCAAGTTTTTACATCTATTTACTCATCTTATCAGGTTGATATGAATGTAGAATCTTATAGATGAATGGAAATTTTTTAAATGGATATATAGATATAAATATTGATGCAGAAAAATTGCATAGATAATATCTCATACATTGTCATCATCCGAATATCCATAATTAAAAAAAAGAAAAGAAAAAAGATATGAAGCCCAGATTTTCCCAAAATCTATGAATTCTTTGAGTATCAAACAATAACAAAAAGATAAAAGAGAGATAATATTCTGTGAATTGATCTAGCAAAAGCTAGTATACTATATCCAAAGATCATATCTTTTCAGCAAAAGCTAATATACTATAGTACTATACCCTATTCCTGTCTCCCAGTTTTTTACAAATGTACAAAAACAAATCATTTTCATTAGCTATTTTGGCCTTACTACCTCTACTGTTCTACAGAGAAAAACAAGTAGTAAACACGGCTATGAAAATCATGGCCATGATGAGATAATAGACTGGCTTGGTATCCTCTTGAATAAACACTTCAATGCCAAGCAAAAGTGGAGCAAAGAAAGCACAATATACGCATGAGCATATTAAAAATCTGATATAGCTTCTATTCCCGGGATCTTCGGTGGCTCTAAGATAATTGATCAAAACAGCGATTCCCGATGCACAACAATACAATAACGCGAGCACCGATATTCCCACAGCTATCATATGTTGTCTCATGAACGAATCTGAATACTGACCCATTAGAGTCGCCATGATTCCATAGAGAGATAGTGACATAGCTAGAGCTATGCCACCAATCTTGCACATGTCATCACAAAATCTCCTGTTAAGACACATGCAAAATAGTTTAGACATATATGAGCATCATTTCAAGATACATTAAAATATAAGAGCAAAACACATTTAAACAATGTATCAAGAACATATAAAGCTCAATGCATAAACCGAATGGGGCATATTATAATTACCTTAAAGACGACAAATCACCAAAACAAAAATCCCAATAAAAAAAACTGAATTGCATGCATAAAAAGCTTAGCATAGTCTATCTACATCAAATCAATAATAAATGATGCCAAACAACAAGTAATGACTTTTATGCAATACAAAGCATACACATAGTGCAAAACGACTTCAAAAATACTTAATCCATAATAACAACAGAAAAACACCTATTTCACAACAATAAACAACGCAAAACAGCCAGGAACGATTATGCAACAAAACATACAAGTAGAGAAAAACAACTTCAAAAATAGTTCATCCATAATAACAACATAAAAAACACCTTTTTCAATATAATAAACAACGCAAAACAGATACAAAAGAATGACATACGCAACAAAAAATAAACAAATGGTGGAAAAATAACTTCAAAGATATGTCATCAATACTACCAACAAAAGAACAGTTTATTCCCATATCACAACAATAAACATTATCACAAAAACTGAAACTGGGAAAAGGCAGTAAAAATTAGCTAGTCATATAGCAATTGGTTAATTTGAATAACTTAGAGAAGTTTATGTATAATGACACAACACAGAATAATAAATAATCAAGAAATAACATCAATTAAAGTTGCAACAAACCTGAATAAGAATAAATTAAAAATAAAATATAAGAACTGGAAACTTGGAAAGTACCGATCATCGTTAATAGTAGAGGATTCCTGCCACTGTCTTTGGAAACGCTGCTGTGTTTGGGTCCTGTATGTATAAAATGGCAATCGGAAGATATAATAACGACTGGCAAAATCAAAACAATAAAGAATAAACAAATAATGGATATCAAGAGACTAGTGAAACTAGAACAACTAAAGATATAATCATATCTCAAAAAACATCCACATTGAGCAGAATAAGTTTTAAGTTTTCCTTGATGACAGAAAAATAGTAACTAATCAGGGGGGATACATACAATTCCAAAAAAAAAGCTTATATGGAGTAATGCATAAGCAATTTATCAACTGGCGAGTGGCGACAAAAATACGAAAGAAAGTTATAGATTGAAGGACTAGTAATCCTTTAATCAATGCATACAAAGCTGATTGATATGCCAATATTGCAAAACAGACCAAGCACATACATTACTTAATCTATGATACATCATATCACACAATTATCACAGGGAAGTACAAGAAAACTTCATACATGATGCCTATAAGGCTATAAATTAAAACTGGAAAGCATAAAGCATGTATCAGGTACTTAATTGAACTATATAACTTTGTAACTCGAAATTACCGATCATGATCTTCTTGATTAAAAGTTGAGGACGGCTGCGTCCTTGCTTGTGATAGCTGCTGTGTTTGGAATCTGAAAACAAATAATTGCATATAATCCATATCTCAAATAACAACAAAATAAGTTAATTTTTCCTTGATGACAGAAAACTAATCAGGGATGATACACACCATTACAACAACCGGAAAAAAAAAAAAAGAAAAAGAAAAAAGAAAGCAATGAGAATTACAAAAAAAAGACATAAACTAAAGGACTAATACTCTTTTAAGATCAATGCACACAAGGCTTACAAAACAGACCAAGCACATTTACTGTCTGATGCATAAGATGGCACAATGATCACATGAAGTAGAAGAAAATTTCATACCTAATGCCTATAACTTAAAGTTAGAAAGCATAAAGCACGAAATCAGGTACTTAATTAAGCCATATAACTTTGTAACTTGAAAGTTGATGCCTATAACTTAAAACTAGAGGGCATAAAGCACGAAATCAGGTACTTACCCATCATGAGCTGATTCTGTTGAGGACTGCTGGCCCCCTGATGGATGTCGGTGCCTCATTTCATATCTGAAGATGTGTCAAGTCATTAGCACAAATTCGGTGTATTTAAGAATAACAGATTACACAAGCTGAAAACGAGAACTGCATATACACCGAGGTGCAACACTAGTGGTTCATTCAATTACAAAGAAAGTAGGGATGATGCACTCAAAGCTATCATTACGATACAACGACAAATCACCAAAAAAAAAAAGATTCCCAATCAACGCTTAACACGGTCTATCTACAACCCAATCAACAATAAATGATGCCAAACACCATATAATCAAATCCAAATGATAAAATTTTATCACATTCCAGTAAACAATTCCAATGCACATAAAGAATATTAATCTAGTTATGAAAAATAATTCTTATTTTAAAAGTATTCTCACCGAATTATATAAATATATATATTTATCTAATTAATTAACTATGAAAAATAACAAGTGATTATTATGAAAAATAACAAGACGACCTTGCGTTAGTATCACCGTTATTGTGGACCGGTGGTGGCAGAACGGCAGCGTTATCCGGTGCGGAAGAATACGACGGTGGAACGGACGTAGTGTAGGTGTTTATAACTGAGTAAGTGTAGTAGAAGGTGTTATGTGGTGACGGAATGGCATTGTTGTACGGCAGTGAAACGTCGGGTCGGTAATACGTAAGATACGGCGGTGGAGCGACGGATGAGTACGTATTATATGGTGGTGGAACGGAAGTTGGGTTATAGGGTGGTGGAATGACGGTTTTGTACGGGTGAATCAGGGCAAAAGAGTCAGTAGAATGCGATGGTTGGTCGCCGGTGGGAGGTGGTGGTTGATTGACGGCTGAGAAGCTGTCGCTTTCTTCTTCCCGGCGACTTTGGTTTTTAGCCATGCCGATTTGCACGGTGACGGTTACTAGAGTGATTTTTATGCTGTTAGAATATATGTAAATTTTGTTACAATATGCATTAATTAATCTTATCCTAATATAATAGGTCTGATATTTCATCAAAATAGACTATTCTTAATTTAGAAATATTAAATACAGCCTTAAGGATCTTCCATATTAAAAGTCTGACCTTGATTTTTAATAGTATATGTACAAACAATTTATATACCTTAAACACAGCTCTAAGAGCTGTATTTAACAAACCCTTTTTAATTAATTCATTATAATGCAATTACCTTAATACTCCGTATGATTTTTCTTTTATAAGAAAATTTACTGATACTTGAGTAACTTATTTTACCGTATTCATCTTGAAAAAATTTAATATATAATCTATCTAAATAATTGACTAATTACAACTATATAAAACTAACAATTATAGAATATGCAGCTAGATTATAAAATTTTTCATACATAACTATTTTTTAACGGGAAATTTAGATTGTTCCCAAGCAGTGGCCGACCTGATTATTTTCACATCAGGCGAGTTTAAGATGGTATGTTTAGTATTGCATTTGACGTGTAATTAAAGTTTGAGTTTGCTTTTGTAGATTAGTTAAACTTTGAGTTAATCTGATCTAACTTTAATCCTAATATACTTACACTTGTGTTCCAAAATAAGCATATACTTTGCCAAATACTAAAATAGGCAAAAAGGTTTTTGTGTCGATGTCAACGTTTCCAACTTTTTAACTCGATAAAACTTGGCTGAGTTTAAATGGCAATAATATGGCATTTATATATAAACTTTTAGGGACGAAAGCGGGGAGTAGTGAACACTAAAATTGATCTAAACGGAATAACAAAACGGGATAGACATGTGAGAGGGTATAAATCGAATTGAGCACCATGGCCCAAAGCATTTGACTATGTGACGTATAGGAATTAGCATCAAACAAGCCATTGTGGACATTCGAACGAGCCATAATTATTTTGTGATTCGAGTTGTGTTCTACAAGCTTGAATTATAGTTTAACACTTGGTTAGTGTTGAATTATATGAGACTTGAGACTAGTTTTGATTTGGACTCTACGTGTCAGAAATCAACCCTCCGCCTTGTTAAAAATTGATTTCTTTCTACTTTTGTTTTATTGAGTTTATTATAATGCATACATTATCGATCTTAAAGTCGAGAATTAATTAGTTAATTCTTTTGTCACAACTAACCAGCATTTCTTCAACAATTTACCCAAGTCAGTCTTTCTTGTTGCACTTGCACATGCATCAAACTATAAGTAACGTTAAACTAAATTTTCAACCCCTAAGCTAATAAAAATGTATCGATTTGTATTTCAAAATAAAAAGGGTCAACTATATATTTTCCCCTACTCCTAGCCAAGTTAGGGGAGTAAAGTTGCACTTGCACAGATACAAAATTAGGGGCTACCAAAGGGTTGAAGAACTAAAACAACTACAAGGAAAAAAATAACAAAGAATATAATCGAACTCGCAAGAATAAACAATGTGGGAAACCAGCAAAGCCTCGAGTGCTTCGATTGTGAATCATTGATTTATTTTGCAACCCCGAATGTATGGATGATCAAACTTGATGTATTTGACCCAATACGAACGGTACCTAGTCATAGCCAACTCTAGCCATGGTTTCATGTTACCATTGTAGTGAACAACAGCTGCATTTTCAATGTCACTCTTATCGATGCTAGGATTATAGCCAAGACCAAGTACATGCCAAGATTTGTCAAGTGGATGTGTAAGCCCATAAAACGTCATCAATCCTGGAGGTAAAGTTCCAAGCTTCCATAGAACCCTGTCTTCATTCTGATCCAGCAAAAGAACAAAACATTAATGGTAAGACCCAAATCAGTGGTAAACACCCTTGCCTCTGGTAAACACCCTTGCCTCTGAAGATAGAGGTCATGGGTTCGATCCTCATCCCATGCAAAGGTTGGAAGGCCTTTTCTACCATTTAGGTAGAAACTAGAAGCAGCCTCTCTAGTTAGGTAGAGGTAAGGTCTGCCTACATCTTAACCTCCCCCATACACCGTCGAGGTATTGGGGCTCAAAACCCGCGGAAGGCGGCACCGAGCAGTTACTTACTTACTTACCCAAAGCGTAGCTTTACTGAATATAAAAGTAAATTTTGACGAAATACAAAACTTTTGCCAGCTTCCGAGAGGAGCCAACATCTACAAGTGACACTAATTCAATGATCTGATCAAGCATGCCAAACCACATATTATAGTCCCTAATATAGGTTTATCTAAAATAGATATAATTTGACTACCTACATTAACCATGAAGATGATACCAGTACCAATAGTTCAAGAAATAATGCAAGTCAAACACAATAGTTCAAGAAATACTAAATGAATAAAGGATGAGAAATCTTACCATATTTTGCCACTTGTGATAAATCCCAGTTATATCCCACTTTTTCCACTGCTTGAGGTCAAACACATTCATTCCGTAAGCCCATCCACATGCATTTGGGTCAAAGTTACGGGCAATATGGGGATTCGAGAAATTTAAATACTTATCAAAACGGTGAAAACTTTCACCACAAGTTTCAACAGCGCCATTGACTTTTCCATGAAGGTCAACCTTCCACAACCCAGTCAAATCTTTCTGAACAACAATATCATCGTCAAGAAACAGGATTTTATTCAGCTTAGGATAAACTTGCGGTAAATAAAACCGAAGGTGATTCAGCATTGAAAGATACTTTGGGTTCCTATATTTCAAATTGGAAGATCCAGCTGAGAGAGTTGTGTGATGATCTGCCTTGAAGTAAAACTCCTTCATTGCAGCAGATTCTAATTGGCGAAGAACAGGACAGTATGATGAATTTAGCCACTTAAATTCATCAACATTTTCTACATGGATCGTGGCATTACCAGGAGGGTTTAATAAAAACCACATATTCATTGCTCCAAAGTTCAATTTATCAGAAACAAGATGAAAAACATGTTTCTCTGGCTCCTGTATTTACAACCAAGAAAACATTGTTAGTCCAATAAATCAGCTGTTAACTTTTCAAAAGTTCCCTATTGTATCAAATATTGGTTCTTTACATAGCTAAATTTGTTACCAAACTCACCCAGATGTTGCATCATATACTAAACCATCATACCTCACTTTCATTGTAAACTGAACATAGTGCCAAAAGAAAATTGTACTTTCCAAAATTTGGACAAACTGTTACTACGTGAACGTAAAATAAATAAAAAATAAAAAAATTCTGACTAAAATAGCTTCATCCAAAATGGCTCATTATTAGCATCTTTCCTGTCTTTCTTTTAACATTAACACTAGAATAATGAAGAATTATTATTTTCAAAAGAAACATGGATTCCAAAAAATGACAATCAAAATATCCATCTCTCCTTCCACCAAACCATAAAGTTACATTTATAACTTGGATGGATGGAGTGTATCAACAATCACACTCTATATGAATCAATCATTGAATGTAGTATCAGTGATGCAACAATGACAAAAAGGAGCTCCAAAAAGACTTGCTGATAAAGGTAACAATTTCAACCCACTTACTTACGAATGAGTCGATTAGTGTGTCAAACGAGTCAAAAGTCCCCCAAGTATATTTATAATACATAAGAGCTCCTAAATAATACAATAATTTAGATTTTTCTTGAAAAGAAAACAGTTTTAGTTTTCATAATTGACAGTATGACACTTAAACCAAGTATAAAAAAAACACATATTTTAGACAAAACTGTGCTGGTCAGCCCAAAGATTTTCAGCCTGTACCAAATAATCACCCATAATAACTATCCATTTCAAGACAAACCCATTTGACAGATTACCCAACCCCATCTGAGTTAACAGTTTGCCAAAGCTACAAGAATATATGAGATCATATACAGATATTTACCTTGGCATTCATGATTGTAGAGTTGACGACCACCGATGCAGCCAATACATTATCAGAGAAGAGAGCATAGTGATATAGACTTGGATTTTCAAGATTCTCACTTTTAGGGAACTTTCTCTTCTCAGGTGAGAGAAGGTAATACTCTATCGTTAGGCGCATTGATAAACAATGAATTCCATTTGGAATTGTTTTTGCCGCCAACTGGCTTAAAAATGTGCTCTGCTTTTTCAGGCTACGAACTTGTTCATCTGCTGATTGAAGCATAGCTCTCAGCTTCCCCGTAACCAATTTGCAATCATAAAGTTGATCTCTAGCTTTTGACAGCAACTGACCCATGGCTTGGATTTTCTCCGGGGCACTATAGTCAATATCAAGGAAACCCAAATTCAAGATACTAAAAAAGTCTTAAAAGGGATTTGGGTGTGCGCAAAAAGTGGTTAAATATTAGGAATCATAAAGTTGCTTTTGAAAAAAACAAACAGCAGAAAAAGTATTGGTAGAACAGGGCTAGAAGTATCTTATAAAGGTTAAAGGGGTAAATAAGTAGTTTCATTTTTCCTTCTAAAAAATCAACTGCATTGCCACTAGTATGCAAATGAGATATTAATAACATAATCAGAGAATCAAAAACAGGGTATATATTTACAAACACTACGCAGTTGATCAGCTCCATAACGCAAAATTCAAAACACTTGCATACTAAATAGGATGACACATTACCTGCGATTAAGATCAGCATCTGTAGTTGTATCTCCTAAAGCACGTTGACTTTCTTTAATTCGATTTTGCAGTTCATGAGCCATGCTTGTCTTGTTCTTCATAGTAGCAATGCTCATATAAACTCTTGCCATAATAATTTGATCTCGCATCAAGCGTACAGTTGTGTCTACATTCTCATTATCAGTCTCTTTCCTCCATATACTGTACTTCCCAAGAACAGCAGAATCAACTGATTTTGACCGTTCAATAGCCGCATTTTCAAGCTTTAAAATTACGTCATCATCTAATTTCAATAGATTAGCTGCTCGATCTTCACGTCTTTTGTCTCTTAATTGCTACATGAAAAAGATTACCAGACAAATTTTAATAATTAAAATAATAAGCATATAAATAAAAGAAATGTTGTATTCGTTCAAAGTTCAGATACCCTTCTCGCTAGGCTTGTGGGTGTATCAACATATGCATTTTGAGAATGATCAGCTGTATGGACAAAAGAAACATAAAAGTAGATTATAATCACATACACTCTAAATTAGAGAAGAAAAAATAGTCAGGGCAGGAAGGATTGGCAAAAGACCAAACTGCGTGAGTAAACCCATGTATCTTCTTCAGGTAAGCAAATGTGCAAATAACTTTAACTCTTCAACTTCTTGAATTTTAAAAAATCAATGCTTATAATATGATCCAATATGACATATTATGCAATTTCACATACATGTTAGGTGACTTTCAATACTTTGACCCTTCTAACCCATAAGAGGCAAAGTAAACCCCAAAACAAACCGTTAAACCAATAATAGGTTTGAGACTGCCAACTCTACTTAAAAGTCTTAAGCATGATCATAATTACCATCTAAAGAATTATCTTCTTTGGCTTTCTGGGGCTCTTGTATTTCAACAGTATCAATCACCTTTTCTTGCCCAGCAAACTTCCAAGAAGCAGAAAAGTTGCTTTTCCGGAAAGAATCAAGACTCAACGGTCCAAGATCATCTGTTTTGGCCTTTATGGATTCAATAACCTAAAGCAAATATTAAACATAATATAAGGTATTTCAGACCAAGAATTAATAAGGACTTGATTTAAATTAATAGAGCAACTACACTCAGTACCATACCTCCTTCGAGAAAAGAGATTTAACATGTTGCAAAGCAAGCTTTGTTCTCCAATCTACATCTTGCAACTCTTTTTGATGTTTGCTAAGACTAATTAAGGAATCAGTTTCATCTACATAAATAGATATTAAAAATAAGAAAAATATAAAATAATTGGATAACCCACATATAGATTTAGAAGGACATAAATTCACGATATGTCAAAGGCTTAAACATATCATAAATCAAATATTATCTTTTATTAACATCTCATGGAAAAGGATATTTCCCTTTCTATATTAAATTTTTAGTTTTTAATTCGATTTTGCTTGAAAAAAAAAAGATAACAATCAGGAATCAGAAGCACTCAACTAATGTTGCATGCATATTAAAATATTTTACCAGCTTGAAAACTTATAAAAGATTAACCATGTATTAGAATGTTCACATGAGTCTGAATCTATTCATTTTTACCCTTAACCCCATTTTCATCGCATATGTCCCATCTCAAATCTCTACACATCATAGTATATGACTCGTTATGACATCTTTATTTCCCTTCACACTAGTAAAAATGAGAATAATCCAGGGACCTCAGACTCAGTCCCAGTGGTATGTGAGATGATCCATCAATCAATCAACAGATTGTCGGCTCAAGTCCAATCAACGGTAAACAATTTGTGAAAATGTGTAAATTTTGTGTGGTCAGTTGCCTTTCGGAAAAAAGTAGGAATGAGAATACAACATATAGCTCAAAGCATATACTTAGTTGTCGACAAAGTATCTCCTCTTTCTTATTTTCCACCGCAACCTCCCAAGTTTCCAATATCTTCATCACCCATAAATATTTCTATAAAACTACATTTTAATCCTACATTCCGTCTAAACCATATAATAAAATCAAGGCATAGCATTGCATTCCGGTATCATAATCATATAATCAAGTTTCAACCTTCATTCATCACAGAGACGCGATATTACATACCGAACTATTGGAACTAAACCGACCATATAAATCCAATAATTAACATTTCATTTTCATTTTCATTACACAATAAACTTCAAATTATTAAAATGGCAACTAAAACAACCCTAAAAATATATCCACATTAAAATTTAATAAAAACACTAACCAATCGAATTAGTCGAACGAATCCCACGACCAATGTAGAACACGAATGGAGCAAGAATCAAAACCAACAAAAGGGTCAAAACTGGAAACTGAGATCCACCACTTGCTCTGTTTCTATGAACCCCTAAATTTGATCCACCCCTTTTGATCCCCATTTTTATTTCACAAAATCAGAAACCCTGATCACAAATAACCTAAAACATAAAACCCATTAAAAAGTTAGCACCTTTTTTAAGTTTTAACACATAATCAGTACACAGAGATAATATAGACAAATATATATACAACTTACTTAGTGATGTAATGGGGGTGTTTGGATATGCGTTTCGGTCAATAAGGATCTGTTTTGAGGATTTTCAACAGATTTTGAAGGATTTATTGACTGTCATTCGTATAGATTATGTTTATTTCGTTCGGAATCGCAACGATGCCACTTTGTTCTAAGATTATATTATTATGAGATGTTTTTGTTTGCTCCCCTGAAGTTTAAGGTTTTATGGTATAGTCCATATATGACCTATGATAATATGATATGATTTGATGATAAGTGGGTGTTTGATCTCAAAAGTGCTTAATAGACAAAAACAAATACTTCGAAAAAGTCACTATTAATAAAGAAAAAAACTTAAGGTAACCATCTCCAAATGGTCTAGCGGCAAGAAACAATGTTTTAAAAACCGGTATTTTAATCATACCAGTGTGGAAAAAATTTCTGGTATTATCGGTATTATCGGAATTACCGAAAATACCGGCCAATACGACTTTTTTAGTTTATTTTATTATTATTTTATAAAATTGTTACAACTTAACGAAAATAGTCAAAAAAAAAACAATTATAATTAACTCAAAATAACATCAAAAAAGTGTTTCATAACAAAATATAAGGTTTAAAGTTTACAAATAACAAAAACTAACATTAAAGTATTATAAAAAAATATTTTTTAAAAATTCAATAAAAAAAAATGAATATACCGGTAATACCGGAATGGTAATACCGGGAATACCGTAAATACCGGTCGGTATGAAATAGTGAAAATACAAAAATAATACCGGGATTATAATATCAGAGTACCCTCAAATTACCGGTAATACCAGCTGGTATATACCGGTATTTAAAAAAATTAGCAAGAAGACTCTTTTCTTCAAGAGAATAGGGGTTCGAGTCATATCCTAGACATATATGGGGATGGTCACACTATTTAATTTTTTCTTATGGTGGGTTTCCCCCTTCAAATCTCTGGGTGATAAGGGTTTTCCATTTAGGGTTTAAATTGTATCTATTCCGCGCGAGCACTCTAGCTAGATTTCCTAATATTCGCAATAATATTTAAATTGGGATCTATTCTGCATGGAATGTATTAACTCACTTAATCAACTCATTTGTTGGATGTATAATGTAGATGAGGTGGTGAAAGACGAAGAAAAAGCCATGTTAATGTTGTCATCATGGCTGAGATTCTATAAGTAGTTTATTCATATTACATGTTGATAGAGGGTACCACGTCCTTGAAACTTGACGATGTGTTTAAAGCACTACGGGATAATGAAAGAATGACTAAGAATGGTACGTAGTTTTTCCGGCCCCAAGAATCTATTAGTTACCAGTAGAGGAAGAGGCTTTAATCATGGTACGAATTTTAAGAGGGCACTCAAAGTCTCGAGTGTGGGAAAATCAAAATTAAGTGCCATCAAAGTGGGTAACAAGAAAAAAAGATGAAGGTTGGAAGGTGTCGAGACTCGAGAGTGTACGCTTTATGTTTTATGATGTTGTAAAGATTGCTTTGAATGTGAAATATGTTCCCGGTGTTTCGATGAATTTACTTTCCCATGGAGTTTTGATGTCCCATGGGTACGTTTATGTTGGAAGAATATATACTTCCAAGGTGTACATGAGAAATAGATTTGTAACACCCATGATTTAAAAATAAGGATTTCCAAAGTTTTTCACCTAATGGTGTCAAAGAAAGCGGAAATCCATCGGTTTATTCATTAAATGATGTTACTTGTCATATCATAGAAACAAGTCTAAATGGAAATCCATCGGTTGCCCAACATAAAACAACCGATCACAAGTCTTAACAATTCATAAAAACCTTAACATAAATCAAAAGTCTAAACGAGCAACCTCTATGGGTAAACTATGGTCATCATCAAACAATCTACCCATGTCTCGCTCTTTATTCATCATCCATCATAAACTTGCTAAACCTGAAGGAACAACACATTTCAAAAACAAGTGTTAGCTAACGAATTAGCTAAGTAAGAGTACACGAGGTTTAGAAAGCATTTGTCCAATTAAAACATTATATAAAAGTCGTATCACATCATTAAGGCACATATCGTCACATAACAGCACATCTTTGCATTTATCCTCTTTCATGTAGGATGTATCATCCTAAAGGTTCCTAATCATATTTAGCATCTTCACATGTCACATCTAAACATCTTTTAAGTGTAACATAAGTCACACCCAACTAGATGGATTAACCTTACAGCTGTCCATCATTGTCGTTAAAGAAGGGCAAGCCAATCCAGGAGTAATCCGTATGTTCAATGACAAATGGGGTGGGTCAGACCTCTCATATTACACTTCACATCTTTGACCATGTTGCAAGGAGCCACCCGAGCAACCACATCTACGCACCCGCTGGGCAAGGGTAAGTACGGGTTAAGCTTAACACTTTCACATCTAAATTACGAGCTCAATTTCACATCTCATATGGTTTAGGTGTTTACACTACCTAAACAATTAGCACATATACATCTTTTATGTTTGAGCCCTTAAACGTGCACGTGACATGGCAACTTTTCGAGTCTAGGGAACTAGATGAGCAAGCCATACAAACATGCACAATATAATACATCTCAAAACATAGCATATCATTTCGTATCATATCATTTCATATCATATTACATCATTTCATATCATAGGGACTGCATATCAGGCCTCAAAGGTCATTTACATAGCCTATGCCACCTCACTTGTATCCCGATTACCCATAAACGATCAAGATATCAAATGGAAAGTTATTATATGAAAACCATCTTTTGTTGAACCCTCAGCGTGTCAAAGTAGCGTATCTTACCTTGATACAGCTTACCAACAGATTAAGAGTATCTTAATGTGCTTGCTAAGTGCTCCCGGCAACCTAGAACAAGTATAAGATTGAAATATAAGTTAAACGAAGTATTTTGTGCAACCCGGGCATCAGGTGCGTCGCACCTCCCAAGTGGTGCATCGCACCAATCATACAAGAAACTCAAATCAGGTATAGGTGCGTCGTATATCGGGCTCCCTTCGAAAATAAAAATTCCCAGTCTGGGCAGTGGGGCGTCGCACCTCCCACTTGGTGCGTCGCACCTGGGGTGCCGACCAGCAACTCAATTTCAAACTTGCTCTAAATGATTCCTATTCAATCTCAAACCCTTAGCCCGACCTGGAGAAATTAAATTGACCTCTTTGACAACACTTTTGATGACTTTAATCCATCAATCAATCCTTTAATCCTTTACAACATAAATCAATCATTGAATCACCCAAATAACATGAAATCGGTAACCGTTTAATCGATTAACCCAACCCTCACCCCATGGCCTGGGTTGAATACTCATCTATGACTCAAGTAATCAGATTTCAAAAAGGATTATACCTATATTGCCTGTAGATGACTTAGAGGATCCAAGATCTTGACAATACTTGATTGAAACGGCACGAAACGGTTGAATCTAGAGGGAAGACTTGTTTGGAAGAGAGGGAGATCGACTAGGGTCCTTCACACACACGATGCAGAAGTTTTGTGACAATTAGGGCTGCCTAATTGCTCACTAACCCCTGGCCATCAACCCATTATGTTATACTTAGAACTCCTCAACTTCTAAACTTAGCTTTCCTAGCATATCTTTCTACCGGGAGTCTTAACACACTAACAAACACCTAATTACTTAACATTACTTTCATTACTTTTATTAAACATCACATTTACATATTCATATTAAATACATACGCATTTAATCATATAATCACATATAAAGCACATAAAATTAATGAACCTAACGTTAATTAACGGAAGGTCAAATAGTCAAATACGAAAAGTTCGGGATGTTACAAGATTAGTTCATTGAAGATAAAAAAAAAACTTCTATATATATGTTACTTGGATGGTAAATCCTTATTTGAGAATTTGGTTCTAGGAGGGATTTGATAGTATTTGACCTCAAATCTTTGTTCCATATTGGTACGGAGAGATGCTTACTTTTTTTTTCCCTCTATGTAGTGTCATTGTTGATGTATTTATAACTAATTCATTATTGTTAAAGGAAATTTCTTGAGATCGACTTGATCATTTACATGTAATCTTGTTTTGTATCGATTATAAATTACATTCGACTATTTTGAATTATTACATTCGACCAATGGCGAAACTAGAAATTTTTTAGTGGGGGTCGGGATCTAATTTTTTTTTCCCTAACGCTATTTTTCGGGTAATATGTTCGGGTCAGTGATTCGATTCAGGTCGGGTCAAAAATTAAATACTATTATTATAAAGAAAAGTTTCAATCACTAAAAAATTAAACATTTGTCCAAGACAAGTAAACATTAAAAAGAAGACAAACGGTTGGTACCTTGGTTCGAATCACTGAAGAAATTAGAGTTCAGCATTTCGACCTGTAAGAACCTTGAGTTTAGTGGACTAAGTTTTTAATTAAGTAATGGGTTTTAGTTTGGGCTAAGTAATTTTAAATTGGGCTTATGTAAAATGTAATGGATCAATTTTATTACTTAGTATATAACAAAAATTTCACAATTAAGATGGGGGTCGAAACCTAGTATATCGAAGTTATCTACACGAAAACAATATACTCCTTGCATCGCAAAAAAAATTTCGGGGGTCGGCCGCCCCTCCCGACCCCTATATATACCCTTGCATTCGACTGCCTTAAAACTATGAACTATGACATAATCTAAACTAACACAATAAATATACACGGTCTAACATTGAGTTCATTAAGCCGAACCAAATAAAAATTATGTTTTTGTTTTTTTTTTTATGTTTACGTACTTATTTGTTATTCGTGTGTTAATTTTTTGCGGTGGTGATTGATCCTAACATTCTCTACCCTTAATTATGGTGAGATTTTAGGTTGTTATACAAACTATAAACAGATCTCTAGAAATTGATTTTTTTTTCCGAATATTCAGTCGGTATGTGACATCAGGAAAACCTCACCGTATAATGGTGATGCCTTGCACGTACCCTAGACAACGAGATGTTGACCATAGGCCGTTACAAGTATTCGGAGGAAAAAACCTCAAGACTTGTCATCCCTAATGATCGAACTCAAGACTTTGGGTAAAACCTGAGATACCTCTGACCAGTTGGACTATTCATCATTGACTAGAAATTGATGTATCTTGAATGAAAGAGAGAAAGAAATTTCACAAAAAAAAAGAAAAGATCTTCATATAATTGTTCCATCTGTGACATCAATTTGTAAACATTTATTTCTAAATTTAGCATTCTGTGATCTCAAATCGATCTTAATTTGTCCACCATTGGGTGATTCTGACATTCTTTACCTATCCACCATAACAGTAATCGGAAAAGCAACAAATCCAACCAAAGGTTTTTCAAAAAAAAAAAAATTTGGCGGTTTCATTTTATGGCTTCTTGGTCAATTTACATATCACCACTACAACCCCAAAACAAATCTCATTAGTAAGTTTATTTTAAGAAATGTCTAACGTAGTTCCGAAAATATCAAAAGAATCAACGAAAGATGCCTTGAAACGTAACAAGGGAATCGGCCATGTATCTGCAACGACCTCAAGTGAGTCATTTCTAATTAATTTGTTGTGATGGGTTTTGTTTCCTTTGGATTCTCCTTTGATTGGGTTGTTAAATTTATGGTAATATATATAGGTTTAGCAATAGAGGGAAAAGAAAGAAAATGTAATCCACAAGTGGTGTGCTTTGGAGAGCTTTTGATTGATTTTGTGCCCACAGCAGCAGGAGTTTCACTAGCTGAGGCTCCCGGATTCAAGAAAGCTCCTGGTGGCGCCCCTGCTAATGTGGCAGTCGGTATCTCCAGATTGGGAGGATCCGCAGCTTTTCTAGGCAAGGTACATAGAAACAAGTATCTATTTAGCCTACAAAGAAGACATCTAAAGACAATTTTCCACAACATTTTTCTAGGCAAAACTGGTTATGTGATTACAAATATTCAATTCCTAATTACATGCGGTACCAGGAAAAAAATCAAGAGGTCAATGTTAAAAGTTTCTTGGAAAAAAAAAATCTAAAAGGGAACAAAATTTAAAAATCCGTGGAAAAAATTTAAAATACATGGCAAAATTTAGGAGGGTATTGGCTGTTCTTGTCTACCTTTGGTATCGCCCTTGCCTAATTAGATGAATGGTTGTTTCATCTGTTGGTGAATTAAAAAGTCATGGGTTTGCATTCCCCTTTTTGTACTTTGTTTGTCATTAGGTTGGTGACGATGAATTTGGTTACATGTTGGCGGACATCCTTGAAGAAAACAATGTGGATATCTCAGGAATGAGGTTTGATAAAAATGCAAGGACTGCATTGGCGTTTGTTATCCTAAGAGCCGATGGAGAGCGTGAGTTTATGTTTTTTCGGAATCCTAGTGCTGATATGCTTCTTACCGAAGCAGAGCTTGATAAAGAGCTAATCAAGCAGGTACTTATCACCTTGTGAGCAAAACAGGTAATATAGGTTGAAAAGCTGCACATATATATTACTAAATGGATGGGTTGGGTAAGGTGTTGGTTCAAGCGATCTTAAGTCTTTAATTACGTTCAATTTTGAGTTACAGAAGTTTTTCACGGTACACAAGCCCTGATTTTCACTGCTAATTGAGATTAACTGTGTCTGTCTTTTTTCAACAGTCATTGATCTTTCACTACGGATCTATCAGTTTGATTGAGGAACCATGCAAATCAGCTCACATAGCAGCAATGCAAGTGGCTAAGAAAGAAGGCTGCATTCTTTCATATGATCCTAATCTGAGACTCCCTCTCTGGCCATCAGCTGAAGCTGCTCGAAAAGGCATCATGAGCATCTGGGATCAAGCGAATGTTATCAAGGTAGTACAGAAATCTGTCAAACTAGTCTAATTTAGTTGACTTACATGTTTAACCACTATTTTGGAAAATGCAGATTAGTGAGGAAGAAATTGTATTCTTGACTGAAGGCGGTGATCCTTATGATGATAACGTCGTTTTGAAAAAGCTTTTCCACCCGAATCTTAAGCTTTTGATAGTCACTGAAGGTCCTAATGGTTGCAGATACTACACCAAGGTTAACTTTAATTGACTATGAAATTTAAGATTTGATCGATTTGATGTGGTTTTAGCCTAGTTAAGTTCTTATAATTTGTTTTACTTAACTAAAATGTTTTTTCTAGGATTTCCATGGCAAAGTTGGTGGCGTAAAGGTTAATAAGTGTGTTGATACAACAGGTGCAGGGGATGCCTTTGTTGGCGGCCTCCTTAGTAGTCTTGCTATAAATATTCAGCTCTTCAAGGTAAAATTTATTTGAAGTCAGATGATCACGTACATTCACAAAAATCTAACATGTTAAATATACTTTGCAGGACGAAAAGAAGCTAAAGTATGCACTAAAGTTTGCAAATGTTTGTGGCTCCATCGCCGTAACAGAAAGAGGAGCAATTCCCTCCTTGCCAACAAAGGAAGTTGTTCTTAAGAAGTTGGAGGAAGCCGGAGCCTAAATAATCGAAGTTATTGTGCCTTGGAATCAGGAAAAAATGCTCATCCATTGTTTGCTATAGAAGAATGGTGATCGAAGATTGATAAACTATGTAAAAAAGCATGTAAAATTTTCCTTCATATACTTTTGTCTATGTATCTTGTACATTGAACATGATGTAAATGAAAACGCCTCATATGAACACTTTACAAACACGCTCACACTATTATTTAATTAACGCACAAGGAGTATATATATATCCGCAGTCATCTATACTTAAATCGTTCGTACACACAAACATTCATAACTAAACCATAAAGAAAATACCTTAGTATGAGTTCTAAATCTGGTCTCATTGTTCCTTCCACATTCAAGCATGGAAGTTTTCGCAACTGTTTTTCTTCTTTAACTGGTACGTTGGTAAAAAAAAAAAAAAAAACTCTGATTATTTCAATACAAACCCAAAATGTATTTGAAAAAACCTGAAAAGACACGGAAAAAATTTATAACACGATTGATCATCAAATTAATGACACTCAAAACATTTCTTGAAATCAACCAAAGATACAACCACGTACCAAGACAACAATGACGAGATCGATCCGGCTATGACACATGCATGCCATCATCGTATATATTGTTCATATGTACAACAACCAAAATTAGAGGATCGTTAAGTTTCAGTTGTGCATGAACTCTATGCCGCAGATAACAAGTACATAAAACCAAACACAAGTAAGATCAACAGCATTATTAGATCTCAATAGATATATAAATGCGTGTACGTTTATATATAAAAATCGTATATATGGCTCATTTTGGTCTATCTTTCCTCGTCCGCTTTTCAGGCATTCCGATGAATAGTTCTGTTTCCACGTCAGAGGTTTCTCCATATTCCGCATTCTGAAAATTTGTTGGTTGTTCTTCTGGAGTTTTTTTGGTTCGGACTAGACGCTGTAACAAGACAATTTGCATATGGTAACTTTCAAAGCTCTAATTCACGAGTAAATTAGTAAAGAATGTATTACGAGTAGTATATACTGTAATTACTTTTACTGTAACAGATATTCAGCATAATTCAAATTTAAATTGATAATACGAGTATATATGAACAAACTTACCTTGACATTTAGCAATGCATTTTGAGAAGCTAGCATTTTCTCCTGAAAATATATATGTGTTTCTATGGAGTTAGATGAGTAGCTAAGATATAATTATTTTGGTTTATATAGGGGTGATCAGTTAATGATTGAGAAGTGTCCTTTGTATCCCTAATTTAAAAGAAGTGTCCCTAAATTAACTTTTACCTTATTCTTTATACGTAAATCATTCTTGAAAATGTCCAAAAAGTACCATGTGCTGTAGTTTGTTAAAGAAACAATATATATCATGAATCAATTCGTATTATGTACCGATCAAATTTGGTACCACTTATGACTTATGTTTATAGTGAAATGTTTATTAGGAAACTAAAATTTGTGTGAAAACTAAAAAACAGGTCAAAACACAATGTGATTTGAATATAACACAATGTATTTTAATTGTGTTTATTAGTAATCTAAAACCACATTGTGTTAAGTTTTAAATCACAGTGTGTTTTTGATAGCGCGTGAAAATCAGAAACTGTTCAAATACATTGTGATATAAACTTAACACAATGTGTATTATAAAAAATAAAAAAATAAAAACGCATTGTGTTAAATTTAGATCACATTGTGTTTTGGCCAATTTTTTAGTTTTCACGAAAATTTTAATCTTCAAATGATCACAACCCTATGCTTAATTATATATATAAGCACATGCAATAGGTGAATTTGTTTAAAAAAATCTAGCAGTGTGACTTTTGGGCCTAGGGATAAGCAGATTTTCCCAAGTGTCCATCCCGTTCCGATCCTGATCCCGAAAAGTGGTACCGAATGGGACTTGGGACCGGTACCTATTTTTCTTAGTTCGCGGGACTTGGGACCACGGTACCGGGAAATGGTACCAAATGGGAAATGGGACCGGTACCGGTACCAAGTTTTTGAAAATTTCGGGACTTGGGACCGCGGTACCGGGAAATGGTACCAAATGGGAAATGAGACCGGTACCGGTACCAAGTTTTTGAAAAATTTGGGACTCGGTACCATCGGTACCGGGACGGGACTGGTCCCATGCTCATCCCTCCTCTTATTTTTTGAGCAAATTTAATTTTTACCGGCTAGGCAGGTTATAAAATAATCCCGACTTTTGACTTATATATAGTCCGTATAAATATAATTTTTAAATTAAGATTAATGTAAATGACAACGAAATACAACTAGTTTGTATATCGATTTGACTAAACTATTTTGCAAATTATTTGTAACAATTTCTAGTGTTTTAATTAATGTACTCAAGAATTATATATACCTTTGCTTGTAGCTCCTCAATCTGTTCACTGTAAACTTGCATCTGAAACAACAACAAAAAATGCAATTAAACTTGCTCGATCAATCTCTTGCAAAATTAGAATAACTTTGGAATAATTAACCTTTCGAGCACGAATGATACCAACACTCCTCTCCAGTTGTTGTTCAATCTCTTGCAATTCCTCAATGCTACTTAAACCCATACCTTCTCCCAAAAGTTTCCTGTGCATATATGTATATTTAAGACGATTTTTTTTTTTATTATTTTTTTTTATAGCTAAAGAGTCATTAACATGCATGCATTAATTGGATGGATATAGGTAGTATATATGCAAAATTAATTCACACCTTTTTGCGAGTTCTAATGCCTCTATCTTCTTGGCCATACTTTCTGTTTCATTCCTCAACTGCTGCCACTATTGTAAATTAAATAGGGAAATACTCCAATTAGTTACATACACATTTTCCAAAATCATATATACGAATCGTCTGACATTTTATTTTGAGAATTTTTCTATTAGGATGGTTGCCGATTTTGTAAGACTAAATTGTTTTAAGTTCTATTAAATCGACCTCTTACAGCTAACATATAGTTTTAGGTAGAAACAGTAGTAGTTCTCCTTAGTATTACAAGAATTAATTATATCATTTATATATGCGATAGGAAGGAAGGGAGGTGATCTGTACACCACTTCTTTTAGTCGTACCTCACTAAACATGTTTTACATAATTGTACATGATAAAATTCTAAATTATATTTGATAGTGTACAATGTACATCATTGCCCGGCAAGGAAAGATTGATAGCCATTTTAATATATTAGACTAGCTAGTCGTAGATGAAAACTCTCTTTAAATCTTGACGATTGATTTTATTCAAAGAGTCAAAATTTTCAACTTTACTAGTAAAACTACTGTTTTCCATTTTAGAGGATCTGATAAATCTCAAAATATGACGTCAAGCTAGGAAAATAAGTAATATGATCATGCAGATCTAAGAATAACCTGAGCATCTTCATCTACACTTGAAGAATTGTCGGTTTGAACTTCTTTAACATGATTCCTATACCGTTCGATAGTATCCTCCATGCTAAACATGTTTCAAATTAACAAGAAGTTAGATAATAACAACATTTTCTGTTAGCTAGTTATATGAATTGCAACTTAATTAATTGGATTTCTGTCATGTAATTAGCAAGAATTTCAGTTCTACATTAAAGTGACATGATTTTCAAGTAATTAGAACTAATGAATAAGTTTCACGTTAATTAATCGATCCCTTACATGGTATACAAATAGAGTACACGTTTTTTATATACATCTAGTACGTACAGCCACATAATATACATTTCATATTCTCTTTCTATACTTGCAAAATATTTGTAAATATATTTGATCTAGAGATTAAGACATCATAGAAATTAAACCAAATAAATTAAGTTTTTTTTTTATACAATCATTATTATGAAATATTGAATATTAGTGTGAGACATCTAATTACCTTTATAATATTAAATCATTATAAATTTCATCTGTGGTACATATGAATAGTATATTATATTATGGTAAGCTGTAGTGTTGTACTATGATCATAATAAATATACTTAGAACTTGATTCTTTTTATAGCAAAAATCAGAAGAAAAGCAAAAGCTGATCACTTTGTGCATATGTTAGAAAAGAAGTTGGAATATATGAAACAAACAACTTCATGTTACAATCTGATTGAAACATACTAGGCAAAGAGAGTTTATGTTTGTCTAGAGCCTTTCTTGGTCATAACAAAAAAATGTCATGAAAAACCACACCATATGTGAAATAGGAGTATTGTCAGAAATATATAATATACTCTATCTTAGATCATTAACTAATATACATATATATACAAATTAAAAAATGCAAGAAACTAATTAAGATCTTGACTCATAATAACATAACAAGCTAAACTAGGAAAAACTCAATTACATATAAATTAAAGATGTACATAAAGATTCCTATTTGTAAACCCTAAAGAAAGAAAGAAAGAAAGAAAGATATAACATATATGCTAATTTTAGATCTAAATAAGTGTGTATATATTTGTAATTATACAAGTATATTTTGGAAGAAACCCTAAGGTTGATAACTCATAGACCACAAACAAAT
This sequence comes from Erigeron canadensis, assembly GCF_010389155.1. NCBI lineage: Eukaryota > Viridiplantae > Streptophyta > Magnoliopsida > Asterales > Asteraceae > Erigeron > Erigeron canadensis. The sequence continues at coordinate 25,205,650 of NC_057764.1, forward strand.
TAAAGAAAACATATGTTTGCTACATCTGTGTAGTATGTATAATATACTATTACTATATATACATGTATATGTGCATGAAATGATATATATATATATATATATATATATATATATATATATATATATATATATATGATAATTAAGAGAAAATCAAGAATGAGAATAGAGTGAAGATAATCAAAAAACCTTGAGCTTGCAAATTCACATAGTTTGCCTCTTGGAGAGAAGATAATCAAAGCAACTTCAGCATCACAAAGCACAGAAAGCTCAAAAGCTTTCTTCAATAAACCATTTCTCCTTTTGGAGAAAGTCACTTGTCTACTTGTTGCATTCTCAATCCTTCTCATCTGGGTCTTTCCTCTCACCATCTTAATTAACTAAAAATTCCTTGATGAGATTTTGACCTAAAATTTTCCAACACCAAAAAAGAGAATTTCTATAATTAACTTATACTATATATAGTAGGTCATTAAGATCCATTATTAACACTACAACTAGCTAGCTTGATTAGTTTTTTGAAGCAAAAAGTATTAAAAGATACAAAGGAGAAAAAAAATATACATACAATTTGTATCTATAATTTTTGGCTAAATATGGGTATTCCTATAAGGAGATGTAATCTATCTAAAAAGAAAAAGAACTCACAAGAGAAGCAAAACCCAAGATCAGAGTTCTTCTAAAGAGAGTAGCAAATATGTGTGTGTGTGTGTGAGAAAAAACTTGCAAAGAATAAAGTGTGATTGGCTGGGAAAGAGTACTTGGCCTAATTATAATGGCTATATGTAAAGATTTAATAGACTTCACTGGTTGGTTACTTCCTTGACTCTTCAACATTATAAAAATAGATAAATATTTCAATCTGGATTAACCCAATCAGGGTAAACACCTTTTTCAAATGGATGTATTTTAATACTAGTGTACAAGTTTTGATGCATTATTAATACATTTTCTTACTAGCTAAACATCATAAATCATAAATAAATGGGATTTGTTAACTAATGCCCATAGTACATTAGTTAAGAAGTATTTAATAATCAGATTCTTTTCTTATTAATCAAAAATTATATTTAATGTGTATTAATTTAATCTAACAATTTTTATTTTTAAATGAATATATAATACATATTTTCAGATTTTAGGAAGGTTGCATGTACTTCATTAAATGCTTAATTAAATGCTACTTAAATGGTGCACTAGGGTCACTAGTTAGCAAATCCCTAAATAAAAAAATAAAAATCTATGTATATAAGATAAAGATACTCTCAAATTAACTCTAGAGATCAAGTCCCCCGATCATATCTATATCTATATTATTATATAAAATTATAATTTATGTTGAAAAAGAAAAAAAATGAAACATGTGAACTGATCAAACTACCTTAATTGAATTAAATCGTTATCAACCTTTAATGTTAAATTATATTAACCTTTAATATTAAATTATATTAATAACCTACATCATTTGACGTGGCCACCACCGTCAACATCTGTCGACGTCATCACACAACATTCTGCATTCTGCGAGTACCATGCTAGTCATGTCCTCATTAATGTTTTAACTAATTCATGTTTTTTGATGTTTTAACTAATGCATTTATGTGAGAGAAAAACTCTTAGAGAGTAGATAATTTTCATAAGAGTGAAATTAATTTGTAGGAAGTTATTAAAGTGTCCGAGAGTGCAATGTTTTAATTTTTGTAATCCTGTCTTGCAATGCTTCAATAGTATAAAACATGGTGGCTGGTATCCCGACCAGACTTTTGGTAATTAAACCAGTAAATAGTGGTGTTTTTGTTCATATCCACCTATTTGCAGCGATTACTGACAGTGGGTCCGCTATTTTTGCCAGATTTACCATTACAGACAGGGGGTCCGCACTATTTACAACAACTATCGCTGCAAATAATAGGTGTGGTCGAGATAAAAAAAAGCTTGGTTGGGGTAAAACATTTACTTCACTTTCTAGTTCTACACACGTCATCATATCCTTCCCATGATCCTAGCATGTGATTATAGCAAGTGACACACTGACACCTACATTCGCAAAATACATTGATCTTTTGAGGGGCGCCTTTTAGAAAGAGAGAAAAAAAAAAAAAAAAGGTCATGAACTGCCTCTCGCTCCAATGTGTCAAGAAAATTGTCTATAGCTATTCTTTGAATATTGGATTATATATCATTGATTGATGCCAAAATCAATATATGTAACGGAATCAAAAATTTCTTTTATCAATCTATACCTTTTAAGTCCTTCCCACGTTCCTTCAACTCTCACATAATTGATGTCTACGTACCAAAAAAAAAAAAGAAAGAAAAAAAAAGGAAAAGGACAAGGACAAGGAACATGGAAACAATGGGATAGTTGAGGTGTTCAAAAATGTTGTGATCCGTACAATGGGAAATAAACGAAAGAATCTAGAGAAGAGAAACAACCAATCAGGAGCCGAAAACACATTTGAAGCTGAGTTTTTTCTTACTAAAAAGCTAATCTTATCTGTGAGATCCACCGCATATCATTATCACTTAAATAAATTTAAAAAATTACATTTTTTTAATAAAACAAAAATTTAAACGAAACCCTAAAGTTTTACTTAACATGCATAAAAAAAATTTTATTTTTATATTAAAGTCTATCATTGAATTTTATAATACAGTCGAACCTCTATAAATTGATACTCGATAAATTAATAATCTCGATAAAACTAATAATTTATCTGGTTCTAACTTGGGTCCAGTACAAAATTGAAGCTCAATCAATAAAATAATGATAATTTTTTTGAAATCTCAGTGTATTTATATTGGTTCCAACGAAACTATAAATTAATAATTATTAAGATCTTCAAAATTTTAAGATTGCTTAGTAAAAAGCTACTTGCTTTTTTTTGTTGAACTTCAACTTTATATTGAGTTTATCTTTAAATCTTCTCATTATACTAAAGAGTTGTGGCATTGTTTTTTCGTATTGCAACAAAAAGTTGTGAAGAGTTGTTGTCGTTTACAATGTTTCTTTTTAAAGCCATTGGATCATCCTCAACTTTGTCATTAACCACATTTTGAATGATTTCGCCATAATTTCTTTAATACTTTGAACCTCATAACCTTCATTATTTACATCAAGATAAATAAGCAAGTGATTTATATCCATTTTGTATTGATAATGCATACTCATAATCAAGTTCTCAAGCTTACAAATGTCTTCTCCACAACTTACATCGTAAATCCTCTTTAAATTAATGAAATATTAATTTATCGCTATAATAATATCTCGCTAAATTGAAAAAAAATCTCAGTTCCAACATTATTAATTTATAAAGATTTTACTGTATTGTTTTTAGAAAATCTTTGTTTTCATTAAATATTATGAACATTTAATATGAACTCAAACCATTTTAAGTCTTACCCCTTGTAAGTATTAATCCATCTGCCAATGAAATATATTTGTCGTCTACGATGTTTTAAAAACAGGTATATTATAGTCATACTAGTGTAGAACAAATTTTCGTTATTATTGATATTATCGGTATTATCGTAAATACCGACCGGTACAACTATTTTAAATCTTTTTATAAAAATTCTAAGAAACTTACTACAATTTAACGAAAATAGTTAAAATACACTTATAATATAATCCACACAAAAATAATATTAAAGTATCTTACACATATATTCTTTTTAAATCAATTTTTTTTAATACCAGAAACTACCGGGAATACTGGAAATACCGGCCGGTATTGAATAGTGAAAATACCGGAAAAATATCGGACTTAAGATGTCAGAGTACACTACGATACCAGTAATACCGACCGGTATTTACTAGTATTTAAAACATTGGTGGTCTATCTTTGATCCTGAGTTCGGGTCTCAATTCCTATATTTAATGATAGTGGATGATGTAGATTAAGAATAGAAATAGACAAATATACAATTCAAATTAATTGATGATTTTAGTTTTCTATATACCTTATCTCTGTAATTACAATTTTCATAAATTTTTCTTGAAAAACCTTTTGTTAGCGGAACTAAAAAAAAAAACATACAAATAGTTAAATATTGTTTAAAAATTTAAAAAATTATGAACACAAAACGTGTTAGAAAAATAAAAACTTGGAATAAATGTTAAGAACTTATTTAAATTGACAATATTTCAAAAACAAAAAAGAAATGTTATCAATTTAGCAAAATTATTGTTCAAAAAATTAAAATGAATAAAATTCATTGAAAAAACATATTATTAAAATTAAAATATTAAAATAGTTAACCGACCATTCATGAAGTTTTTCCAAACACTTTTCATAACAATTGGTTGATCGATCATACATTATAATATACCTAATTTGTCAACAATTTGAAGATACACAATCTTATATATATTATAAGGTAGTTGAACTAATGACTTATTAACCAATCAAATCGATCAGTTTTATTAAATTGGTTTTCGCTTATGTCATCATTTAGATTTACTACAAATTAAAAATTCTAATAATCATTATCCAAAATATTATTATATTAGTATTTATATTAATCTTTAGGAAAAGTCTCATTAATTTACATTTTTTTATTTTCCATCAATAATTTACGTTTTTTAACCTTGAATACTTAATTTATATTTATTTTTAACCATCAACTTGAGTGGTCTTTTTTTTAATTTTTAAAGAACTTACAAAAAGTATTTATATTTAATTTTTTAAAGATAAAATTGTCACACAAGTCAAGAGTCCTAATTGTTATCAAATAATGACCGTGCTCAGCGTCAGCGTCTGCGGTATTTTCATCTTGGTGTTCAACTTTCTGGGAGTACGGCTGCAGCTCACAACCGACCATGCTCGCGGGTGCAGTTCTTCTTTTCCCAAACATAATTTTTCTGAGCTTCAATCTAACTTTTTCAAGGTCTAAAACTTATAGGATATGTCTAATATAACATATTAAGGTGTTCTAATTCGTTAGATTTTGAATTAGAGCATTTTGAGTTTTTCACATTATTTTAGTCTAAAACTTTTGCAAGTATGGAAGTGGTCAAACAAAATCAACAAAAAAAATGGTTGAGTCGATCTCGGTCCTTTCAAGTCTTAAAAGGACTCGACTCGACTCGACCAAAAGATTGAGATTTTTTTTTGTTCTGGCCGTAAATTTACAGCTTAGTTATAACTGACCGTAAAAACCTAGCCATAAAATGAAAATAGTCCTAATTGTTATATAATTATCATAGAATAAGTGATTGAAAATAAACCTATTCGTTAATGGGTCCGTATCATGACCAAATATATATTATGTCAAGTACATGATCACAATTATGTTTATATTTTACTTCTTAATTATCTTTCATTAAAATATTACATTATGAGTATAATTGGTTTCAAAAAATTATATAATATGAAAATTATTGTAGCATGTGTCTTGTGTAATGACTAGGACAAATGATTCCATCAATATATCTCAGCTAATAATAACAATAATGAACCTGTTATTATTGTACTACAACCGGCAAATTATAACACTTAGAAAACCTGTGATTATTGTACTACAACTTGCAAAGTATAAAATCTAATATTGATAATATCGTAAACTCCGTGTCCAGTGTTGGACACGGGTCTAAAATCTAGTACACAGACTATATAAAACCAAACAAATAAAAATATTTTTTTTTGCAGCTTATCCTTGGGTTGATAGGCATCGAGGCGAAGTACGTTGCAAAACAAAAAGTTGTGTAAGCTTGTACACTTTTTATGCTTATAATATCCCGAACTTTTTATATTTAACTTTTGATTTGACCATTGATCCATGTTAGGTTTCGTTAAGTTTATGTGATTAAATACTTAGGTATTTAATATGTTTATAATTAATATTAACTGGAAGTAATTAAAATTAAGCTTTAAAGTTCTAGATGAGGTAGTGGCAAAGTGTAGAAGGTGGAATCAGTGGGTTACAACGGCAATCGGCGAAGATGAGGTAGTGGCGAAGTGCTTGCAGTCGGCAGAAATATAAAACTTGTTACATATTTATACTAGTCTTAATACCCATACGATGTATGGTATCTATATAAATTGTATCATAAGGAAATTCAAATATACCTTATACATTATTGATAAGTATGAAATAAGTTGTGTTTAAAATAAAACGTTGATCGAAACTAAATTATAATAAACAGTAATGATAAATATTATATATGTTTAGTTAGAGTTTTGGATTTATCTTGAACTTTTACTATCATATCAAAATCGGAACTTCTAAGCATGACGACAAATAGTCTTGTGATTTCGGATTGTAAACTCAAATTTTTGAAGTTTTCATGTTATTAACTTATTATAAGTAATATAAATAATAAAAGTTGAAATATATATCTATATATGTACGTACTGTGAGATATGAGAAATATATAAATGAATTGAGTTATATAAATTTGTCATAAAATAAATAAATTGAGTTTTAAATGTAATTTTCATTAATAAAATTTACACCAACTACTATACAATATAATAAAAAAAATTTACCGTCAAAGTTATAAGTAAAATACTGGGGGAAAAAATTAAATTAAACATTTAAAATGGGACGAATGATATATTTATGGAAAAATGATCCGTACTACAGATTTTATTTAAGCTTAGGTACTACCACTTTAAAAAAAGTTATAAATTAAACCTTTTAATTTGATAAACATATATAGCCCCCCTGAATTTTACATAACCTACCTCTGAATTTTACACAATCCTCATCATTTACCTAAGATAGGTACTGCATGTTTTACCTAATATTTCCCCTATATTTATATACAAAAGCTAGGTAAATTACATTTTTCGTCCCTGAAGTTTGGCTTATCACTTTTAATTATGGAATAATCTGAAGAACGAAAAGTGGAAAACCTAACGAATGTGGGCAAGTTAATGGAGAAAAACTAACAAAGTTGACGCGGTGATCAAAAGTGAAAAAGTGACAAGTTTAGTATAGAATTTACAATTTTTAAAATTTAGTAACTAAAAATGAAAAATATGTCAAGTTCAGGGATTAAAAGTATAATTTATCCTTGATTTTTGGTAGCCATATATATTACATTAAATTTAGTTAAATATAAATTATATTATTTTATAAGTGGATTAGAAAAGTGAATGGAAAAAGTATTATGTATAATAGAAATGTTTTAACTAATTTAAAACATATAAAGTTGCAACTCGTTTTGGCTTTTTAGGGGTAAAATTTTTTTATTCTTACACTGCCTAAAATAATATTAAATCTAATTATGTCAAAAGTTAAACACTCCTTTTTTAAGTGGTAAAAATATTGCTAAGTGGAATGACTCACATTGACATAAGTTGCAAGTTATATTTGGTTACAACTTTCTCTTTTTCTTAACAAGTTACGAACTATTTTTAACTTTTGGACAAATCTGGTAGTAACTTTTTAATATATACATATACATATATTATTCAATCCAGTTGCAATAACATATAATAAACTATTATTAAATGTGTAAAAATGAAAAAAAAAAGTGGACTCTTCATTCAATGTAATCCTTGGGTATTAAGAATCAATATTTAATCTAGCCCGTTTAATTTACAGAATTTTTGGAAAAAATTGAATCTATCAATTAAAATTTGAAAGAATGGAATTTAACAAAATATTTTTGATCTTTTGAAAATTCAAGTAACAAAAGTATTGAAATTCCTCCCCTTCCATCGAATGACATAATGTTTTAGGGTATACTCCAAATAATTTGCATGCAATATATTACACCTTTATTTGACACACAAGAAAATTATAATTGTTTTTCTCATATGATTCATGGGTTCGTATTGTCGTATGAAGGATCAAATTTTAGGTATAAATCATCCCGTTGAGAATTCTAAGCGAGCAAAATAGGTTATTTGTGATTTTGAACCATAGTAGATTACATACCTTGATTTTAAAATGCATAAAGTTGCAAATTGTAACTAACAAGTTGCAAATGATACTAACTTTTAATGTATAAAACGAATCTAATCCAGCTGTAATAACATATTAAATATTATTATCGTTCTAGAATAACAGTTAACCTTTTCCCGCAAATCACTCGTAGACGTTGATTAAGAAATTGCTCGTGGATATTACCAAGTGAGCTGCTCGCGATATATCTTGGTAAGATTCACATATTCGTGTATGGTTATTTGTATTTTTAAAAGTATAAAAAGGATAATTTCAAATTTTTAAGGGGAAAAGAGGGAATTAAGGGGGACCATTAGGCGTGCAATGCAATTATTCCATAAATAATTAGGGTTAAGATCTGGTAATTTGATTAACATGTGGTCCTTAATCCGTTGGCCATTGAAGGGAGTGGAAATTTGTACTTCAGTATCTTGTTCTTTTAAATACTTTTCGTTTTATTCACCCAAGTTTTCTAGATATTCGCTTCTATAAAAACCCTCCAATAATTAATTTATCATGTTTCTTGCATCCTTTTTATATTTTCCCTAAAATAAAAGCAAACCATATTCTTGATTTAGAAAGAACTGAATTCGATCATTTTTGGATTAAGTAGCTACACTTACTAAATAACAACATTAGATTCCCTAAAATATGATGCTTCCGTACTTATATTAGACTATTATATAGTATTAGTTAGTGATAGTCGTTTTAGAGATATGTTACACTTGTCATTCATACAAATATATAAGTAGGCCTAGCTACACCAAACTATAAAAAGCATCTAATAGAATAGAAAATTTGTAGAATGAATTTTAAGAAATACATAGCATTTCTCAATAGGTTATTGAGATGATAACTTCAATGGCTTATGATGATGGCCGATAGATTTTTGATCATATGGTGTACCAGAAGATATATATGTCGTAACATGAATAAAAATTATTGATTGGCTTGACTTTATATTAGAAATCTGACTTTATATTAACTACGAGTATATATTAAGAATCTCTTGTGTAACTCAATTTTCTTTCACATGAGGCTCTTGCCAACCCTGTGTCGACCAACCCGTTGACAGCCTCGTCGATGAGGACTGGGTTGGCAGGGAAGGCATCGACCGGCAATTCATCCGGCTCCATCGATGGGTTGAAGCTGGTGGACGGGGTGAGCTTGTGTGTGTGTGGTCCTAATCTTCCAAAATTCTTGACTTTTTTTTTATAGTATATATATATATATATATAGATGTATAGTATATATTTATGCATGTAAAGAAGATTATTTGTATATTTTTTTATAATCAAGCACATTTTATTATCGAAATAAATTACAATAAAAAAGACAACACATAATTAAAGAAGATATTACATGATTGATGTGCAAAATCGAGTCTTTGATTTATAAACAAGATTTACCAATTAATTAACCAATATACACTCTCGGGCAGTGGACTTGTTCGTGTATAGTATAGTAAAATGGTAAGTCAGGATTGAACACATGGACTATATATTCAGAAAGAATGTGAGTTTAATGTAATTCTAAAAGATGGGGGTTTTGTAAACGAGTTGTCACGATGCTTAAACTAATAATAATAAAAGACAATGGAATCCGGTATTACCGGGACAGGTTGCTTCAAAAGATACACCTAAAAGATTTTAATTTAAAATAATAAAATATAGAGCATCAACTACTTCGAATCAGATTCATAATAGTTCATGTTGCATTTAAACTAGTTGATACAATAACCGGGCATCAAGCAAATCACTAGACAATTTAACGTGGTACCACCAACCGCTAGCAAGTCTGTATCCTCTACCTAAAACCCCTAACCAAAGAGTTCCACTATAACCATGAGTACCACCCTTTCCGTTTATAGTTTTCCTAAATAGTTAGTTTGTTTGGTTAATTTAATGATAGCTTTGCCTAATGTGAAGTAACGTGGTACCACCAACCGCTAATCGCACTTAACAGATTAATTCCTATTACTAATATATTGTTCACTATCATACCATGAACTAGTGTTAATTGTTCATAAAACAAATAATTAAAATCTTATATGCATTCAACTGGTACCACAATTGTCGTGATACGATATCCCATGTGCATTGGTCATCCAACGTGTGACCGGCGTTAAAAACATCATTAACTACCCTCTTGATCTTCTTGATTTCCTCCTGTAGAAACAAAGAATATCGTTCTTCGAGATGTTGTGTTGTGGTGCTTGCATTGCCTCCACCTGTTGTTCGCATCGTCTTCTTTTCTTCCGTAGGTAGCCCATGACCCCAAAGAGTTCTATTTGATTAAGGGTGTCCTCTTTGATATTAGCCATCAGGGGTGGAGCTAGTAGGGGGACTAGGGGTGCTTAGCCCCCGCCAACCATTCATGTTTTCCATTGCAAGGCTAGTTCATAGTCAACTAATACAAAGGTCTTTTTGAAGCAAGTCACCCCCAATTTATAAATGTTGGATTTCTAGCTATGACTGTTCAAGTAAAACCTTTATATTTGGTCCATAAAAGTAAACCATCAAAATAAAATTCTATTTTCCTAACATTTTATTAAATTGTTATGTCTTTCACATTATATTGTATACAACGATCAGGAAAGAAATACGGTTGAGCGCCTCTCAACGTGAAATCCTGACTCCGCCTCTATTAGCCATGATTCGTGTTTTCATCTCATCTTCGGCCAGGCGAGGTCGGTGAACATTCTTTTTTGATGATGATGACGCCATTTGGTTAGTAAGAGTGAGTTCTGCTTGATGGAGGGTGTCCTCTTTGATATCAGTCATGATTCGTGTTTTTATCTCATCTTCAGTCAGACGAGGTTGGTGAACATTCCTTTTTAATGATAATGACACCATTTGGTTAGTAAGAGTGAGTTTGTAGAATAATGAAAATATGAATGGTAAACTGAATTGTACAGTGGGTTCGTATTTATAGAGTGACATTTAGGCTAGCCGTTCAGGGACTAGAAGTATAAAGTTTTTGAATTTTTGGCCGTTTGAAGGACTGTTAGTGTAAAATTTTTGAATTTGAACGTTGAAGGGACTAATTGTGTAAATATTTTGAATTTTGAACGTTGGATGAGCGTCTTTTAGTTTACCTTTAAATACTGCCTTCTTATCAAATACTTCTGATCAAAACACAAACTTTTATACATCTGAAATGGCTTCTTCATCAAATGTCCCTAACCGAAAACCACCAATGACTGTCGATCAAATGCAGGAAAGTATCATGGCTGATATCCTAGACCATCAATTGTTTAAAGAGGAACTTGTTGCAGTTATGCGAAAACTAAATGCGAAGAAGCAATGGTGCCGATAACAAATTGATTATATACAAACCGGGTATTGTACTGATTTGGAGGGTCAATACTTAATTATTTGCAGGGGTAGATCGACAAGCCTCAAGTTGCTCTGGAATAACTTGATTGTGCGGTTTACACCTTGAACCATTTGATCATAACTGCCAATGCAGTTTATGAGATGCATGAATAAGTTTGTAATTTGTTGTAGGAACGATTATGTTGTATGTTTCTCTTTAATAAGTTTGTAATGTTTTCTTCAATTATGAATAAACTTCTGTTGTTATTAAATTACCAAGTAGGCATCTTTTATTAAAATACTTAAGACATTACATAATTCAAAATACCAAAACACACTTCATAAAGCAACTCAATTAAAAAGGAACCATGGTTAGCTCCCTAAAACAATGCTCGTATTTGAAGCCCCTTCCATACGGTCCTCCCCTGTGCATTCAACCTCGCACAGATTGCCTCAAACTGCTTGCATTCCTTCCAAATTTTGGTGAAGTGACCTATCAGTTGATATTTGCTCCGTCGACCTTCAGTCGTGTCGCTGTTGAACATTTCAGTAATGTCATTTCAAGCGTTTTCGCTTGGATTATTCATTTCACATCTATGGGTCACAGGGTCAAGTTACCTCAACCCAAGACCTCGTCAAACAAAGATCTTTTGATTCAGTCCACCTTTGTGTCGAAATTTTAAATGAAATGGTTTGAGAAAAATAAAAATGAGTTGAAATAAGTTGTGATATGAAATGGTTGTGTTAAGTTGAGTATAAATAGGGGTATGAAAAAAAATTTTAAAAAAAAATACAAAAATGCCTAGTAGTCCTTATTTTCAAAAGTTAAAATAAAAAACTTTTTTTTTTAATTCAGCAACGATCACCAAGACTCACAAACCTAATATAATACTAATGAAAGTTTACGGTTTGTATGGTAATTATATTTCTGGGTAAATATAAAGTAAAAATAAATAAAAGTTGAGGAAAAGATGAAGAAGAGGTAGAATTGGTAGTGAGTGAGGAAGAGATAATTTAGATTTTTGATCTAGCTGTTTAAACTTTAAAAAAGTTCTAATAGATGATATATAGATTCAATTTTTTCTCTTCTAATGTTCACCTTTAATATTTATGTTAGTATGTATCAATATCAAAACTTTTAGTCATTTCTATAGGCATACCAAATTACTTATATTTATTATTTTTTATGTTGTGTTGTACATTGTTATATTGTATTTGTGGCATGTAATTTTAGCTTTATAATTTTAAAAATAAATATTAAAAAAGACAATTGTCATACAACTTAATTGACCAAAAAGAAACTTTAACTTTTTGATTTTTTTAATGAAAAATTAATTACAATACTCCTATACAATTCTAATTCTAATAAGTAATAACACTAAATTACTTCATTTCAAGATTTGAAGTTTGATTTTTAACTCAAAGTTCCAAGAGGCTCTACCAAGTAATCTAACGGCTAATACCACATTGGCTTTATTTTTTTAATTAATCAGAAGCTTAATTTACTTTAAAATAAACTTTCAATATATAAAAAATCTTTGCAAATTATTAGATTTAATTAATTTACTCAAAGTTGGACTTTGTTATTATAAAAATATCCGCAAGTTATTAGATTTATGCTATTTAAAGTAAAACAAGAGTAGTGAAATATATTTTGAGAGAAGTGAACATGAGGATGTTAGACAACTAATTTAGGTGAAAACATCTCACATATTCACTTCTCATATATTTTTTCCATTTTTGATACAAAAATTTATATCTAACTCTCAAATATTGTATTGGGAGTGGAAAGTTTTAACAATGTCACTACACATAAAAATATAGTTTTAACTATTTTAATCTTTTTTTCAAACCCAGTCGTGTATAACTATAATCTAGTTAAGATGTATGATAGATGATTTATAAAAAACTATAGATATGTACCATAAAACTAGCTTGCAGCAATTGCTGGTAGTTGATAATTTGGAGCAATAGCATGTAGATGATTAACCGGTATGCAAAACATAATTTTTAAAAGTTAGTTCAAACAGCTTATGTCACGTCACGTATTTCATATTAACCATACATATCACATATGAAATTAGTTATTAACCCATTATAATCTTCAAAAATCATTACTTTCTTTGAAATTGATCAAAAATTGATTTAAGACAAATGATGATTACACCAGACACCGTTCACCAAGTACCATATGCCTAAACGTCCCCCGAAAGCTAAGCTACAAACATAAAGACTTGTTATATATTAAAAAAAAAAAAAAAAAAAAAAAAAAAAAAGACATTTAATATACAGTACCATAAATATAATTTCAAATTCTGTATTGGGTTATAATATGCAAATTAATCTATATGATTGTATCATACAAAACTTTATCTAACATTTGTAAGTATATAACAAAACTTCCATATAAATGCATCATCTAAAGTTCCTCTCTATATGAGGTAAATGCAAATTATGCCCATAATTTACATAAGAGATTTATGCACATAAACCCCTTAACCAACAAAAATACATCTATATGGCCAAAGGCAACATCACAAAACACCTTAATTCATATTCATCACACCATTTCCTCTAAAAGACCCGCCGCTGCATTTGAATTAAGATCTTTCTGGATAATATGTGAAGAAAAAAGTGCTATCAGTAATGGGTTTCTTCTTAAGCAGGTTATAAAGTCGGCTTTGCTGATTAGACCATCGCTATCTCCGTCAAAGAGAATGAACAGCTCATGTATCTACAATACATACTTTTCACCTCAAGATATTTTCAGGAGCATAAATTTAGATTTAAAAAGACTAGGGAAGAAGACTCACTTCATTACCACTCAAGCTTCCCATGGCTGGAACCAATGAAGCACCAAGCTGTGAAAAATTCAAGATGCAAATTATTGGACAAGTTAGAACATATTATAAGAGTGGTAAAGTGAGCTGGGAGAGTGGCTTCTGTAACAGGTATTTGAGTTCAAAAAACAGGTAAGTTGTTTCGTCTAAACAAGCACAGGTATTGTTGTGTAATGTGTCAAGACTAAAAAAAAAGTACAGTCGAATTGGACTGAAACTCTTTACATTTTCTGTTACCAACTAATGTGTTACATATGCTTATAAGATTTAATAATATTTGAAGAATAGTTTCATTTTTAGAACTAAATAACTCAGGCAAGTTTTTTTAGTTTTTGCAATAAAAGTACATTTTAGGTGACCATCAATCCGTTTTGACCCATTGGTGATTAAATGTGTCAAAAATCCCATTTGACACATTTGACAACCATGACAGAAAATTATAGGAAAAAAAAAGATTACTTCTTGCTCGGAAATGTAATTATCTTGATCTATGTCAGTTTCAGTGAAGGCTACTTCACAAGCTCGCCGAAATAATGGTTGTGCAAGTATATGAGCTGATGCTACCAAAAACTGCATGAATCAAAACTGATGAGTGCCGAAAGATAATACATGTTGAAATAAATTGCAAAATTACACTTTAACACATAGTTACCTCTTTAAAGGTAATTTTTCCGTTCCTGCCCATGTCAATGAACTCGAACATCTGTGAAAATAGATAATAACTCTAATAAGCCATCTATGATTAATGTAATAAATGAGACACTGTACAGTACAACAAAAATGCCCTTGAAAAACTTTATAATCAAGCCCAATCAGATAGACTTGTATAGATGACAACAGTAAGTAATTGTAGCATAAAATGTTAGATGACAACAGTAAGTAATTGTAGCATAAAATGTTGCCAAATAAGAAAAAGATAGTAGTTATGTAGATGGAGTACAATATATAGAGATAAAACAAACCTTTTCAGAGAGACCACAAGGGTTTAATCTTAATACCCTTGTAAATTCTTGAAATTTGACATTTCCACTGCAGGGAAAAATAGCATTTGAAATTTTTGTTATAGTTCATTGGGTACCTGTGCTCTGATAGATTCTAGAAATATAATTGTGCAAATTAGAGAAGAATACCCGATTGATAGAGCGAACAAGTTGGGTACTGGGTCAAAATGGGCCTTTGGTTGACCCCCAATAAATTTAAGTTTTTTACAAAGAGAATATTTAGAGGGAGTAACATCCAACCATGTGACCGACTAATAATTATATTCAATAACAACAAAACTCCCGGGTTAAAACTTAATAGTCGAACGTTACATAGTTCAGAATGAGGAATTGATATCATGAGGCATTATTCAGTGTGCATTGTTTTTGTAAAGATAAAAGTATTAAATAGTGCTATAAGAAATCATCATATTCTATAATTCCATTGTAAAATAATCATTATACTTGCCAAAATTTAAAAAAGTTGAAAAAGAAAAAATGGTGAAGCCTAATGATGCAGACGGGTCAGGTTAGGACCTAACAGATATGGCTGGGCTTGCAAAACAGGTCAGAGCCCATGTGGTGAGAATGCCCAGCCTGTTACAAGTAAGATAAACTTGAGGCTGGGCATTCTCACCACATGGGCTCTGACCTGTCTTGCAAGCCCAGTCATATCTGGTAGGTCCTAACCGGACCCGTCTGCATCACCTAAAGTATGAAATAGAGTCATCAGCAAGTGACTTTAGGCGAATTAACTAACGTTTATTTTAAAAAAAAACAACTAACACGTAATTAGAATTTAGAACTACGCCATCAAAAATACTTCAGCTTATTTTTCTTCTTATCATATAATTTAATCAAGTGCAATGAAACAATTAAAATCTCATTCATTTGAAGATATTTGCTGTGAATAACAAAAGTTAGGGCGTTGCATCATGACAAAAGGAAGCTAAATGAGTCCACCAAACAAAATAAGCAAAAACAATATATGACTGAGACAATGGTAACATACCTTGGATCTGGATTCATCGCAAGAAACCTATCCAAAAAGTCCAAGGCATCCGAAGAGCTTAAATGGTATAACTGAGCACACAAGAAAAACAAGATTTCATCTCAACTAAACAATAAAAATGAAAAATAGATTGCTAAAGGGTTCACATTTTGATTGAAATATGCATTACATTTGTTGATATCATGAACTTATGGTAATTTTCAATTAGCGATAGTTGTTTTGGGTCCCATAAAAAGTAACACAAAGAAGATAACACTAGTTACTTATTATAAACTGCTACCCTGACTTAGCAATAAAAAGATGCACAAAAAATTCAATATATGAGCTCACTTCTTGTATCTTTGCCATTTCAACCACAAACAGTGATGGATTTTCCTGCAAATAAAATGGAACATTGATAACATTAGAATTGGCAAACAGATATATATATATATATATATATAGGGGGACAATCAAATAAGAACAGTTTTAAAATAAGAACAGTGAGAACACCTTAAAATCATCATTTTGATGCATTAAAAGTCCATAAAACTGACATAGTGCATAACTAATTATCATTATATATAAATATATATAATAAAAAGAGAACTGTAAAGGATATAGGTCAAAAGGACCATTTGGTCAAAAGTTGCCTAGAACATGTCCAAATGCTTATAGGTATGTTTGGCAAAACTAGTTAGAACTGGAGCTTGTAGCTTCACCCTTGTGAAGAGGCGCATGTCCAATAGCAACCAACCGATTTTACTAATATACGAAGAATGAAGGGGCTATCTAAGCTTTTTTAGAGCTTGTAGGCATATCAAGAGTTTATGTTTATATAGCTGTACTTTGGATATACAGTTGAAGCTGAAGCAATGACATCAAGGACAAACTAAAAAAAAACTTGAAACGCATAAGGTAAAGCTCCCATAGGCTTTGCGCCAAACAAACTCATAATCTCAAACCATTCTATTAAAAAAAACTATAATTATTATTTTAAAAGTACAGTGTATATGTTCATACTTGATTTATTTATAAAACTTAAACAAAAAGGGAAAAAATGTGGGATATAAGCCAACGTGACCCAATCTGTTTTGACCTGCAAAAAATAGAAGCATTCGTATTGACCTGTTACCCACCCGACCTGAGGCATCCGTCGTGTCACCTCTAGTTGCATGCTAAACTTGGAGAAGGTTTAAGTTGACTTTAAACAAACCAAACAACCCCATTTACTTCTATAGAGCAATTAAAAAAAACTGCTGAAATTTTTGATAAATTTTAAAGGTCAAACTTCAAAGTCAATATTGTGATGACCAAAGTCTATGCAATCACATGTAGAAATTTATTAATAGAGGTTGCTACTTTGTAACCAGTGGTAATACATTAGAATGGACTACACAACAGTCTTACACATCGTGATAGAATTAAAAAATGCACAAAGACTTAACCTCTCACTACGCTTCTTTTTGTGTTCTATGAAATGAAACCTGAACATTACTACTACTGTATTTGTTGGATAATCTTCGGAAATCTATAAGACATACATATTAAACAGCCGATGTTGCTTATATAGATGAAATGAGCATTGAAGTAAGGTGCCCTATGATTCTAGCATGAATTTTATCATAAGTGAATTTTCTTCAATATGCGCACTTCAAATTCTGAAAATAGCATTGAGTCATAAATGTAAATCAAACATTGTACGTCAATTTTTGTAAGTTTAAGTTCACATATCTGGTTGGCGAGTCAGCACATACCTCAGTGATTTACTACAGTTATTTATTAGAAATAAATCTAACTATATTAAGACTAAAATTCCTCCATCAATCAGGACACAACTTCAAGCTTAACAATAAAACTACCAGGCAAAGCAGTATGTATACCTGTCCAGAATCAGCTGCCTTTGAAAGAATCATGTAGTCAACAAAGGAATGAGATGTTTGTACAACATTGAGAGCACGGGCCATGGATCTACCCGTCTGCATTTATAATTCCATATGAGTATTAAATAAAGATTTATAAGCCAAATTTCATAACAAAAACCATAGGACGGTCAATGGTCCTTAAATAGAGACGAGTGCACGATTTTTTGTACCAGTGTTGTTACAATAAACCATTTTTTTGTTGCCCTTCATGAAAATTAAAACACTACATTTCTTGACAAAAGAAGACATTATTTGTGACCAAAAATGCCAAAGATGAATAATGATTTCTATTTTACATTTCCACATTGAAAATTACTCATTATTAGCAAGTACTAGTTTTACATTTAATGTTAAAGTATCAAAAGAGATAAACTCACTTTCTCGGCGAAACAAACAGCATTTTCCTTATGATTTTCAGAGGGTGAAACAACAGGAAGATATTCAACCTGGTCAGTTTTTAAAAAACTGTTATAATCTTTTTGAAAGAACTAAACAGATGGCATCATTAATCAACCCAAATACAGCAGAAATAGGCGTTTAAACAAACTTACCTCCATGAAATTGTGAAATTGTGTGAACATTCTAAACATGAGTGTCCCTAAAGCAATATGGCCCCTACAAGCACGTAAAAGAACCCATTAAAGATGATATCAGGATTTAAAAATGAGGGTAATGTGACTTCCTAGTGAGGGAGATTTGACCGATTTACTTACGGAAGGGATATTATGGATTATGTTTTTTATCACAATAATGGATAAAGATAACTGAAGAATGGGTCAAAAAAATTGAAGGTCACACCATGAGTGCCATTGGTGCACACAGAGTCCAAAATCGTTCTCTTCAGACATTTAAATAAAAATCCTAATAACACAGTTAAGGTATATATAATTTACATCACTAATTTTTATCACAAGTTATCAAAAAAAGACGATACAAGTGTCTACAGTTCAACCTAAATCGATCCGACCTGTTTCAAGTTTTGACCTGTCTAAAAAGTTGCCATTTTGACATGTCTAAACAGTTACACTTTTCACCCAAGATCATTCTGACCTGTCACCTCTAGGATTATTAATCGATTGCTGAACTTACCATGATTGATCAAAATGTACATGAGGATAGCGAACCACCACTGGTTGTATAGGATAACCAGGTATAAATGCACCATGTTGGAAAGAAATTAGCAGTCTTCCATTGGTCGTTGTTCCCTCGGGAAATAAAAGTAGCCGAGGAAATCTGTCACTAGCAGCTTTTCTCTGTATTGACATCCTTAAAAGTACATTTCTGTATCAAATTACTTACATATATATTGAATTCAAAAAAATAGTACCTTTCATTTGATGGGTCATTACCTTTATCTCATTTACAGCATGCTTCCGTGATTGATGTGAAAACCGATTCACATATATCACCTATATATAAAACAATGAAAAAAGACATTTTAAAGACAACTTTTTAACAAAGATAACACCATTCACAACAGCAACAAAAAAAAACATTAGATCAACTCAATTTACCTGCATGGCTCTAATAATAGTACCAACAAATGGCATCGAATCATGGGACTCGGATGCAACAATTGTCGGAAATAATTCGTAGAAAAAGAATATTGGGTCGATATATGATACATGATTAGATACAAGTATAGGAGCAATCTCCCTTGGAGCAGGTTTTCCCTTACGCCTGATCCAATGGTAGCTGCGAAAGATGGAGAAAATTGTAGTTTATGATATTGTATAAAGCATATGTATGGAAGGTGTTTGACACTGCTTATGCTTTTTAAAGTAATCATAACAATATATCGGCTATAACAGTTTGCATGTTAATAGTCGATAATCAGTTTAAATAAACAACTATGAGGCTGCTTATTCAAAACTGATTAGTTAAGCGTTAAATAAATAACAAACTAACCACAATCAGTTTGCCTCAATTCAAAAACTCAAAAACTGATTATCAAAGCAAAAATCAGGATCACCAATCTTAGGGGGTGTTTGAGATTGCTTTAGCAAAACAGATTTTGCGTTTACAAAACGAGGTTTTTCAAAAAAAAAAATGGGTCTCAACCGGATTCTCATAATCGCGTTTTCTCTCTATGAATATGCAGATATCACTTTCCATATGGCTTCCCAAACTATTTTCTAATTATTTACTTTTTGCAAACGTCATAATCAGATAACTCCCCCAAAAACACAATCAAGCAATCTCAAACACCTAAAAACTTGACCTAAGATTCTAAGGCCATCAACAATAATTCCTAAGCTTCCTACTTACAAAAAAAGTTACATAAAAGATCACCAAATATACTTAAGCTAGCAGTATTCGAGATCGCCTAGGCGCAGCCCCAAACAAACATATGCATATATATATATATATATATATATATATATATATATATATATATATATATATATATATATATATATATATATATATCTTACAAAATAGAAAACATAAAAGATTAAGATTAAACTTACCCAAATGAAAAAAGAATCCCTCTAGTACACAACCTAGTGATCCACATAACTCTACATCTCCATTTAGGCATTGGATTTTGCTTATCTTTCCAACCATTTAAAGCAAATTTAGTAGCAATATAACCAATTAACATACAAAATCCAAACAATACAAGCCTAAGTAAAGCTATAGGCACACAAATTAACACTTTAAGCCACTCATAAACCCCTTCAACTTTAGGTGTATGGTTTCTAAATGGATCCAAAGTTGTTGACCCTAATATTTCAAGCCCATTTGACCCAATAAACCCATATGGGTTTTCATCAAAATCCAACACCTGGGTATCGATTGAAATTGAACATTCATTTGTGGGTGTTTCTTGATTTGATGAAGAAGTAAGTAATGGGGCTTCAAGATCTTTAGATTTTGCCATTTTTTAGTGTAAAATTTGGATTTTTAACCAAGATTTTGTGGGTGTGAAGAAAAATTAATGAACTTTTTGAGGATTATATATATAATAATTGAATTGAATAGAATTGAATATGTAGTATGGATTTTTGGTTTTGACTATATAAAGTATAGATGATATATATATTTATGGTCGGTAGTAATAATATTGAAGGCTAAGCAATACAGGCCATAAATTGAAAAGATTACGTGCGAAAATAAATAGTGGCGCATATACTAAAGGGGATGTCAATTGGCAAGCATGGCTGCTTTTTTTTTAAAGAAAAAAAAAAAAGTTCACTCATATATTTGCTAGCTTTTGACTTTGTGAGAGGGATGCCACCCTTGAATTTTCCTAAATTAAAAGGGAGATCTACAAATATAACTCTAATTTAAAGTCATTAAATCAAATTTAATTATTTTATCTTTCTTAAATGACAATATTAATACTTATATTTCTTATGATTAAACAAAAAAAATATCCCTTTAAATTTAATTTACACTTTTGGGTTTTGCATCACAAATTTACTTTTTTTATCCAATAATTTTAATCAAGAAATCAAAAATAATAGCTAATATATATATATATATATATATATACCCCTTTAAATTTAGGAATTAACAAGTATGTTGCTAGCATCAGCATACTTCTACCATTTTCAAGGGTGGGGGAGATTGTGAGGGAAAAATTTAGAAACAACCTGCTTCTGGCTGCATTCTTGTTTTTCCCTTAAATTTAAATTACACTTTTTGGTTTTTTTCACAAATTTACACTTTTTACCCAATAATTTTAATCAAGAAATACTCACGTAATACGCAAGAAACATATGTAATTAATGACATGATAAATTTTAATAATATCATAAGTTGACAAATATTTAACCAGGTAATAATTAATCCACTAGAAAACATGAAGTTACATTAGTCGTCAGTTAGATTCTGCTTAACAGTGACCAGACAATTCGCTTTAAGGCATGAAGTTCGCTTTTGTAACAAACCTTAGTCATTGTTTCTCATATATATTTGTGTGTTATTTAACCACAGTTTTGAAAAATAGATACATCATCTATTAGAGATCTCGTTAAAAATATTAGTTTCCATAATTATATCATTAAAAACATTAATTATTAATGTCTACAAATTTAAATAAGGAAGTAATAATAACTTAGATTTAATAAAATTAAATTAGATCCAAAAAAGTTAAATGAGGTATATGACATCATTATTTGATCTAATCGCTCAACATAAAAGTTAAAATTCATATAAGAGTCCATACTTTTCAACCCTTCAACCTGATTTTTTTCTGGCTGGTGGGTTGGTTGAGAGGTTGGTAAGTTTGGGTTGATATTTTTAACACGATTTTGATATCAGCTGGAGGTCGGGTTAGGTAATTTCTACCCGTTAACTTAAACTAGACCTTTTTTTTATAAAGTTAGTTTTGATTCAAACGTGCTGTAAACAATTTTAACCAGCGATCTGTTAGACCTCCAACCCCCTCCTCGTAGAAAATACCCAGATGAGAGACCCACAACTCAAACCCAATACCTTGTGAAAAACTCACATCCGAGGCCCACATAGTATATTTAGAAGATACCCCGAGACCTTAAACCAGACCCTTTTAACACCATATATATATATATATATATATTAATAAAATACTTTTTAAAAAATGAAACTAATTATAATTTAAAAAATGTATATGATAAATAGCTTTACTAAATATTTATTTTATATATATAT
This sequence comes from Erigeron canadensis, assembly GCF_010389155.1. Lineage (NCBI taxonomy): Eukaryota > Viridiplantae > Streptophyta > Magnoliopsida > Asterales > Asteraceae > Erigeron > Erigeron canadensis. The sequence goes on from NC_057764.1 coordinate 25,228,234, forward strand.
ATAAATATATATACATGACGTCTATTAAAATTTTGTAAATGTATAATAAATTAGTTTATGAACAATAGTGGTTGTGTACATATACTCATACTTTTTATAAACCACCAAACAAACTTAATTTTGATATACTTATTTAAGTTTAAATGATACAAAGACTCAATTTTTTCTCATATTTAAAATATTTTTGTATAATTTCAATTTTTTTGGTCTTATAAACTAATTTGAGAGTTTTAAAGTGACATACACTTCTTTATAATTATTTTTCGTAAATGTAATTAATAGAATAAACAAAGGAAGGCTGCAATGTAGCCATTTGAGAGTTTTGATAAAATATACAGTAATTAGTATATCTATAATTTAAAAAACATATATTAAATAACATTAAAGGGTTACCATATATAAATTTCAATTTCCATGGATAAGATTTATTTAATTATTAATTTCAATGGCTCATATCAAAAGTTAACTTTATTTTTTTCTCTCTGCTTTACCGGCAATATATATATATATATAATATAATATATTTTGTAGATTTTTTTGAAAGGTGTGGATCATTTGTTGGCAACAAAAATCTAGCTTATGTTGCCTTAATTGGTTCCGCGCTAGAGAGTCACTTCACCCTCAATACATAGTAGGAGGAGAAACTTTCAACTAAACTACCTGAATGCACGACATTTAAGTGGAGTATAACTCTGCCCCCTCCGCATGACTCAAACCTGCTTCGCTAGAGGACTTTATTTATGAAACTTCTGTAAATGTCTTTCTCATATCTCGAACATTAGACCTCCAGTATGTAAAGCTTAGTGAGCTATAATGAGAAGTATGACTTAATTCAACAATAACATGTTTATTTTAACTATTTGAACTTAGAAAAACAACTTCACAATATGTCTTATAAATCCATCGCAATTGAGACTAGGGGTGAGTATGGATCGGTTTGGTTCGGTTTTTGCCTAAAACCGAAACCAAAACCGATTCATTCGGTTTTTAGAAAACCAAAACCATTGGATTTGGTTTTTGTTCGGTTCGGTTTCTCGGTTTTCCTGTTTGGTTTGGATTGGTTTCGATTTTTTTAATAAATTTTGTTTTTTAAGTTTTTTTTAAATATTATGTTATTAATTTAACTTTCAATTGTTAAAAAAAAATTATGATATAAAAATTCAAATACAGAGAAGCTTTTTATTAAGTAATTATATATTTTAGGTGTTAAAATTTGTATAACTTTTATAAAACGAATTATTTTTACTGCACGTTTTTATTAAAAATATACAATTTGTATAGATTTGTACAATAAAAAGATAAAAAGATTAAATTATTAACATATTTATAAATTATAAGTAATAAATATAAATGTAATATGATATAAAAATAAAATAAATTAAAATATATTTAGTTCGATTCGGTTCGATTTTGATCGGTTTTTTGGCATATAAAACCGAAAACCGAACCGATCCGTTCGGTTTTTAGAAAACGAAAACCAAACTAATGGATTTCGTTCGGTTTTCGGTTTTTTCGGTTTGTTTTTGTCGGTTTTTTTCGGTTTTTGGTTTTCCGGTTCGGTTTTTGCTCACCCCTAATTGAGACCATATCTTCCTCTATCTTATTTCGATGTCTCTTTCCAATCTAAAAGTGAACTTTTTCTAGTAAATGTCTCAACTCAACTTACTGAAAACGCAACTCAAAAATAAAAAATCGCAACTCAAAACTGAAACGCAACTCAAAATCATAAATTGCAACTCAATTTGAAATCAATACGTACTCTTCATTGATGAGTTGTGATTTCGAGTTGTAATTTCAAAACGCATGTCGCGATTTTGACTTTTGTATTACGACTTAGAACTGCTAAGTTGCAATTTTGACATTCGTGTTGCGATTGCAAATTTGAGTTGCGATTTCGTTTGTCACTTTTAAGGAACCCAAAGAAATTGGTTTAAATCATATGTTATAACTTATAAGATATTACGAGTCAGTTAAGTTATATCTTTTCTCTAAAAAATATTAGAACATTTGCAAAACATGTAGATCATGAGGGTCAAAACGTTTATAATGAAATGTGAGGAAAAGAGCATTGCTGTTGTTGTTTTATTGAAAAATATGATTCCATATATATGTCGATATTTGCATAAAAAGTACTCGTACATGCTTTTAAAAACACATCAATTTTGTCATGATTATGATAGTGGACGCCCTTGCTTCGTCTTTGTTTACCGACATGTAACATCTTTTGATTTTATATCAAGTATCAAATTTATTTTTATTACTTTTCGAAAAGATAAATAATTAAATATTTTAAATGATTACACGTATACAAAGTCAAGACAAGACTTCAAGGATATACCCATAAGACTTCAAAAATACCCATGAATATCAACTGTCAGCTTCAACATTCAACAAATTGTATTTTGACTTGATTAATTTAGTAGAACTTATAATTAAAACTGTTGTAAGATTTTTCAAAAGAAAGTTGTTAACTGGAAAATGTTACAAACCTGGTTACATGTAAACTTTTGTGAATTATTATTAATGAGAATAAACGAAAAACCATAACTAGAAGTAACTAATGGGTTTTTTTTTTTTTCTCGAAAAACAACTTTTATTCACAACTCATTAACTCTTGAAAACATATATTTTGCCACCACATATATAATTGTATATACCGACAACATTTATAATAATTAACTATAGAACATTACATATTTATCCCGAAAGTTAATTATTTAGAACTTAACTACAAACTAATTCAACTTAAACTTTTCTTTCATCAGGAGAACTTTTTATAACTTGTCTTTCGAGGCACTTTTGGTATCTAGTTTCATTGGATGCTTGAAAGATTCAGAAAGATAAAAAAATATTATGATTTTTTTCACATATCATTATTTTGTTACTGGTAGGATTTTTATTAATGTTAATGTAAAAATTCATTTATAATTTTTTAGTCTCCATTTTAAAGAAATAGATTTCTACCATATTATTCTATTTTTTCTTTCTGACCAGCCCCAATATGTAACATCACCAAAATATGTTGTCGGCATGGAGAGTCCAGAATTCATAAAAAAGGAAAACGACAATATCTTGTAGATACTTATTTGTTCGTCTTTTTTTGTAAGATTTATATGCAAAAAACGTTGACACAATGACTACCTGTTTTGTTAGCTACTCTACTAAATCTCTTCTCTTTCTCTTATATAAATAAAACAATATTTCTATGACAACATTATTTTTTAAATAATGATTACTTGTTATTATTAGACTTATTTATATCAATTATTTATTTTTTATTTTTTTATTTATGACATCATCCTACTTAAAGTTTAAATTATTTTTTAATTGATTTATGATTTATTTCATTTTTAACCTAAATCCAATGTAAACTAAAGTTCAATTATCCAATTTATTATTTTCTTTAAACAACTATATGTCAATTTTCAAAAATATTATCAGCATCTCTTTTCGTCTTAATATTATCAATTAGGCCAGATATATTAAATAAAAGACAATTGTTATAAAATCATCATTTTATATAAATAGCTTACTTGTCATCTCTAAATTCTTTTTAAAGTTTTGTTTTTTTTTGTTTATATTTCTTATGATATTATAACCACTTTTTTTATTTAAGTTTATTTCATTTTTATTTTTGTTATTTATGATGTCTTTTTCTATAGAAAAATATGTTTTATTTTCTTTTGAGAACTTAATATTTTATACATGGTCTTTTAATTTTTCATCATCTAAGTAGTTTTATCATAATAGATTTTTAAATTATCCGTTAATTATATATATTTGAAATATAAAGTATACTATTTCAAGATTATGAGTATGGTTGAATTATCTCGTAGTTCTAGACATTGACCTAACTTAATATTATAAAAAAATTCATTAATAAACCCGGTTTTCTTTTGAGAACTTAATATTTTATACATGGTCTTTTAATTTTTTATCATCTAAGTAGTTTTATCATAATAGATTTTTAAATTATCCGTATGTTATGCGGGTTGATAAGTTAATTATATATATTCGAAATATAAAGTATACTATTTCGAGATTATGAGTATGGTTAAATTATCTCGTAGTTCTTAGACATTGACCTAACTTAATATAAAAAAAAAAAATTCATTAATAAACTCGGGTAAAACCCGAGTTATTAGCTAGTAAATATATATAAAAAAGTTGTCATCCGATCATGTGTTCTATATATTGGTAATGCTTTGACTAATTATATATTATTCAGTTGAAGAAATATATATAAATAGCCACTAGACAAGCATATGTGCACGGCCCTTTATTATTTTAGTTGATTGCGGTATAACCGTATAACCAATCATGTTCTATTAAATGCCTATTGTAAGGTATATAAAAATTAAAATTGCTAGTAGCTATTTTTTTTATTATTTTTTTTAGCTATGGATGTTTGTAACCAGCTAAGATTTTGATGTGATCAAGCTGCTTGTCAGGGTAAAGAATATCAATCTCTGTAGGTCTGGACTTTGGAGGGATACTTGAGGCAAAAGAAAGCACTATACATGAAGGATTATGAGATTGGATATTTCAATATAACTTTAAAATATTATATTTAGTGTTACATCCTTCAATTTTATTTACATCTAAGTCCTCCTTGGTTCATTTTTTTTAGCTATGGATGTTTGTAGTCAGCTAAGATTCTGATGTGATCGAGCTGTTTGTCGGGGCAAAGAATATCAACCTCTGTAAGTTTGGACCCTGGAGGGATACTTGAGGCAAAGAGAAGGATTATGAGATTGGATAATTCAATCTAACTTCAAAATATTAACTTCAAAATATTATATTTAGTGTTACATCCTTCAATTTTATTTACATCTAAGTCCTCTTTGGTTCATTTTTTTTTCTATAAAGGTTTTTGATTAAAATTATTCTAATGAACCATCAAAATTGATGGATTGGTATTTGTGATGACTTGAGACCTTGATGTATGGGTTCAGAATTCAGATATGACTATTAAGGGGTGTTTCATATGATGGAATGTAAATGTGAGAAAGAGAATAAGAAAAACTTCTCTTGTTTGTTTGCAACGAATAAAGGAAATGGAAAAGGGGAATCAATTTCGTCTCTCCATTCTCTACAAATTGTAGAGAATGGGCGAGAATGGAAAAAAAAAATTTTTTTTTGAAAATGTTATATGTAATAAATGTATTATTATTTAAAATTTTATTTTATATATATATTCATTCTCTGTGGGTACCGAACAACGGAATTCATTCTCTTTCCAAATACTCATTCTCTTTCTCACTATTTCCATTCTCTATTACATTTCCATTCTCTATGATTCCCTCCTACCAAACACCTCTTAAATCAAATGCTTATTGGGTGGAACTAGAGCTTTTTAAAGACAGAAACTAGATGCATATTGTAGAAAAAAAACTAGAAAATGATCGAAGTAAAGTGTGCAACTCGAAAATAGAAATTGTCATTGGGTGTATGATGAATGGGCTTATAAGTGTGTTGGCCCATCAACTAAAAAGTTAGCGGGTTTGATGTGACAACCGTCATCTGAACGTATTTTTCGAAGCACTTTCCGGTCATTTTTTATTCGTTTCGTTTATGTATGTCTTTAGACTCTAAGACTTTATTGATGGAATAGGTGGATTTATGTTTTTTTTCGGGCATTATGAACATTTGGCTTTAGAAAAAAATTGTGCGTGGACTCGAGGATAGGAGAAATACTAGTTGTCTTGTGTAAATGCCAAATTAAGTGAAATACTTTGAATTTAATCAAATAAAGATTTAATAAACAAATATATACATGTTTATATCCAATAGAAAGCTATTGAAATGTTACATTTAAATATGTCGACAAAATGTATTTACGGGTCACGAGTCTTCTTGAATTGTCGGGTCAAACCAATTTAGATGAAAGTGAAACTTAGGGCTAGGGGACTTTTGGAACAAACAAAACCCTAACTACCCACCCTTAACCCTCTCATTTTCTCTCTCTCACACACACTTCTCCCTCTTTCTCCCCCTCCCCTCTTTTCTCCTAGCCGCCCCCATCCCCTTTCTTCTCTAATCTCGGCCAACCACCACCGGCCACCACACGACCACCATAAACCACCACGAAAATCTTCATCTTCTTCTAATTTTCTGTTAGTTTTGGGACTTTTGGACAGATAGTGAGCTTATTTCAGGTGTATTTGACTGTTCGTGGTCTTGTTCGGTGATATAGGGTACTTATACTTGTGCTGCTTTCAGGTGAGTTTCGTAGCCCCTCTTTTTACATGTTTTGGGGTGAAAAGTATACTTGTTCTTTTTAAACAGTTTTGTCGATTTCTGTTTATGTTCAATATTGAGCCTGTGCGTATAGAGTTACTTGTGCCATTTGACGTGCTTCTGTCTTGTTGTATGTGTATGATTATGTGTTTGATGTTGTGCTTTATGATGTGCTTATTTGACGTGCTTTTTGTGTGCATTGGAGACTTGAGACTTTGAGACATTGGACTAAGGCAGGTACCGTAAGGCCGGACTTTGAGACTTGAGACTTTTGAACTTATTATGGCGTAACTCTGCTTGTTATATATTGAACTATTACTTGTGTAGACTTAAGAGATTCGACAAAAGACTTCTTTTTTTTACTAGACTTTTGACATAAAACCTTTGTGTTGACACGTTTTTGTTTACTTTTCAGGTACTCAGATTAATCAGGGATAAAGATTGCTATGCTAGGCTTGGACTTCGAAGTTTAGTGCTCCTTTATTTATTGTCAGACTTTAAGGCTACACGCCTTGGATTATTTCTTTATGGACTTGGTTGTAATAAGCTATTTTAGCACTGTTATGACTTTGAACTCATGTTTTTGGGAATATATTTATTATATTCTATTTCATTTAGCGGTATCTATGTAATTCCATGTCGTATTGTACTTTTCATGACACCTCATGTTTCCGCCGACGGTGGGGTGTTACATTTAATTTTCATAGCGGACAAACGTATGAAATATGACCGAGAAAGATGAATATATGGTTGTTAGATAATTAAGTTTGAGTATAGAACCCTAAGAACTAATTTTTTACTATAACATTTATTGTATGATGGATATATAAATTATTGAGTCTCATATTTTTTTATAAATTAAAGTATTAAGATGTAAAAGAGTTTATACTCAAACTTAACATAATAGATATAGGCATAATGTCTTAGTTTTCAGGTTCATTTGGATATGGGAATACTACTACCCTTTCCGAATCACCCATTACCATTCCAATTCCTATACAAAATACAAAAGTACACTAGATATTTGTAACTACTAGCCAAATGTATGCGCAATGTGGCGATAAGATGGTGGAGGTAATAATTATAAAGTGTTGATAGGTCATCAAAGGTGATCAATCATAGTGGATGATAGGTCATAGAGTTGATCGATGATCGATGAATTTTTAAGAACACCCATATCATTTTATAATTTATCGATTACGGTTTTTGAGATAAAAGATTTTGAATGAATTAGAGTAATAAAGTGATTTATGGAGGAGTGGAAAAAAAAAATTTAGTGGTTGAGATTTGAGGTGAGAGAAAAATAGGTGAGTAAATGTATGTTGTAAATAATTTCATTAAGGGTATTATAGGTATATTAGTTGAGGATATTCAAACTAATGGATAAAAGAGAAGAGTAATTTGAATAGATCAAGTTATTTTTTGAAAAAATGAGATAATTTATAAGATAGTATAGATAATTAGATATAGATAACAATATGACCATGAAAATACGTACAAGAGTTGTAACCTCGCTTGTCTTTAAAAAAAAAACAAAAACATACTTGATATTTTTTCTTGCAACAAGGTTCAAGCTTACGTTGTCTTAACTGGGTTCACGGTAGAAAGCCCCTGACCCTCAATACCTAGTAGCAGGAGAAACCTCCAACTAAACCGCCCAAAGACACGATATTTAATTAGGATAAAACTCTGCCCTTTTACATGACTCAAATCTTTACTGGAGGACTTTTTGTAAAATTCCTTTTAAAAACATACTTGATAATTTGATAAAGTTTAACATTCAATAGCAATCCAATGGACCAGCGAAACCAAATTTTATAAAAAATATCTATTGGCTGTTTATATATCCTTTAAAATAGGTAAAACAAAAATGTGCATTCTAATCACAACCTCATTTTGTTCATCAACATTTTCCATTTTCAAGGAATCAAAGGTCTGTCCCAAATATTTTGTATTCAGAAGAGAATTTATATATAATGTGTTCTTATTGGTTGGAGAAATCATGATAGCAATGTATGCATTTAAAGATTGAATATGATTAGTGATGTAAATGGTACTTTTGATGTTACAAATCTAAATTTATGATCAGATACAATGTACATGTATTTTCGATACATCAATGTTGTTGAATGTATAATAATATAACAATTTTGCAATCGTTACATATATATACACATAACTGTTTCATAGTATACGATAAACAAGGCCCGGTTGATCACCGTGTGATTTGCATATATGTCTGAGAATGAAGTATCAACATCACCCGTCGTCGAATTCTCAGAAAGTCCTGGTGCAGATAATGAGTCGGATAAGCAACAAACTACTACCGCTACTTTATTAAGAAGCACCGAATATCGTTCTCAAGCTGGAATACTAATTGATTGGGACGATCCATGTTCGTCTGCTCAAGACCCGGACACACTTGTCAACTCACCAGAAAATCAAGTATGTGTGTTGCCATTTGGGTGTCGTAAAAAGTCTCTAAAAATATTATTGTTACATGGAAATTTAAGTATTTGTGTTAATGAAGCAACAGAGCTTCCAAACATGGATACGTTTCCTAAAACAATGGGTGAAGTTTTTTATAGAGATAAGAATTCAAGTAATCCGTATGTATCTATTGCTCTAACGAGCACTGTGATTGGAAAAACTCGGGTGGTTAAAAATACTGAAAGTCCTGTTTGGAACCAACAGTTTAATGTTCATGTTGCGCATTATGCGTCTGAAGTTCATTTTTTGGTGAAAGATAGCGATAAATTGGGATCTCAACTTATAGGTGTTGTGGCAATCCCAGTTGAAGATATATATAATGGATCTAAATTAGAAGGATTTTTTCCGTTGTTGAACACAAACGGGAAGACTATAAAACATGGGTCGTGTTTAGGACTTACTATTCAATACATTCCGGTTGAAAAATTGAGTTTTTATGATAACGGAGTTGGAGCTGGTCCTGAATATTTTGGGATTCCTGGAACTTATTTTCCATTAAGGAAAGGAGGCCGAGTTACTTTGTATCAAGATGCACATGTACCTCATAATAGCCTTCCAAGTACTGAGCTTGATGGTGGCATGGATTATGTTCATGGTACATGTTGGATTGACATATTTGATGCAATTGAAAATGCTCAGCATCTTGTTTATATAACTGGATGGTCGGTATGGCATAAAGTGAAATTGGTCCGTGAGTCAGAGAACGCACCAGAATGCACACTTGGAGATCTTCTAAAAACCAAGTCACAGGAAGGTGTTAGAGTTTTGCTTCTTGTTTGGGATGATCCTACTTCAACAAACATCATGGGCTACCAAGTGGTAAGTTTTTAAAAGGATTAATGATATAAATTTTGTTACGTACATATATACAAACCAAACTGACATATCAACGTCTCTAAAGGGACTTCAGCTCTCAATCTAAGGCCTGCAGAGGCCACTATCTTTCTATTCCTTTTTGGTATTTTTGGGTTTGCAAGCTGACTTGTGACAGCATGATGTGTTTTACCTGTCATTTAATGTGATTTAAAGATTAATGTTTTAGGATGGACTCATGGATACCCATGATGAAGAGACTCGGCGCTTTTTTAAGCACTCTGCTGTGCAAGTGTTGCTTTGCCCTCGCATACCTGGGAAGAAACTTAGTTGGGCCAGGAAGCAGGTATGATATAACTGATCCACATGATGTTATTACAAATAGTTTCACAACATAGAAGAACTTATCATAAGTTTGGCTATTCTGACATCTATAAAAACAAATACCAGTATGATCAACTTTGCATATCTTATACTTTGAGTAATTTGTGTTGCTCTATGAAGTATTCTCAAATATGCTTTTTTCCTTAAGTTTTGTTGTCCGCTTTTATTTTTGGCTTTAGGAAGTTGGAACTATCTATACGCACCACCAGAAATCTGTCATTGTAGATGCTGATGCAGGAAATGGTAGAAGAAAAATCGTATCATTCGTTGGGGGACTTGACCTATGTAATGGTAGATATGATAATCCAAAGCACCCGATATTTAAAACACTAGAGACAATACATGCTGAGGACTATCACAATCCAACTTTCACGGTGATGTCTCAAGTCTAATTCTTACTTTGTAGCTTATAATTCGTAAGTCTTTTGTCGGATTATTATAATCTCTTTGAGATAACTAATATTTTATTTTATATATAACAGGGTAATGTTACGGGTTGTCCAAGAGAACCATGGCATGATCTGCATAGTAAAATTGATGGTCCAGCTGCATACGATGTTTTGCAAAACTTTGAGGAGCGGTGGATAAAGGCTTCAAAATTTAGCATCATCAGAAAGCCAAAGGCAAAATATGATGACGCTTTATTAAAGATAGACGATATGCCAGAGTTTTTGACTGTTGATGATGAACCTTGCCTTAGTGATCAGGACCCTGAAGGGTGGCATGTACAGGTATATAGATTGATTAAATGGAATTAAAAGATGATATCCCCTTTGGACAAGGATATCATGGGTTTGACAACTAATTTCATATTTTACAGATTTTCCGTTCAATTGATTCAACCTCAGTTAAAGGCTTCCCAAAGGATCCTATAGAAGCTACAGCCAAGGTGATGACCGTTACTCCTAGATGCATGGTATTAAACAAATATACAACGACGACATAAACTTTAACCGAATACAACTTTTGAATCCAACTTTTTGTAAGATTACATGCTCATTTTCAACGTACTTTTGGTAACTAAGAAATAGCAAGCTTTCTTCCATTTCTGAATTGTTGTGTATATAACCATGAATTTCTTTTGAAGGTAATATCTATATCTGATAATGTCGTGTACATTATCTTCACTTGGCGGTTCAGTAACTTGCTTGTTGCATCTCCTTAATTTTCAAATAGTTGTACGCAAATGTATGTGAATGGTTTACTTCTAGCTTACTAAACGAGAATTTCGTATTAACAGAACTTGGTTTGTGCGAAGAATATGCTTATTGATATGAGCATACATTCTGCATATGTAACGGTTATTCGTGCTGCACAACATTTCATTTACATTGAAAACCAATATTTTATTGGTTCATCGTACAATTGGACTAATTATAAGGATTTGGGTAAGTTTCTTTTTTAACAAAAAAGTTATAGCAATGAAGAGTTTCATATGAGCTTCAATATTTTAACACTTTTGAGTTGTCATGCTTAGGTGCCAATAATCTAATTCCAATGGAGATTGCACTTAAAATTGCTAGTAAGATCAAAGCATATGAAAGATTTGCTGTTTATATCGTAATCCCTATGTGGCCAGAGGGTGTCCCGACAGGTTCTGCTACACAAAGAATTTTGTTTTGGCAGGTATTTACATATGAAGTGTTGTCCCTGTGTTATTTGATCTCAGTTCAGTTTGTAGCCAATACTATGGGAAAGTTTGATGTGTCAGAAAAGTATCTGCATTTTGATTTCTGTACATCCTAAAAAGGAAATTGTTAGATTCAATTTGAATCATCAGAGTTTATCATTCATTCATTTGGTAATATATACGAGTGACCAATTCTAAGCGTATGCTAAGCTACTTACAGGAAAATTGTAGGAACAACCCCTTACTAATAAGTCCCCTCTATGGTGGAAAAAAGAGGGTCAGGTTTGACATGTAAGGTCAAAGTTGTATATAAAATGCAGAAAAATATTAATGGTTTTATAACAAATGCAAATCTCAAAAGGGCAAATAGCACAAAAAAGTATCCACCTTGGTCCATTTTCAAATCCTAGGTACCCTTTTTTTTTTTTTTTTGTGATATTTGCCCATCTTAAAACTAATGATCTCCAATTTTTGATGTCTCAGTGAAGTTGACAACTTGTCACAGTTCAGCATATAATAGACGTATTAGATAGGGAGGGGATATGTATACAACCTGTTATCTCTAAAAACATCAACCTCATTACATGTCGCGGAGGAAAACATATGTTGTGTACCTATCATGTACCCATTATAGACATATACCATTATCATCGTTAGTATATCGTGGATGCTATCCATTTAAGTCCATCAAATACCACATTTTGAAGGGCACTTTGACTAATAGGATACGACTTAATGTTGTTGCTTTGTTTGTTAAAAATTACCCTATTTGACTTTTTCAGTCAACATGTATGTTCAGGTTTACAGAGTGCTTATGTATGTGGTCTAATTGTCTAAACATCATCTTTTAACTGTGCAGAACAAAACAATGCAAATGATGTATGAGATCATCTACAATGCTTTGGTGGATGCTGGGCTAGAGGAAGCATACTCACCGCAAGATTATCTGAACTTTTTCTGTCTTGGCAATCGTGAAGACACGAGCTCAAAGGATGATTGGCTATTTGACTATTCTCCCGAGGTCAACTCCCTGTTCTCTATCAATGTATTAATTTGTTTGCTTCAATAGGAAACCATAATTAAGGTCAAACCTATAACTATTCTTTGTAAAAATCTTAGAAAAATCTCTTGCAATATTAACTGCAAAATCTTTCTTTCTTTAGTATGTTACTCCTAGAATAATGAAACACTTCGCTAAAAGTACATGTATATAAGTCTTATGACTTCATCGTCCACAATGCTACTATACAAGTTTGTTAACTATTGAATTTTAGGCACTCGCTCGTAAGAGCGGAAGGTTCATGATCTATGTCCATTCAAAAGGCATGATAGTGGATGATGAGTACGTGATCATAGGATCTGCAAATATTAATCAACGGTCAATGGAGGGAACTCGGGACACAGAGATTGCAATGGGAGCTTACCAACCTCATAATACGTGGGCAAGGAAACAAATGGATCCTCGAGGACAGGTAATTCTTTTTATTACTCCAACTGTTAACTTTCAAATTCACAATACACATTGATTTATTTATAACTTTCTTTGTTAATATTTTTGAGCTTAACTTAGAATCACATCATATGAGGAACTAATAACCTAAAAATGTAACAAACATTTCTGATGTTTGTATCAGTATTTTCTCTTAAAATGATGCAAGAAACTATGAGTAACAAACGCTTTAGAATTTAGTATATTTATGATATATCTTCTTTTGGCTAACCTAATGTTTTTTGCCCAGGTATATGGGTATCGAATGTCTTTGTGGGCTGAGCATCTTGGGACAGTTGACGACACGTTCACACATCCAGAGTCTATAGAGTGTGTAAAAAAGGTTAGATTAATGGCTGAAGCAAACTGGGAACAGTTTGCTTCAAATGAAAAGTCTGAGATGACTGGTCATCTCATGAAGTATCCTGTCCGGGTTGATCGAATGGGCAGAGTAAGATCTCTTGAGGGAAGCGAGGAGTTTCCAGATGTAGGAGGTCAAATTGTTGGGTCATTTCTTGGACTTCAAGAGAATTTAACTATTTGATGATGAATCTATTATACCTTTGGATCGCGGTCATGAGTTTGTGTTGTTGAAAGCGCAAACCTTTTAGTGCTTAGCAGCAAGGACCTCAAGGTTTATTCTTCTTGATAATTTAACATCTAAAAATTTTGTTCAGTTTTATGGGATTAGAGAAGATAAACTTTAAAAAGATTCATTAGAGACAAATAGCCCCAACTTGTTTCTATGATATAAATGAAGTCAGTCCAGGAAAGGTGTTATCCTGCGATATCAGAGATCGAAAGTTCATGCCTTTTTAGTTGATCATCAATCGTTTCTGACATAAAAACGGTATAACAAACCCTCATAACATTTTTCAGTATATTGTAAGATGGGGAAATGATGCGTAATGCTAGCAGTACAAGAGCTTAACTGCAGCCAAGGCTACATGCGAGCAACGTTAGAGGGACCGAATGAAAATTTGATTTTTTTATATGGTTTCTTGGCAGTACACAACTTATGTACTTCTAGTAGTACAGTTATCTCCTTTTAGAAAGATATCATGCTATTAATTTGTATATCATCATCACTACAAATGAATAAGTATATCATTATCCTTGTCTACCTATAGAGGGAAGTTTACCTCAATTCATTTCTTATCAAGTATATGCTTGAACAAGTGAAGAGCAACTTGCAGGCATTATGTTATGTAATCGCTGCAAATAGTGTAGTTGAATTACGAAAAAGTCTGGTCGGGATACCAAGCGCCAATAAAAATCGTGAGTAAAAATCGAATATTGCAATCTTAAGTTCATAACAAACTTAAAGAGAACATTAGAAATAAAACAACAATATCTTATCTTCAATAGCAACTTCATGTATTAAAAAAGATAAATTATTGACTAAAACTATGTGAAGATAGATTGTTTGCATGACATTATCATAATTGTCATATGATTTCAAGTCAAAATCCCTAAAAAGTATAATGCAAATTGACTACATGTACGTATACTTCCATTGTAATGCACTGTAAAATCAAAAGATAAAAGGCATGCTTTTATTGTTCTTTTCCAGAATAATGATCTCTTTAACAAAAACCTAAATCGATATCAAGGCTGTGCTATGATGCAAACCAGCCTAGGACAAAAGCATAAACAAGAATCTTCCATAGGATATGCTGATGACAACATATAAAGTTACACATCATTCGTTGGTGTCCATGTTAGTTAGTAGTAGTACTATTTAGATGTTTTAAATCCCAGAAAAACCATATATTTCATGGTTTGTAGTATGTGCACAATATACGATCAATAAACTGTTAAAAGAAATAAATGGGACCGATAGTTTACTGGTTTAAGATGATTCTGCCAAGTTAATGTCAAGATCACAGCCATATCACAGCAAGCAAAGGGATCCTATCACAGCCAATGACAGCCATGGTTGCCATATTTAACCCTCCTTATTTTGTGTATAAATAGAGACCCAAATGGGCATTGTAAATTATCAATCCATCAATTCAATTCAATAAAAAAAAACTTTTCATTATTCATTTTCATGTGTTAAGATGATATCAGAGCAGTGTTCCTAATCCTGGGAACAATCCGCTCATCACACAAATTCCAAAATCAAATCCCAGAAATTCCAAAAACCCAATTCGAGAAGAGCGATTGAAACTTTCATCGCCACCACCATTTGAACAAGCTGACCGATCACAAAAACCCAAAACAAACAAAACCAACATAAAAATAATATATATATATATATATATATATATATATATATATAGATCTAAGAACCCATTTTTTTTTAAGAACGGAGAACTATTAAATTTTACTAGCACGGTACCCGCGCAATGCGGCGGTGGTGACAGAGACGATGTTTTTATGGTGGCGGCGACTCGGCGGGGGTGGTGGAGGCGTCGAATGGTGTAGATTGATGTAAATATAATTAATGTAAAGTTTATAGTGGAGATATTTTAGAAAATAAGGGGGTGTTTGGTATAACTGAATCAAACAAAATGGAAATGTAATAGAGAATGAATATAGTGGGAAAGAAAATGAGTATTTAGAAAGAGAATCGATTCCGTCATTTGGTACAAACAGCGAATGAATATATAAAAAATACTAAATTTTAAATAATAATCAAATTTAATACATATAACATCACTAAAACAAAAAAAAAAAAATTAAAAATTTCCATTCCCATCAATTCTCTACATTTCATAGAGAATTGAGGGAATGAAATCGATTCCCTATTCTCGATTCCCTTTCTCATTCTCCATTACAACAAAACATGAGAAGTGTTTCTCATTCCATTATACCAAACACCTCCCAAGAGTTTAGGGTGAAAAATTAGTTCATTAAGGGCAATTAGGTAATTTCTTATAAGTATTAAATATGAAGGGTTCATTAAGGGTAAATTGGTCATTTCCAAACTCTCCTTTTTATAACTTTTCAACAATAAGGTATAATTTTTATAATGCATTATAGATTTTGGATCACATGTTTTTTTGTTCATTCACATGTGAAACGTTATAAAAATATATGTTGCTGATGAATTTTTTTTTTCAAAACCTTATATACAGCCATTTGTCATATGTGAACAGAAAACGTGAACAAATTCATTCACAAGTTTACAAAAGGCTATTTTAAAGGTTTCTTCAAAAAGTTTCTTTTACAACATACATTTTTATATCATTTCACATGTGAATAAACAAAAAAAAATATGTGAACAAATATATAATTTAAGAATTCTCATGTTTCTTACAAAAAAAAGGTTTTCAAAATAAAATATATATATATATATGGAAAAAGTGAATATAAAGCTGTCCGACATCTAAGCTTAGGTGTGGAACCTCTCACATACAAATTTTTTAATATTTCTTGATTAATGAATAAATGTTTGGGCCTACATGAATTTTATGGATTAAAAAACAATATGTGAGTGTTTCACGCCTAACCTTAGATACCTAACAGCCTTAAATTTCCATCCCCTATATATATATATATATATATATATATATATATATATATATATATACTACTATATAAAGCAAACTGCCTTTCCCCTTTAAGTAATTAAGAACCTGAAATGATCATATTACCCTTCTTATTTATTCACTAATTTAAACATCTTTACCTATATACCTATAATAGCCTTAATAAAATAAACTACAACATAGATTATCTAAGCCTTAAATAACCATATTAACCCTTACCGCCGCACATCATCGCCACAATTGCCGCAACCACACCTTTGTCGTTACCACCATCACCGCTGCATCGCCGAGCACCCCGTCTTGTATATATATATATATATATTGAAAAGTTAATTTGAGAACCTTTTAAATAATAAGAACTTTTAGGAACCTTTTGAATAGATCTTGACCCCTTTAAACTTTTAATCAATGGCTTAAATAATCAATGGCATTATTGTAATAAAATTAAACATAATTAATGTAAGATTAAGAGAAAAGGGGTATTATTGGAAGAAACAAAACCGTCCATCGCCTACAAATATGCACGAGGTTAGCATATTTATTTTTAAAATATTATTTCTTTCATTAACAATAAAAATATAGGAATTGATATATTGGCTAATCATCTCCAAGGTATTTATTGATAATTGGGTTAATCCTCCATTATCACCATAAGGGCCTAAGCAATTGATATATTGTTGGTTTCTTGTTGCAGACGAGCGGCCGAAGTTTCATATTTGATTTATGTTATTTTTTTTTATTCACAATTTAATTTTTATCTATTACTAGCTAATCAACCCGGGTTTAACCCGGGTTTAACCCGGGACGCTTAATTAAAAATTTAAAACCAAAAAATATGTATTTAATTTGTTGTCAATACAATAATTTGATACGGAGATAGCAACATACTTGTAAAGATGAACATTAATACATAAAACCGATTAGGGTGATGAAAAATTAAAAAATAACTATCACAAATTAATATTAGATATGAAACTAAAGTTAAAGAGTTAGGATATTATCTTTCATATTAATTAAAAATAATTAAGGTTAAAAAAATAATATGAAAAAAAAAAAGAAATGGCATATTGCCTAATATAAAAAATAGTTTTTAAAATAAAAGAAAATCTATTATGACATCATATATTTTTAAAAATAGTTTAGGAAAAAATAGTGGCATGCCACATAGGTAAAAAGTTTCTAGAAACAATCTTCTTTTATTTATATAAGAGATTTGAAACTATCGAGAATATATATATATATATATATATATATATATATATATATATATATATATATAACACAGTTATATTATTATTTGGTGATTTTATAAAATACTGAAATATTATTGGTATTATTATTACTACATGTGTGTATGTTTTCGATATTAGTATTGATTTGAATTCCAATTGTTTTTTTCTCAACAGTTATGTAACAATATTGTTCTTTTTGTTATATGTTATTCGCAAATCTTGTTACATGATGAAGCGACTCGATTTAATATTAAATTGTAAAAGTGTAACGAGCATATATATGCAAAATATATAAATGAAATTATTGTAAAATTTAGGTGATCACATGTGCAAAGTGGTGTGAGCATATATGTATGCAAACTATTCGTAAATGAATATTTTGTGAAATTTAGGTGGTGACATGTGCAAATTGCAATGAACATATGTATGCAAAACACTTGTAAATGAACACTTTGTGAAATTTAGGTAATCACGTGTGCATATTGGTGTGAGCATATGTATGCAAAATATTTGTAAATGAATATTTTAGGGAATTTAGGTGATCACATGTGCACAGTGCAATGAGATTATGTATGCAAAATATTTGTAAATGGACACTTTGTGAAATTTAAGTTATCACGTGTGCACATTGGTGTGAGCACATGTATGCAAAATATTTGTAAATAAATATTTTGTGGAATTTAGATGATTACATGTGTACGGTGCTAAATTATTATATAAGTGAAGGTTTAATGAGATTAGTTAATGATTATACGTGCACGTCTAAAAACAAAACATTTGTCGGATTTTAAAGACCTAACAAAACCTAAAAAAAAAACACATTCAAGCTGCAAACGGGGAAACAATGAACGTAAAATCTGGGGGAACTGTTGAAGTTTCTCGGTTCATTAAACTTCCTAACAGTCTTTATGTTCCATCTTTGTCACACAAACTTTTGTCAATAAGTCATGTGACAAAAGAACTCAATTACTCAGTTGTTATGCATCCTACCTTTTGTCTATTACAGGATATCAGGATAGGTCGGATTATTGGGCGTGACACTGAAAATAATGGATTGTACTATGTTGATGAAGTCACTCAGAGTGGTACTGTGATGTTAGCTCATGGAACAACAGAGAGGGAGACATGGTTATGGCATAGAAGATTGGGACATCCCTCTGCTGGGTATCTCCATATCTTATTCCCTGAACTTTTCCCTTCAAATAAATCAATTACTTGTGAAACCTGCATGTTAGCCAAAACCCATAGACAACCCTTCATACCTAATAATACCAGAGTTAAAATACCCTTTTCATTAATCAATTCGGATGTGTGGGGCCTACACCGATTATTGGGGGCAAAGTTTTCGATTTTATGTAATATTTGTGGATTGTACCCGGATGACTGGATTTATTTTTAAAAAATAAAGTTGAGGTATTTAATGTTTGTACAACCTTTTATACCATGATTCAAACTCAGCTCAAACAAAGTATCCAAATTGTCCGGTCAGATAATGGTGAAGAATATGTTAACTACCAAATGAAACTATTCTTCCAATCTAAAGGAATAATCTACCAAACCACTTGTCCACATACCCCTGAACAAAATGGTGTTGCAGAACGAAAGAATCGTATTCTTTTAGAAATAACTAAAGCACTCATAATTGAATCCCATGTCCCTAAAATGTTTTGCTAGAAGCTCTAGCCACTGCCACATACCTGCTTAACCGTCTACCAACCAAAATCCTTAAACTAAAAACACCACTAGAAACTTTCCATGAATACATCAAAATTCCTCCCATCCTCACCCTTCAACCAAAAGTTCTTGGGTGTATTGTATTTGTTCACATACCCAAACCTTATCATGATAAACTAGATCCATGTGCCGAAAAATGTGTTTTTGTAGGATATGGAGTCAATCAAAAAGGTTATAGGTGTTATAACCCAAAAACACGTCCCATGTTCACCACAATGAGCTGTAATTTCCTGAAAACTAAATGCTACTACTCTCCCCAACCAAGTGGTCAGGGGGAGGATCAATATGACATACTGAGTTGGCTGAGCAGTAGTACAGTCACAGGAGATACCAGTGGCACCGAAGATATATCCCCGATATCCCAAGTATGTAATTCTCAGCCTAATGAGCCTCATGATGAAGTTGTTGAGAATATAAAAACTTCCACAAAATCATAATCTACAAATGAAGATGTTTGGAAAGAAAATATAGTAGAACCTGCTAATGAAGAAGTTCTGGAAAAAAGTATGGTAGAACCAACCAACTATGTCTTTACAGCAAGAGCAAATAGAAGAGTCCTTGCAAAACGATATTCGCCAGAACGAATTTTTAAAGGCTCAAAATATCCTATGGCTAATTTAGTTGTAGGAAACTTGTCTAAGGAAGCATAGGCATTTACTGCAAGCCTCTACTTAGAGGAAATTCCATCAAATACCAAACAAGCCTTAAAATCGAAAAAATGGAAGGATGTTATGGATGTTGAGATGGATGCCTTTATCAGAATTGAAACATGGAGAATTGTGTCCTACCAGAAGGTAAAAAACCTGTGGGATGTAGATGGATCTTCACAGTAAAATACAAACCAGATGGTGCAATAGAAAGATACAAAGCTCGACTAGTCGCTAAAGGTTACACTCAAACGTATGGAATTGACTACTCATAAACTTTTTCTCCAGTTGCAAAGATTGATACACCAGTTTGATATAAAGAATGTCTTTCTACATAGAGAGCTAAAAGAGGAAATGTATATGAAAGTACCTCCTGGTTTTACACATAACTTTAACCCTGAAGAAGTATGTCGGCTGAAGAAGTCTTTATATGGATTAAAACAGCCTCCAAGAGCATGGTTCGGTAGGTTCACTATGGCAATGAAGAAATATGGGTTCAAGCAAAGTAATTCAGATCATACTTTGTTCCTCAAACATACAGGAAACCTCGTGACTTATCTGATAATATATGTTGATGATATGATTATTATCGGAAATGATGAAGAAGAAATAAAGAAGCTAAAAAGTGGATTATTTATGGAATTTGAAAGGAAAGATTTGGGAAGATTAAAATACCTTCTTGGAATTGAAGTTTTTAGGTCACCAGTTGGGATCTTTATCTGCCAGAAGAAATATATTCTGGATCTACTTGCAGAAACAAGAATGATTAACTGCAAACAGCTGAAACACCTATGATGGTTAATTAGAAGTTATACATGGAGACTAAAGCAAAACTTGTTGATAGAGACAGGTACTAACGATTGGTAGGACAACTTATATACCTCTCTCACACTCGTCCGGGCGTAGCTTATGCTGTTGGAGTTGTAATTCAATTTATGCACCAACCGCAGATGGCCCACATGGATGCAGTGCTAAGTATCATCAGATACCTCAAAGGAACTACTGGACATGGGGTACTGTTTAAATCAAGTGATCATCTAAATATCCAGGTGTATATAGATGCGGATTGTGCAGGTGATAAAGGTAACAAAAGATCAACATCAGGGTACTTTTCGTTGGTAGGAGGTAATCTTGTTACCTGGAAAAGTAAAAAGCGGAAAGTGGTTTCCCTGTCAAGTGCTGAAGCCAAGTTCAGAAGAATATCTCGAGGACTAGCAGAAGTACTATGGATACGAAAACTTCCTACTAAAGCAGGGTTTCCTCCCAAAGAAGCCACTCAGGTTATGTGCGATAGTGAAGCGACAATTCAAATTTCATAAAATCCAGTCCAGCATGATAGTTACAAGCATGTAGAGATTGATCGGCATTTCATCAAAGAAAAACTCGAAGCTGGGGTTATTGAAGTCCCATTTGTCAAGTCTGAAGATCAAGTAGCTGATATCTTAACGAAAGTAGTAGGTATCGCTATCTTCAAGAAGTGTTTGAGAAAGTTGAATTTTGGTAATACCACTATTCAACTTGAGCGGGAATGTTAAAAGAAATAAATGGGACCGATAGTTTACCGGTTTAAGATGATTCTGCCAAGTTAATATCAAGATCACAACCATATCACAACAAGCAAAGGAAGCCTATCACAGCCAATGACAGTTATGGTTGCCATATTTAACCCTCCTTATTTTATGTATAATAAAGACCCAAATGGGCATTGTAAATTATCAATCCATCAGTTCAATTCAATAAAAGAAACTTTTCATTATCCATATTCATGTGTTAAGATAAATTTCTATGTACAACAATTTTAAGTTACAATGTACGAAATTTACTTGTACATTTTAGAACGACAAACGTTATATGTTAATGATTCAAATCCGACGGTAACATCCAAGGTGAACAGTATGCTGGAAGTTGGAACCTGTGCGCTTCTACAAAATAGGATTGATAACACGTAGAGGTTTTCATTTAGTACTACAAACTATCTTGCTTCATTAATTTCCTTCGCAAACGGCTAATCATTTCCTTGAAAAAAAATACAAAAACAAATACTCGTAAACAGTAAGAAAGTATAGTTTGAAGATGAAACAAACAACCATCAAGGTTGCCTAATGGTTAGGTGTCCTTGATATCCTTACATAATTTTCAAGTTCAAATCTTTCTAATTACATATCTTAACACTTGCTTGAGAAAGGGTTTAAAGATGGTTACATGATGTCCTTACCCCACGGCATAGAGGTGACAAAAGCAGCATATACAAATTCGCAGCAGATGCCTTTTGTTGATTCTCCACTTCCCTTACCTTTCTTAAATTTTTGAAGTACTTTATTCTATATTAATAATATACATCGCTTTTAGTGAAGTAACATCTAGAGTCGACAAACAGATATTTCATATGATTATACAAAGTAATTTGATGTGTCTTTCCTATGTAGTATGTATATTATGGAAGGAATTACTTTTTTCTTCAAGTTACCTAATGAAGAAAAATCTTTGCACAATGTAACATCCCAAACTTTTTGACGTTGACTGTTAACTTGTCGTTAGGACCGTTAGTTGTTGATATGCGTATATATGTGCTTATGTGAATTAAATGATAAAGAGCAAATTAGTTCTAAAGGTATCTTGCTTGAAAGTTTTTCCTCTAATAGGTATAAACCAAAAACTCCCCCTATTAGAGATTAAGGGTGGGTAAAATCGACCTATGCATGTTGGGTACTAAAACCACTATCCAGTATTTTAAATCTTACGTGGCAGTGGTTTTGTGTGTGTTTTGGCCATGTGTGTATTTCCACATCATTTTCTTTTATCTACCTTCTATTTTAGTTTTGACTTTTGACCATATTATTCATTATTCTCATTCCTGCATCATTTTCAGAAGTAATGCCCACTTAAAATCTAACAATTCTATTTGGTTTTATTCCCCATGACATTTCTTCAAATCCTTTTCCAAAGTTGGATCATCATCGACATCAACCATATCGACTTAGTTCTTTCTATTTCTTCAATTCATTCTTCCAAATCCCTAACCACAATACCCCCATTTCATAAATCTAAAAAATTTTAATTTCATCTTCTTCAATATGATAATAATAATAATAACAATAATTATAATAATAATAAATAATATTATAAGTGATGAAGTTCGATCTGTCATTGGATGTCGCGATCTGCTCTAAAAAGGATGGATACAACATAAACGATAAGATCTGGATCTCTTTTCTTCGTATCTCTTGAATCTTTAATGGCGGCCATGAATGTGCATCAGTATTACAGTGGAGATATGGATCACATTTGGGTTCAGACTTAGAACAGTAACCATGGGACTTCTCCGATTCTGATCCGGTTTGTTTATTTGGGGATTAGGGTTTGTTGATGGAAGTAGTGGCAGTGGTGATGGTGGCGGCTATCGGAGGCGGTGGCGATGCAAAAAATCCCTCTTTACAAAATCTTTGAAATCATTCTTTTATGTTTTTGGGTTTCTTTTGTTTGTCTATCGTCATAGCCAAAGGGCCAAGAATCCAAGCTTTCCGAATATAGTTTTTGTTTTCTTAAAGCTTTTGTTGTGAGAATATACAAAGGGTTGTGAATCTTTTGAACAAATTAGGAAAAATGATTCTTGTTGTTGATGATAATCGTACTTGTAATTTATGTATATTTACAGATTTATAGATGATGATTTATGTTTTGAAACAATTTGTGATTTGAGTGTTTCATATGATGATAATATCTGGGTCTGCTGATGATGATGATAATATCTGGGTCTGGTATGGCCGTATGGTAACAAGATGCCAACTATGACAAAACCGCCATAGGTGGTAAGTGGTATTTTTAAACCCTACATTATTGTCAATTTACAACGTTCATTACCATAAAAGAACGAGTTTTTGGTTTATACTTGGAAAAGTAAAATTTTTCAAGTAAGATATCTTTACAACTAATTTGCCCAATGATAAACATAGGATATGTGTTAAAGTGATTAAAGTAATGAAAATTAAAGTTGATAATGATTAATAAAGTCAATTAGTGTTCCCAATAAGATATAAGAGTCGTTAAGTGTACCCGTACGCGTTAATCAATCAGTTAAGTGACGAAACGACTTATACCAAAGTGCAAGGGCCTAGATGTAAACTTTTGAAAGTTGTTCCAGCATATATAGGGCATAAGTCACGACCCTAATTCCCCTTGATCAGATCTAAACCCTAAGAATTTCTCACACACAAATCCTTATGTCAATTCTTCAAGTTCTAGTCGATTTCAGGGGGTTTTCGGAAGGGATTTCACTTGCTTTTCAATCCGTTAATCAATCCTACAGGTATAATATCATTAATTGAAAGTTGATTAAGTTTTAAAGTAGGTTTTGTTTATGTAGATTCGACCTTGAGGGTTGGGGTTGTTTAAAATTGATGTTTTCGGTTAAAAACTACGTTTTTGTGAGTAAAAACATTAATTGAGTTGATTAACTATATCAAGATGCAAACTTTAATGTTGAATTATATATATTATTAGATCTATGACTTAATTATTAGATTATTAGATATATATGACTTGATTGTAATTGATCTTGTTTCCATATATTTAGGGAAGGTGGTTAAGCTTAATCTGGTACGATGACATTGTATTATATATAGGGTGAATTGTTAATGAGAAGATCATCAAATATTTTAACAACTTACATATATATATATATATAAGTGAATCCCAGGTGTTTAATTGGATCCATATATGTTTAGTTGTGTTTTTGCACAAAACGTTGCGGTTTCTAATCAATTTGATGATCAAAAAGAGGGATTCATGTTTGCAATTGATTCAAGGATCGATTGATGTTTTCAAAGGTTCAATTAATTCCTATTCAATGTTAGTTTAATGGATAAAAGTTGTGGTTGGGGGTTGGGGTTCGTTTGAAAAGAGTTTGAAGTGAAACGGAAAAGTCGTTGGCTGATCGCCCAGTTCGTGAGGCCCACTGGAATACCGGTGCGCCCCACTTATGGTCAGATCGGGATCACAGTGTTTTTAGTGCTAACCACTGGCCTTCCGGTGAGGCCAACTACCTGCACTTCAGTAGTTTTGATTCGTTTGACTTATGTAATGGGTATATAAGTGTCCCTAAGTTAATGGACGGTTTTATAATCAAGTTATGGTGGGTTTATACAAGTTTATTGACTATGAACTCGATATTGGTCACTCAGGATAAATGTGAAGCTTGTTAACTTGTGTTTGGTGTATTGTTGCGCGTTCGTGAGATAAGATACATGCCTTTTCTCACGCTGGAGGCACAAACAAAATGTAGTTTTCTATAATTAACCTCTGAATCGTATTATCTTATATGTGTTGGGTTTTTCGGGTTATGTGGGAGGTTATATGAGAATGTATGCATGTTGATATGATGACGTTTAAAGTAAAGGTAGTTAATTGCATGTGCAGTGTGATGATTAGAATGATGTTGCCATGAAGTGATTATGATATGTGTTGTTGAAATGATTTATGTTGATATATTGACGTTTAAAGTTGAAGTAAGTATGTGCATATGAAGTATGATGATTAGAAGGACGTTGTCATGTTATGTTTATAAAGTCGTTGATATGCCTAAATGTTGACATGTGATGGCTTATATGTGCACTTAAGTATGAAATGTCTAGTTCACTAGATACACGAATAAATGTTATGTGATGTGCACGTTAATGAGATTACACGTTGAAGTAGATGTGAAACTAATTAGGTAATGAATATACCTAAAGTTAAAGTAAAGTAAAGATGTTGATATGTGATTAGATTAGGTGAAAATGTAGCCTAAGCTAATATAAAGTAAAGTAAAGATGTTGATAAGTGATTAGTTTAGTTGAAAATGTAGCCTAAGCTAAAAAAGATAAGAAGTCTCGAGCATAAGTTGTGTTAAGCTTAACCCGTGTTAGTTGAAAAGCTAGTGTGTACGTAGTCGCTTGAGTGGCTCATTGCGGCATAGTTATGTTGATCTAGTGTTTCCGGGTGGAGTGACTAACCACCAATGTTAAAAGCATGACGGGATACTATATGTGGTCGCTTGAGTGATTCTTTGCGGCATAGTTACGTTGATCTAGTATTTCCGGGTGGAGTGACTAACCACCAATGCTATGGGCATAACAGAATGCTTAAATGTTGAGTAAAGTTGATAAGTTGATTAAGTTGTTCATAAGAACATGTAACGTGTGATGAAAGTAAGATATGTTGATATGTGTGATATGATCGTTGATAGGCATAATTAGGAGTGTATATACTCTACATGTGCTAATATGTATACGTGTGACAAGTTTATATGTGTTATGCTAAGATATGGGATATTGATTAAGTGCTAAGATACGTTTGCATTTCAAGTGTATGTTGATAGAATACTATATGTAAAGGAATGTGGGTAAAAGGTAAGTACGGGTTGATCTTATGATACTTGTGGATAATATGTAATGTGGTCATGTTATGATAAGTATAATATGATAAAGTTTTATGAAAGTAAAATGAAGAACGTTTTATTAAATGTGTGTATCTTACTTAGCTAATTTATTAGCTAAAACTTGTTTTTATGAAAATGTTGTGTCCTTCAGGATAAGCAGGTTTGAGCTAGAGAAAGGTTTAGCTCGTGAGATGGGTAGATACAATAAAGAAGATTAACATAGATTTTAGAATGCTTAGACTTCCCATAACATATGTTTCGGCTACATTATCTACGTTTATGATACATGTAATAATGAATGACATTTATGTTGGTGCCATGACTTCGATTTCAATTATATTATTTTGATGATGCTATTAGTAACACCGTTTATGAAAGGTACCAACCATTTCGGTTGGGGCAGTTTTTAAAGTATTCAGTTTCCGCTACATTTTAAACGCCGTTTGGCAAAAGTTTTTGAAATTCAAGTTTTTAAAATGACGGGTATTACACACAATGTAGGAAGTCTAACTCTAGTACATCCCCATGACTGTTTTTAAATGCATTAAATGCAAGAATGGTCCTCGTGGTTTATCACTTTTTGCAACAAAAGTCCCTCTCTTGATTTTTTAGCAACCGTGATCCCCGAAGATATGTTTCAGTTGCGACGGTGGTCCCTCACTAACGGAACTGTTAGTTAGTACTGTTAAGTTTTCCATGTGAGTTGCACATGAAAGGTATTAATGTCCTTGCACCTACACAAACAGAGGGGTGTTTAAAAGTATATGTATCGAACCATGATCCGAAAATAAATCCGATACGATTTTCTACGAAAAGTGGGATACCGTAAGTTTCGGATTCAAATCACATAGTGATTTTTGAAAAGTTTCAGATATTTTGGATATCTGAAAATATCTAGATTTTTTCTTTTCTAGTTAAATATCAATATCATTTTTTTTTAATTCGAAAATATCCAAAAAAAAATCAAAAAAAATAAGGAAAAAGCTTAGTTTCAATATCCGAAAATATTCTAAAACTTATGAAAATATCCAAAACGTGAGTCTCAATATATGATAATAGGAAAATATCTATGATGTTTGTTTTTTTCTAAAATGTTTCAAACCCATGATCAACATTTGACTGAAATACATAAGGGTCATTAAATGTGCAGTTAGGCTAAATCCCAAAGACTATTCATGTCAATTATAAACAAACAAATGTAGGAATGGTCACACCAACTAATTTAGGAGGTTTGTCGCATCAGACGCACACCATAAGAGCACCGCCAATGGGTGAACCCAATGCACTCCAATACATTATTACATCAGCGCTATATCAGGAAAAAAAAAACCCCTTTCCAATACATTTCTCCCCATTCAGACCCAATACCCAATACACTCCAACATATTTATTTTTAAATTTCTAATAAATAAAACCACAAATATAATTTATAAAATAAATACAAATAATAAAACAATGATAATAATAAAATATTAAAAGAATTTGTTTATTTCAGAAAAAGAATAATAATATATGAGACTATGGGGTAAATTTTGAAAATTTATGTGTACTAGATGACAAAAGTGTCATCATCTGCTTCACAAACCCACACCACACAAAAACACACCCACACTTGCATATTGGGGGAAAAAAAAGGGACAAATCTAGAGATACACACTGTCACAACCACACACACCACACAAACACACACTTGCATATCGGGGGGGGGGGGGGGGGGGAAGGCAAATCTAGAGATACACACACTGTCACAACCACACACACACAAACACACATACACTCACACACACACACACACATATATATATACACATATTTAGAGATTAAAGAAAAAAAAAGAAAATCAGCTCCAACCTCCGTATTCCCCATCATGGAAAAACCAATGAATATGGAGCAATACGGCCCACGCCCAATGGTGTGGACCGTATTCGAAGTTGAATATGCAGAATACATTGATCAGTGTTGTAAATAACGACCTTAACGGTCGTTATAACGGTAACGGAGGTCCACCGTTATGTTAAGGGGGTTGGAGGGTAAATTTCAAGGTCTGAGTCAATAAAGGTCAATTAACGGATTAACGGCCGTTATAACAAAATTTAACGGTCAAATAACGGATTTAACGAAGCTTAACGGTCAAAGGACATCCTTTTGACTAATTTTGTTAGAAAATTGCTAATATGTATATTTTTTTTATCTAATTTCCTTTATTAGTCTCAGTTATAATGCCGTTATAACTCCTCGAAATAAGATTTAACTTTAAAAATAGTTGACCGCCGAGTGACCGTAAAACGTTATTTACAACCTTGACATTGATATATTGGGGGTGCTCTAACCACACCACCTTCGC
This sequence comes from Erigeron canadensis, assembly GCF_010389155.1. Classification (NCBI taxonomy): domain Eukaryota; kingdom Viridiplantae; phylum Streptophyta; class Magnoliopsida; order Asterales; family Asteraceae; genus Erigeron; species Erigeron canadensis. Next base: position 25,257,149 of record NC_057764.1, read on the forward strand.
AGCAAGAACCTCAAAAACTAAACGACACAACACCCAAAAACTATACCCCACACCACCCGATACCTAAACAAAAATTAGACTTCCACTTTTTGACACTAGTTCCTTTCAAAGGTGAACTAGTCTACCCCGGCCCTTTCAAGGTTCCACCCATAACCACACCAATTCTTGTAATCGCCAACCTCAACGACCCCAGATGGAATACCTTCTATCTTGTCATTCATGGTAGATCTACGTTATTTATTAGATTAACAAATGAGTGAGTCCAATTTGGATACTGTATTTTGGATACGGTCACCAACATGGCGTCAAGTGTCTCTGATCAAGCTCATTGGCTGTTCAAAAAAAAGAATGTTCTATAATAACTAGTGTCAATTACTGAATTACTTAACATTCTATTTTAAACTTTTATAACCACAATGTGGGTATCCAAATCGCGAGCAACAAAGGGCAACATATAGTAGGTTCATAACATAAATGCAATCTTATGCCACCACAACTCCTAAAATGTTACAAATCCTCCTAGAAACAGGAAACTAATCAATTAGTTAAACGACAATTTCATCTGCCAACAAAGATCAAAAGTTGAAATTATTCCCAACATCGTTAGGAAGCTCACTACCAGATTTTTGCTTGGATTTCAGCTCAGAAAGTCGAACGGAGTAAACTTAACATGACATCAAGATTGCCTGTAGTAGGAAACTATACACTATCTAGAATACGCAAGAAAACAAACTGTACCATGATCACTTAAATTATGAAGATTGGATCTGTCTCATCATAATCAAGCTCATCATCATCATCATCATCATCGACCCACTCAGGTTCTGCAACATCATCTAGAGCTGCATCTAGCATCATGAAGTCTTGCAAGTTTGCCCAAACAAGGTGTCGATGATTTTCTACGGGAAGTACACTGGGACTAAGTGAATCAATTTGTCCATTGGAAACATTGTGCATAATACGTACAAATTCCTCGGCATCATACTTAAGAGTTATGGCATTCGACGGTTCAGAAAACTCGACACAAAATGCAGGTGATAACTGACGTCCTATAGCCTGGACATGAGCCACGCTGCATAAAACACCAATTTGTAGCGTCACATAAAACACATGCTTATAGTTCATGCACACATTTTAAGAAGTTCTAGATCTTACATACCATATGTAGTATTTGGCATCAATCTCACATAAAACTCGACCCAACAGCTCAATCTGCAAATAGCCACCAACGCAGACCACAGGCTCTGGCAACTGGAACCTTTGTAATCGATTTTCCTGTTGAGGCATAGAATTCTGATGAAATTGCTGATTAAAAAACTATAATTTTAGAGCTGACAAGATCCTTGGCTCAGTCAGGTTGGGAAGCTGGTAATACTGATTGGGCGAGAACATTACTTTTGATCTGGATCAGAATGAGTCAGGCGAAGGCCTGAAAACACTTCTGGTCATTTTAAGAAGCATTTAAAAAGTTTTAAGTTTTAATAAGCAATTTAGAGAGCGGTGTGCACAAAACTACTAGTATCTTCACAATGCTCAAATGGTCAGTTCAGTAAATATTGGTAACATATAATTACTGCATTTCAACTAAGGGGTGTAAGAAATGAACCGGAAAACCGAAAAACTGGTCCGAACCGCGTGATCCGAAACCGAAACCCGAAAACATAAAAACCGAAGTGTAATAGTTCGGTTACGGTTTTCAATATTCATTACCCGTGGTTAACCGGACCGAATTTTGATATATACCCACATATAATCATATATATGTATATTTAATTATTTACACATATATGTATTACATGAATACATCATTTACATATCTCTTTAGCTAGTTTTTTGTATACGATGTCTAAAATATTAACAATTTTACTAACTTTCTTTCACAATTTATGATTAATTTGGGATATTCTAAGTAATTTTCTTACATATAAAGTTGTTAACTTTGTTTAAGATATTTATTAAAAATATTAGTAATAACATATAAAAGACATTTTTAAGTAGTAAATCATGATACTCATAAATAGAAACTTGCATTGCATAAATATAACGCTAGAGAAAAGTAAATCACAATTAGATGTAATGTATATTTATATATAAAACAAAATATTAATGTAGTTAAATAACTATTATACATAGAAAAATTAATTAATGCAATGTAAATTGACTATTATAATTGAATACTTAAACTTTATATTAGCATAACTTTAATAAATGGTTAACCGAAAATAAAACCGAAATTAACCGACTTTTTCGGGTAACCGATTTGAGGGTAACCGAACTTAACGATTCAAAATTTCTAACTAACCGAATCGAACCAAAACCCGAAAAACGGTTCAAAATTTCTAGCTAACCGAACCGAACCGAACTGTTTACGGCCCTTACCTACGTGATTTTGCAATGCTTGAAAAATCAGTTATCTGTACCATTTCCTTTCTACGTGATTAAAAATAAATTTAATTAGCCCTTACCTGAGCCACAGGGAACACTTCTGATGTATATGTCCAAATGAACAAGTCATTAGCACATTTTCCTTCCTCCATAAAATTATAATCCATCTCCTTCCAACATTTCGGATGGCCTGACCGGAATCGCACAAATCTTGAAGAGTATATCGGGGAGTCCAAGTGAAATGAAGCTGTGCACAAGAATGGCACTCAGTAAGATTGGTGTTAAACTTCATGTTAAATTAAGAGAAAATTAGTATTGGGTAGGGCATCGTTGGCCAATTAACACAATGTCTTGGGTTTAAGCCCAGGCACCCCCATAGCCACAATCTTTGAAAAAATCACATGACAGATATGCCTCCCACATTACGAATACAGAGTCGATTGTGGCCAGTTTGGGTTGCCGTTACCAACCTTTTGCCACAAATTCAGAAAAAACAACAAACAAAACAAACCAACCTTGAAATGGATGCATGTTGATTTCAGTTATAACACAAAGATTAGAAGTCAACTTATAAATCAATATCTCTGGTGTTTCCGGATCGTCACTTCCTTTGCTTGACCAGTACAAGTCACGATAAAGAACTTTTTCTCGTGGGTCAAGAGTTAGTGCAATGCTTTCTTCTGGGTAGTTATCGGTGCTTGACGCACTCACTGCACGACAAATGCAATAAGTCTGTGGGAATACTGTAATAGCTCGGAAAAGAGAAGAATATGCCCGGTGATCTCTCTCGCCCACTACACGTTCCATAGCATCACTCGGCGGATCGTCACCGGCGGTCTCCGAGTTGTGACTCAGTTCAATTACACTAGAAATGTTAGCAAGCTTAGGATATCTTTTAACAAAGAGCTGCTTGCTAAGTCCATTAGAGATCACTGCAACCAACAAATAATTTCCACGAGTTCATACAGCTCTAAAGTATGAAAGAGTGGGACCACTGACTAAAAATTCATGCGTTAAACAAAGATCCAAACATGAAATTAGCTATTTACCACATCATTAGTAGTATGGAGTAAAAACTAACAAATGCAAGCTATCAAGTGTAGGATATTACAGATGCTACTCACCAATCGTTTGCCAATATCGAGATACAGCAGATGCACGGATGAGATCAGCTGAATCATCCAGAGACATAAGTACTTTGAGCGCCATGTCAGGTTCAAGCCGTTGCAGGAAATCTATTTGAGTCTCCATATTCTGTGAAAAATAGAGTCTAGTTTATGATATTAACTAGGTTCATTTTGGCTGTGCTTCAACACGGGTAAAAAGATATTTATTTAAGATGGTTCCAAATATTTTTATTATATATATTTCGAAGGATTATTATATATTTTTAAGTCAATTCAATAACTATGATTGAGCAAGAAAATTGTTCGATCTCAACTAAATCCAATTTTCTAAAACTTGTATATAAGAAATTAACTAAAATACTAAATTATAAGTCTAAAACTGTCACATATTTTGGAGTAACATGCATAGATTTCAACAATTTCAGATAAAAAGTAAATCGTTTAGTGTAAAGAGCAAATTGTCAAAAGTTCATGTAATAACATATAACAATTTAACTTTACAAATGTATTGATTACTTGATCGGTATTGTTATTGTTGGGAATTACTGATATGTAAAAAGATATTTATTTATAACGATTTCGAATAATATGCAGTACACAAGACCACCTGTCCACCTCAATGTTAAATAATGCAATACTAAACTAAACACCTTCCATATAACTTATTGCTATCCTTCTATATCTTTTTTTAACACCAGCATTTTCCGATTTCCATTTGCATGTCCCCCCCTGCGATATCATCTAGAATAACTAGACATCCCGGGGCTTTATCCTAAAAATCTAACCACATCATATATGTTGAGGTATCAGCAGCATTTTTTGTCCTAATGTAGTCTGAAAAGTAAATTAATACCATTTTAGTATCTTAGTCATTCATCATGAACCAGGCCACCCAAATCTATCTTAGCAAAAACCCTATGCAGCGTCGACTTTTTTACCCAATAACAGCGGCAGATCCACACTAACTAATGCTACTAATTTCTATATAATAATCATATTATATTTGCACTCATCTGAAAACATCAATTTTTACCAATCACAGAATCAAAGGACCAGTCTCCCATACGCGGCCTAACATGGATCCGCCCCTGTCTAAAGTGTAGATAAAAATCACCCGAGGGTCATCGGTGACAGAAGAAACATGCTTAACTAAATTAAACATCAGGAGTTATGAGTATTGGGTACAATATGACAAAAAAAAATGTACCAATATTTTTAATTTTCTAGGCATATGGTAGCAGGCAGCATGCTTCTATATAATGATCAAACGAAACAAAACCTTCATTCATAAACATAGGATCATACATTTTCTCCTTTCCACATACACAACACACCCTGTTTTCACTTCTAGTAATGCTAAATTCTATTCTATCACACACGAATAAAAACACGCCATTACTCTGCCATCTAGCTTAAAGTATCAGTTACTGAAAAACTTATTCCTCTATCAAAAAGAAGTTGCATAAGAATTTTATAAACTAATCATCATAGAAGTTTAAACCGAACCTCACGAATCCTATTGTATTTTCGTTACGAGGTCCGGATCCACTGGCACACAAACTCGAACCCATTTTTCACTAGGTAAATATTTGATAACCAATTTAAAAAATCTTCTATGAAACCAGAGAGAAAACAGATATTAAAGATGTGCGTGTATATATATATGATTGGATAGATTAGATGTAGAAAAGATGAAAGCAATTACCTTTTCAATTGAAAGAAAGAACCCTAGAAAGAAAGAGGGGGATTTTTGGATTGTAGAAAATTATATTATACAGTAGCTGTTATAAATATTGAAGGGCACTTTGACTTTGACTAATAGTATATGACTTACACTGAGAGTGCTTATACATGTGGTTTTTTTTTATTTATTTAACGATCAACAAAAACATTATATTACTTTATACTAGTAAGTTGCTAGTAAAATAATACAACCTCCAATATACATCAAAAAAGCACCAAGACGGAAACAAAATTACAATATCACAATAAGGTTGAAGTTTTTCCAGTGGTCCCAAGTTAAGCTTTTCATCCTTCCTCTATGTTTTATACACAGAAAACTCATAACTTTGACTTCATCTATGATGCTTGCCATGTTTATAGCTTTATGCTTAAAGATCTTGTTATTTCTAGTCTTCCATAATATCCACACAGCTGAGCATAAAATAGCATGAATAATCTTTTTCCATTTCGATGACCCATGCAAAAATTCAGGTGTGCGAAATATGTCTTGTACTCCAAATAAATAAATTCCGGGTAGCCTACACCAACCTGAAATGACATCCCAAACTTCTTGGGCCGTAGAACATGACACAAAAATATGATCTGGAGTCTCCACATCAAGCCCACAGAATGGACATAACAAAGACGGTACTTGAATATTTCTTTTTGCTAGAGAAGCGAGAGTGGGCAATCTTTGGAGGTTTGCTCTCCAAGCCAATAATAATACCTTTTTGGGAATCCAGTTATTCCAAAAAAATGAAGATTCAGGGAGAGAGTGTACCTGAGATTGTAGTTTCTTTTTGATACTTTTCACCGAGGATGAGTTAATTTGGTCTAGATCCCAGCATCACTTGTCACCAGAACTAGAAAGTCGGACTGTATCAATTAGGGCAAGCATAGATGAGTATTCATCAGTTTCTTGTTGGGTTGTTGGGAGGCGATTCCATGTAAAGTTGAAGGTAGAGCCATATGAGGTGGACGCAATGCGGTCAGCAACAAAACAATTTTTAGCAGACTCCAGTTTGAACAAATTAGGAAACCGAGCCATTAGAGGCTCCATACCAATCCAAAGGTCAAGCCAAAATCGAATAAACTTCTCATTGCCCAACACGCCTTTTATCAGTAAGTCAAGATCCATGTCATAATTTGCAAAGGCTCTCGAGACCTTACAAATGTTACCCCACGGCCCAGGAATAGACGACCAGGCCCTATTGTTATGGTGAATTGCCCATACAACTTTTTTCCAGAGAGATAGTCCATCAACTTTGAATCTCCACCACCATTTTGCCAAAGAGGCCTTATTTGAGTCTGCAAGAGAACAAAGCCCAATACCCCCATGAGCTTTTATAGCAATTATAGTATCCCATGAAACCCAGTTGATCCTTTTACAATTTTCTCCCCCGCCCCTTAGGAAACATCTTCTCAATCTTTCGAGAGTTTCAAGAACCTTAGCAGGTGCCCTATATAAAGAAAAATAATACGACGGAAGTGCGTTCAAGACAGAGTTTATAAGAGTAACCCGGCCTCCAAAAGAAAGGGTCTTAGCTTTCCATAGGGATAGCCTCGAACGAAACCTTTCAACAACCGGTTCCCAATTTTTTATTAAATTCATATTCGCACCAACCTGGAGACCCAAGTATTTGAAAGGGAAAGAACCTTGCTTGCATTGCAAAATGTTTGCAAAGGTTGATAACTCGTCATTGTTACCCCCAATCCCGTAAAGGCAACTTTTAGCATAATTGACTTTTAGTCCAGACACTAAGTAAAAGCCCAATAAAATTCTGCTCAAATTTCTTATGTTTGGTGCAGCCCACTCACTAAGGAAAACCACATCATCTGCAAATAGAAAATGGGATAACATTGGCCCGTCGTTGTTGCATTTTATACCACAATACAAGCCAATTGAGCAAGCCTTTTTAATGGTTGCTGTGAGACCTTCCATTGCCATGATAAAAAGAAATGGAGAGAGAGGGCCTCCTTGACGTAAGCCCCATTCTAGTGGAAACTCGGCTGTAGGTGATCCATTTATAAGAACAGACGCTCTTCCTGATGACAAAATCACACGGATCCATTTTCGCCATTTATCTGGAAAATTCATTTGCACAAGGATGGAGTCGAGGAAGTTCCAGTTTAAAGAATCAAAAGCTTTTTCTATATCGACTTTGAGAAATAAACCAGGTCGTTTGACTTTTTTCATCCAGGAGAATAGCTCATTTAGAACGAGCGTGTTGTCAAGAATGCTCCGATTTGACAAGTATGCGGACTGTTCCTCTGAGATCAGTCTATGTATTACATTTTTTAGTCTATTAAGGAGCACCTTAGAAAGGATCTTATGAATGGAGCCAATGAGAGCAATGGGCCTGAAGTCATCCAGTCCAACCGGGTCTTTAATCTTAGGAATGAGAGCGGTAAAAGAAGAGAAAATCCCTGCTGATAGAGCGTTCCTCTGGTGAAATTCGTTAAAAAAATTCAAGAAGTCATTTTCAAGGAAACTCCAACATGCCTTTAGAAATGTGAGGTTAAAACCATCGGGACCTGGTGCCCTCTCACCATCACATTCATTTAGTGCAAATTTTATTTCATCTTTTGAGAAAGGCCGAATTAACCCCACGGCTTCCAAGTGAGATAGCCGGGCCAATCCTTGGCAGCAAATTTTAGGTCTCGAACGATCAGGTTCTTTAAATCTCTTGGAGAAATGATCACGGGCAACCTCTTTAATCATTGTTGCTGAAGTGACCCACGAGCCATTCAATTTTAGGCCATGAATTCTGTTAGTGGACATATTAGCATTAATAATGCCATGAAAAAAGCTTGTGTTTTCATCACCGTCCATGGCCCATTTTATTCTTGATTTTTGAACAAGATCTTGGCGTTTGTGATCTTCCTGCTCGGCAATGTATTTCAAGGTTTGTGTTCTTAATTCAGATTCTTGGGCAATAAGATTCCTTGATTCGGCAATGATTTCCAGTTCATCTAACTTTGCCTTCATGATAGTCAAGTTACCATTTATTTGTTTATTATCAGCAGCAACCCAACTTTTGATGCGGACCTTAAGATACTTTAACTTAACTAGGAGCTTGAGATCGGTTGGTCCATGAAAAGAAAATGAATTGCACCATTGTTCCATCTGCTGAATAAATCCAGGCCGTTTCAACCATGACGAGAAGAACTTGAATGGAATTGGGCCAAAATCATTGTGGATCGTGGATAGTATAATTGGTCGGTGATCCGAGATCTCTCTTGAGCATGCAGTGACCGTAGCAAGGGGCCACTGATCAAAAAAATGTTGGCATACGAGAAACCTATCTAACTTGCTTTGTTTAGCCCCGTTTTCCTTCCAATAAGTAAATTTGTGTCCCCCCATTTGGTATTCAAAGAGAGCACACAGGTTAATGAACTGGTTAAAAAAATAGGCATTTAGGCTATGAAACTCAGTATTCATATGTTCCTCTACCAGTCGGACATCATTGAAGTCCCCCATAAAGAGCCAAAGACCAGGCATAGAGCCCTTAATACATGTCAATTCAGACCAAAGTGCACGCCTCAAAATTGGGTCATTTGGAGCATACACACTCACAATATTAATAATAGCATCGACAGATGGAGTGACACCAGAAGTGATCAAGTAGTGATTATTTTTGGAAACATCATGGACCTTGAATATAGAAGGATCCCACACACTACATATACCACCAGATAGTCCTCGGGATGGGACATAATCATAAAAGATTATTCATACTATTTTAAACATGTGGTCTAAACATCAACTTTTAACTGTGCAGAACAAAACAATGCAAAACTACATTGACATTATCAGATTATCTGAACTTTTTCTGTCTTGGGAATCGTGAAGACACGAGCTCAAAGGATGATTGGCTATTTGACTATTCTCCCGAGGTCAACTCCCTGTTCTCTATCAATGTATTACTCCGTGGCTTGTTTGCTTCAATAAGAAATCATAATGTTATGACTATTTTGTGTAAAAATCTGTGAAAGATGTGCGTTATTTTGAGAACCCACAAATAAAAAAGAACTCAAGAAACATTCTGCACCACACATTTTTTTCTTTTTCTTCAATTAAATAATAAAATTCACCAAAATCATTCAAAATGTTTTATCTCAGAAACGATAAATCGTTATACGAAACAAAAAGCATGGTAGTCTTAAAATTTCGTCCTTTTTGTTTCGTCTAACGATTTATGGTTTCTGAGATAAAGCATTTTGAAATGATTTGGGTGAATTTTATTATTTAATTGAAGAAAAAAAAAGAGAAAAAGAATATGTGGTCCAGAATGGTTCTTGATTTCTTTTTTATTTGTAGTTTCTTAAATAACCCTTCCTCATCTCTTGCAATATTAACTGAAAAATCTTTCTTTCTTTAGTATGTTACTCCTATAATGCACAATGCTACTATACAAGTTTATTAACTACTATTGATATTGAATTTTAGGCGTCGCTCGTAAGAGTGGGAGGTTTATGATCTATGTCCATTCAAAAGGCATGATAGTGGATGATGAGTACGTGATCATAGGATCTGCAAATATTAATCAACGGTCAATGGGAGCTTACCATCTCATAATACGTGGGCAAGAAAACAAATGGATCCTCGAGGACAGGTAAAAAAATTTTATTATTGCAACTGCTTGCTTTCAAATTCACAATGCACATTGATTTATTTGTAACTTTGTTGGCTCAAATCTAGCTGAGGCTTAACTTGAAATCGCATAATACGAGGGACTAATTGCTTCAAAGTGAAACAAACAAATCAGAAATTTTTAATAGTATTTTCTCTCAACTTTCAGTTCGTTCTATCGAAGGTAACTGGTAAAATGATGCAAGAAACTATGAATAGTAAATTTGGCTTGGATGTGAATTTGACCATTTCTGGCAACACCACCAGCCAAAATAGAAAAAGAAACCTAGCTAAAGCTGGTTATAATAAACTAACAAACAGTTGAAATGTTGTTTACGGAGAAAGGATAAAAGTCTACGGTCATTACCTTAAAGGAAATCTTTTTAGGACATTTTATGAGCACAAACGCTTTAGAATTTAGTATTTATATCTACTTTTGTTGAACTTCATGTATTTTGCGCAGGTATATGGGTATCGTTTGTGGGCTGAGCATCTTGGGACAGTTGACGACACGTTCACACATCCAGAGTCTATAGAGTGTGTAAAAAAGGTTAGATTAACGCCTGAAGCAAACTGAGAACAGTTTGCTTCAAATGAAAAAGCGAGGAGATTCCAGATGTAGGTGGTCAAATTGTTGGGTCATTTCTTGGACTTCAAGAGAATTTAACTATTTGATGATTCTTCTTTTACACTTTTGGATCGTGTTCATGAGTTTGTGTTGTTGAAAGAGCAAACCTTTTAGTGCTTAGCAGCATGGACCTCAAGGTTTATTCTTCTTGATAACTTGACATATAAAAATTTTGTTCAATTTTATGGGATTACAGAAAAACTTTAAAAAGATTAATTAGAGACAAATAGCCCGAACTTGTTTCTATGATATAAATGAAGTCAGTCCAGGAAAGGTGTTATCCTGCGATATCAGAGATCGAAAGTTCATGCCTTTTTAGTTGATCATCAATCGTTTCTGACATAGAAACGGTATAACAAAACCCTCAACAGCATTTTTCACTATATTGTAAAGGGAATGATGCGTAATGCTAGCAGTACAAGAGCTTATTAAGTGCAGCCAAGGCTACATGCGAGCAACGTTAGAGGGACCAAATGAAATTTGATTTTTTTTATTTGGTTTCTTGGCAGTACATAGCTTATGTACTTCTAGTAGTTACAGTTACAGAAAGATGTCATGCTACAGATTTGCATATCATCATCAATACAAATGAACTGATAATCCATAAGTATATCATCATCCTTGTCTATCTACAGAGGGGAGTTTTCTTCAATTCATTCCTTATTAAGTATATGCTTGAACAAGTGAAGAGCAACTTGCAGGCATTATATTCATAATAAACTTAAAAGAGAGAACATTACAAATAAAACAACAATGTCTTAGCTTCAATAGCAACTTCATGTATTAAAAAGATGAATGATTGACTAAAACTATTTAAAGATAGATTGTTTGCATGACATTAACATATTTGTCATATGATTTCAAGTCAAATTCCCTATAAAGTATAATGCAAATTGACTACATGTACGTATACTTCCATTGTAATGCATTGTAAAATCAAACGATAGAATGCATGTTTTTATTGTTCTTTTCCAGAATAATGATCTCTTTAACGAAAACCTAACTCGATATCAAGGCTGTGCTATGATGCAAACCAGCCTAGATACGAGTTAAGGCAGTTCTATATTATTACAAAAGACTCCAACACACCTATGCCAAAGATTGAGGTTGCCCTGTTGCTAAACTGCCCTTGGTATGAAACAAGGGCATTTCCATCTCGTGAACTTCACACGACAACGAACATCATCATCACCAAATGTTGTGACGATGATGTTCTAACATCGGATTTACATCTTGATCTAATGAGCAAAATGTAAAGAAAGATTTGTGTTTTTTAAGCTATGAACATAGTGAAATACTTACACTTGTATTAAATACTAATTTGTGAAAGAAAAAAAAGTAGGACAAAGGCATAAACAAGAATCTTCCATAGGATATGCTGATGACAACATATAAAGTTACACATCATTCGTTGGTGTCCATGTTAGTTAGTAGTAGTACTATTTAGATGTTTTAAATCCCAGAAAAAACCATATAAAACCAAGAGAGAAAAGGCTTGGTGTGACGGTGTTCATACTATATTTCATGGTTTGTAGTATGCGCACAATATACGATCAATAAATTTCTATGTAAAACAATTTTAATCATGTTACAATGTGCCATTTACTACTTATGCATACATATTGTATATATGTACGAAATTTATTTGTACTTTTTAAAACGGCAAGCGTTACATGTTAATGATTCAAACCTGACGGGACATTCAAGGTGAACCGTATGTTGGAAGTTGAGACCCGGGCGCTAACACGTTTGAGGTTTTCATTTAGTACTACAAACTATCTTGCTTCATTAATTTCCTTAACGGCTAATCATTCACTTGAAAAAAAAAATACAAAAACAAATAAACCATAAGAAAGTATATTTTGAAGAAGAAAGAAACAACCATCAAGGTTGCCTAATGATTAGGTGTCCTTGATATCCTTACATAAAATTTCAAGTTCAAATCTTTGTAAGTAAATACTTGCTTGAGAAAGGGTTTAAAAATGGTTACATGATGTCCTTACCCCACAAGACCGCATACATCTTAGTGAAAGACTCATCCTCTCGGGGGAAAAACACGCACATCATTAAACATGTTTACATGGTCACTTTGTTGCGAATAAAATCATATAAGATGTGCAAAACATATCACCCTAGATCTAATGTATAGTAGCATGCACAAAAACTTTATATTTTGAATATAATATATAATTAAATGGAAGTGGCTTTTGATGTAATGTAAGGGTAAAGTAGAATCTTCATGGACGGGTTTTCAAAGTGTATAGAGGTGACAAAAACAGCATATACAGATTCGCAGCAGATACCTTTTGTTGATTCTCCACTTCCCCTACCTTTCTTAATTTTTTAAAGTACCTTATTCTATATCAATAGTATATATCACTTTCAGTGAAGTAAAATCTTTCAGACTTCAGAGTCCACAAATAGATACTTCATATGATTATACAAAGTAATTTGATGTGTCTTTTCCATGTAGTCTGTATATTATACGAGTATTATTATGGGTGGAAGGAATTGCGTTTTTCTTCAAGTTACCTAATGAGGACAAATCTTTGACTCAATGTAGGAAGTCTAACTAGTATATCCCCATGACTGTTTTTAAACATTTTTGATATTTCATAATCACCCTCCAAGATGTTCACGTCAAATTTATTTTTTTTTTAACAATTGACTCAGCGGCATTGTCTCTTCATCGTCCGGTAGAGATCGACCATGTCACCAACACAGTCAATCCGAAGGCATGACTAGTGATGGAAATCTCACTATCATTCTTGAAAAAACCAGCTAAATGCTCCTGATGCCCCCACCTCATTGGCAAGGACTTCTCATATGCATTTCTAAGATTTCGAACCCGTGACCAACATTTGACTGAAAGACATAAGGGACATTAAATGTCCAATTGGGCTAAATATCAAGGAATGTTCACGTCAATTATAAACAAACAAATATAGGAATGGTCACACCAACTAATTTAGGTAGTTGTCGCATTAGACTCGCACCACCTTCGCAAAAATAACCTAAAAAACTAGACGGCACAGCACCCAAAAACTATACCCACACCACCCAATACCTAGAAAAAAAAGGACTTCCACTTGTCTGACACCAGTTCCTTACAAAGGTGAACTAGTCCGGCCCTTCAACGGTTCCACCCCATAACCACACAAAGGTGAACTAGTCCAGCCCTTCAACGGTTCCACCCCATACCCACACCAATTCTTGAAATCGCCGACCTAGACGACCCCAGATGGAATACCTTACATCTTGTCACTCATGGTAGAACTACGTTGTTTATTAGATTAACAAACCAGTGTGTCTAATTTGGTTACTGTTTTTTGGATACGGTCACCAACATGGTGTCAAGTGTCTCTGATCAAGCTTAGGAAAATGCTCTAGAATATAATTCATTGGCTGTTCAAAACAAAACAATGGTCTAGAATAACTAGTGTCAATTACTTGACATTTAATTTTAAACTTTTATAACTACAATGTGGGTATCCAAATCGCGAGAAACAAAGGGCAACATATAGTAGGTTCATAACATAAATACAATCTTAAGCCACAAGTCCTCATAAAAGGTTACAAAACCTCCTAGAAACAGGAAACTAATCAATTAGTTAAACGACAATTTCATCTGCCAACAAAGATCAAAACTTGAAATTATTCCCAACATCTTTAGGAAGCTCACTACCAGATTTTGCTTGGATTTCAGCTTAGAAAGTCAAACAACGGAGTAAATTTAGCATGACATCAAGATTGAATAAGCCTGTAGTACCAGAAACTATACACTATCTAGAATACGCAAGAAAACAAACTGTACCATGATCACTTAAATTATGAAGATCGGATCAATCTCATCATAATCAAGCTCATCATCATCATCGACCCACTCATGTTCTTGGAAATCATCATCTAGAGCTGCGTCTAGCATCATAAAGTCTTGCAAGTTTGCCAAAGCTAGGTGTCGATGATGTTCTACGGGAAGCATACTGGGACTAAGTGAATCAATTTGTCTATTGGAAACATGGTACATAATACGTACAAATTCCTCAGCATCATACTTAAGAGTTATCGCATTCGACGGTTCAGAAAACTCGACACAAAATGCAGGTGATAACTGACGTCCTATGGCCTGGACATGAGCCACGCTGTATAAAACACCAATTTGTAGTGTCACATAAAACACATGCTTATAGTTCATGCACACATTTTAAGAAGTGCTAGATCTTACATACCATATGTAGTATTTGGCATCTGCTGCTTGTTTCTGAACTCGACCCAACAGCTCAATCTGCAAATAGCCACCAACGCAGACCACAGGCTCCGGCAACTGGAACCTTTGTAATCGATTTTCCTGTTGAGCCAAAGAATTCTGATGAATAGCTGATTAAAAAACTATATTTTTAGAGCTGACAAGATACTTGGCTCAGTCAGGTTGGGAAGCTGGTAATATTGATTGGGCGAGAACATTACTTTTGATCTGGATCAGAATGAGTCAGGCGAAGGCCTGAAAACACTTCTGGTCATTTTAAGAAGCATTTAAAAAGCTATAAGTTTTAATAAGCAATTTAGAGAGCGGTGTGCACAAAACTACTAGTATCTTCACAATGCTCAAATGGTCAGTTCAGTAAATCTTGGTAACATATAATTACTGCATTTCAAGTCTTGCACAGGGCCAAGATTTTGCAATGCTTATAAAATCAGTTATCTGTACCATTTTCTTTTAACGTGATTAAAAATAAATTTAATTAGCCCTTACCTGAGCCACAGGGAACACTTCTGATGTATATGTCCAAATGAACTTGTCATTAGCACATTTTCCTTCCTCCATAAAATTATAATCCATCTCCTTCCAACATTTCGGATGGCCTAACCGGAATCGCACAAATCTTGAAGAGTATATCGGGGAGTCCAACTGAAAGGATGCTGTGTACAAGAATGACACTCAGTAAGATTGGTGTTAAATTTTATGTTAGATTAAGAGAATCCAATGGCGTGTTAGCTCAATTAGCATTGGGTAGGGCATTGTTGGCCGATTAACACAATGTCTTGGGTTTAAGTGCCCAAGCACCCCCATAACCACAATCTTTGAAAGAATCACATGACAGATATGCCCTCCACATTACGGATACAGAGTCGATTGTGGCCAGTGTGGGTTGCCGTTACCAACCTTTTGCCACAAATTAAAAAAAAAACAAACAAACAAAACAAACCAACCTTGAAATGGATGCAAGTTGATTTCAGTTATAACACAAAGATTAGAAGTCAACTTATAAATCAATATCTCTGGTGTTTCCGGATCGTCACTTCCTTTGCTTGACCAGTACAAGTCACGATAAAGAACTTTTTCTCGTGGGTCAAGAGTAAGTGCAATGCTTTCTTCTGGGTAGTTATCGGTGCTTGACGCACTTACTGCACGAGAAATGCAATAAGTCTGTGGGAATACTGTAATAGCTCGGAAAAGAGAAGAATATGCCCGGTGATCTCTCTTGCCCACTACACGTTCCATAACATCACCCGGCGGATCGTCACCGGCGTTCTCCGAGTTGTGACTCAGTTCAATTACACTAGAAATGTTAGCAAGCTGAGGATATCTTTTAACAAAGAGCTGCTTGCTAAGTCCATTAGAGATCACTGCAACCAACAAATAATTTCCACGAGTTCATATAGCTCTAAAGTATGAAAGAGTGGGACCACTGACTAAAAATTCATGCGTTAAACAAAGATCCAAACATGAAATTAGCTATTTACCACACATTAGTAGTATGGAGTAAAAACTAACAAATGCAAGCTATCAAGTGTAGGATATTACAGATGCTACTCACCAATCTTTTGCCAATATCGAGATACAGCAGATGCACGGATGAGATCAGCTGAATCATCCAGAGACATAAGTACTTTGAGCGCCATGTCAGGTTCAAGCCATTGCAGGAAATCTATCTGAGTCTCCATATTCTGTGAAAAATAGAGTCTAGTTTATGATATTAACTAGGTTCATTTTGGCTGTGCTTCAACACGGGTAAAAAGATATTTATTTAAGATGGTTCCAAATATATATTTATTTAAGATGGTTCCAAATATTTTTATTGTATATATTTCGAAGGATTATTAAAGATTTTTAAGTCAATTCAATAACTATGATTAAGCAAGAAAATTGTTCGATCTCAACTAAATCCAACTTTCTAAAACTTGTATATAAGAAATTAACTAAATTATAAGTCTAAAACTGTCATATTTTGGAGTAACATTTATAGATTTCAACAATTTCAGATAAAAACTACTCGTTTAGTGTAAAGAGCAAATTGTCAAAAGTTCATGTAATAACATATAACAATTTAACTTTTCAATTGTATTGATTACTTGATCGGTATTGTTATTGTTGGGAATTACTGATATGTAAAAAGATATTTATTTATAATGATTTCGAATAATATGCAGTACACAAGACCACCTGTCCACCTCAATGTTAAATAATGCAATACTAAACTAAACACCTTCCATATAACTTATTGCTATCCTTATATATCTTTTTTTAACACCAGCATTTTCCGATTTCCATTTGCATGTCCCCCCCTGCAATATCGTCTAAAATAATTAGACATCCTGGGCTTTATCCTAAAAATCTAACCACATCATATACGTTAAGGTATCAGCAGCATTTTGTCCTAATGTAGTCTGAAAAGTAAATTAATACCATTTCAGTATCTTAGTCATTCATCATGAACCAGGCCACCCAAATATATCTTAGCAAAAAACCTAGGCAGCATCGACTTTTTTACCCAACAACGGCGGCAGATCCACACTAACTAATGCTACTAATTTCTATATAATAATCATATATTATATTTGCACTCATCTGAATTCATCAATTTTTACCCATCACAGAATCAAAGGACCAGTCTCTCATACACGGCCTAACATGGATCTGACCCTGCCTAACGTCTAGATAAAAATCACCCGGGGGTCATCGGTGACAGAGGAAACAAACATGTGTAACTAAATCAAACATCAGGGATTATGACCTGCGTACAACATGAGAAAAAAAGTTTTAACAACTTTTTTTTTAATTTTCTAGGCATATGGTAGCAGGCAGCATGCTTCTATATAATGATCAAACGAAACAAAACCTTCATTCATAAACATAGGATCATACAATTTCTCCTTTCCACATACACAACACAATTATTTCAAACAAATTTTCTACTTTCCCGACATTTCCTATTCCAGCTACGTTTTCACTTCTAGTAATGCTAAATTCTATTCTATCACACACGGATAAAAAAAAACACGCCGTTATCCTGCCATCTGTACAGCTTAAACTATCAGTTATTCAAAAACTTATTCCTCTAGAAACACATAACCATAAAAAATAAAAAAAATAAAAATAAAAATAAAAAATCTTGCATAAGAATTTTATAAGTTAATCATCATAGAAGTTTAAACCAAACCTCACGAATCCTATTATATTTTTCGTTAACAACTAATCTACGAGGTCGGAATTTACTGCCACACAAAATCGAACCGAATTTTCACTAGGTAAAAATTTTGAAACTTGGACCTAGATTTCTAATCCATAACTTAATATTTGATAACCATTTTGACAACTTTTTCTAAAATATTTCACATTCAATCAAATTAAAAAAAAAAAATTGTATCAACAATAATTATAGCATTTTTAAGGAACTACATAAAGGATCAGTCACATTATAATTAAATTAGAGAGAGAACAGATATACATTAACGATGTGCGTGTATATATATATATATATATATATATGATTGTATAGATTAGATGTAGAAAAGATGAAAGCAAATTACCTTTTTCAGTTGAAAGAAATAACCCTAGAAAAAAAAAAGAGAAAAATTGGGGATTTTTGGATTGAAGAGAGTGTGGCGGTGGGGAATAGGTGTTTGTAGGGAAATGGTAGAAAATTATAGCCAACTTTATTCACATGGACAATATCTATAAATCTATATACGAGATGGTACCCTTGCGATGGTCGGTGGCAACGGTAATGTTAGTAGCGATAGTGGTAACGAGGTGGTTATTAATTTAAAAGTAATTGACGTAAATGATAGTATAGTTATTTTATGGTTAAGAGATCTATAAGAGAAGATAGATCCTTTCATATGTGGCACTTCTTTTTTCTTGTCAACCGGCTTTTTTAGGGGGAATTACATACATCCCGTTAAAAATCTTTTTAATTACATATATCCCCAAATTATGTTTGATATAACAACTATACCATTTTTAGCTCTTTTTATTTTTAGAACTTTTATACCATTTTCCAAAACGATTATTGATTATTTATTCTCTCAATCAACCATTCTTCAACAATTGGTTTTGCTTTCGGATCAACCCATTTGACAATACAATTGTAGATGTTTTATATAGTTTTTGGTTATTTTAAGACGGCTTTGTAATGTATTTTATCTTGTAACAATGACTATTTCATCTTTTCATTTGATCGTATGTTTTGATGTTGGTATTTTAGGGACAAGGGTGTAGTGCCAAAGTTATGGCAATTTGGCAAGTTTTGACAAGAAATCAACCAATAAGGAGCCGTCACGTGTACAACCCAAATTCTTGACAAAAAATACCAATTCTTAACCAAAATATAGGGTGTAGGGGCAATCGGCAAGTGGTTGTATCTATCTATCTATTAATCAATGAAATAATAATGATACTAATAATAATATATATATAGCATCCATTAAGGACATGGCATGTTTGTCTTGATGCACACAAAACCCATAAACAATTAATATATATAGCACCCAACGTTCACAACAATCGGCCAAAACTAGCCGATCCAGCTTGCCAAACTTTGCCAAAACTAGCCGATTAAAGTTGCCGATACATATGCTATAGTATAGCCGAAAAGTCGATCCTTGCCGATGATTTTTGCCGATAAAACAAGCCGACTATACCCTTGCCTCTTATAATCATGAATACTGGAGAATTACTTAAGCAAACTCACAATTCTAATTCATTTTTGTATCCTACTTTATTTGTAATATGGAGATAGTAATACTTATTTGATTTCACAATTCTGATTCATTTTTTCCCATCATTACTCATTATTGGTTCCTTAAACAATCAGTTAACATTGCGAAAGCTTCATATTGCGGAATTAAAAGTAACAATTAAACTGGCCAAATGCATAGAATGCCTGACATAAGTACATAACTTCAATGATAAATTGATAATAATATGTAGTATAGTCCCAAATCTAACACTTCCTATTTGTAGATCGATAGTTGTACTCAAGTTTATTATACAAAGAATTTGAGGAATAAATGTGAGCTTTGATACGTGATAATCTAATTGAATGTTAACTCCTATGAATGGATCAGATATTGGATAAATTATTATTATTGATGAAAGGGTAAAATTGTCATAAATTAAATTATTTTCACTATAGTAAATAAGATTGGCTAAAAATGAGGTTTATATGATAAGAATGGGTATATTTGTTAATTGCAACATAGCTTGGATATATATGTAATTAATAAAGTTTTGGAGGGGATGTATTGATATTTAATTTTATGTTTTTTAATGCTCATGTGACAGTTCATTTGTCATGTCATCATTTGCCTACGTGAACATTTGCTTCTTTTTTTTCATACAATTTTAAATAGCAAATAAAGAAGTCAAATACAATATTAGAACTCAAGACCTCTAACTTTTAGTATTATACACAAACTACTTGATCTAACTTAATATTTGTTTATATTTTGCAAACTACGTTAGATATTCATTAAATATTAAAACTAATTAAAATACATTGATAATATATTGTCGATATTTGTAACTTATCTTTTTCTATATTCTTTTGTATTTAATTATCTTTATCTTTATACGTAGAATATAATTTACTTTAATATAATATAAAACTAGATTATATTGATAATTACATCTAATATTTTATTAACCAATTATGTTATCAATGTTAAATTTAGATATTTTCTTTATCAATTTCACACATATATATTTTTGATATTTTAATCTATATTTGTAACTTATCTCTATATAACTAAGATCCCGTATTTTGATAATATATGAGCGCAAAGATGTTTATATATGCTTTGGCCCACGTCTTTTTATTAATTCAATGATAATTATCATTGTTTTTAGTGAGATTATTTATAATATTATATTTAATATATATAGATCATAGAAAAACAATTTTATGGTTTATAAATATTTACGTTTCATTAATAATGCTTTAACATATTTGATACTCCTTCCGTCCTATTAAAAGTGTCTTAGTTTGACCTTAGATTTTTTTTTTTGTTATATAAAACTTGATGAAAATAATACCAATGAAAACACGTTTAAAACACAATCGATTTATATAACATTTATCAAGTATTATATATATTTATAAATTATAATTTTATTATTTGCATCAGTTATAAATTGACTATTTTTTATATTATCATAAACTATGAATAACAATGTAATTATCTGTTAATTTTAGTTTACGTTATCAGTGAATCCCGCACGGGTTTAATCAAGTTAATTAATAAAGGAGATAGATAGTTTGGATAAATATGAGTGTAATATTTTAGAGATATATTTGGTAGATTTAGTGTGTGTGAGTTAGAAATGTGTTGAAAATAAGGTTATTTTAGGTATTTTAAAGGTAGAAAGTTGAAAATAGAAGATGATAATTTGTTTATTAATATAGTATAGAAATATAGAAAAATGATATTGAAAGCCCTAGTTGTCACTGACAATTTAGTACATGCTTAAAAACTTGTACATTTTATATTAAAAACCATCCCTTAATTTTCTAACAAAGTACAAACTATAATGCATCAAATTGGTTTTTACTGTCTTTAAGGCTATCATTAACAAAACTTATAAATATATACTAGTGTAAGCATCGAGATTAATGTCAGATTATCCTTAGCATTAAGTCTTCGAGTAATATGTGGTATAAATATAGAGCAAAGAACAATACGATTAGTTGGAAGGATTGGTATTGATATAAATTTAATGTAACATAATGCTTATATATTTTTGACCCGTTCGTTGTGCGGAAATCTTGAAGAAAATTTACCTTTAAAAACAACGTATATTTATGCATAAGTTGCAAGTCTTTTGAGTTGCAATTTGCTAAAATCTTTTTGAAGCAACACATGCGACATGTGTGGTGTTGATCTTTTAGAAGCAACGCATACACTATATTGACTGGATGATATACATGCGTCATGCCATTTTGTAACGAAAAAACTACTATGGATTTTGCGTGTTGCGACATTTCAACTTCATATGAACAACGACGTAAGGCATATATGTCCGTAGATAAATTAAACAAACATGAACGAAATGTATTCATGTTCATTCACTTATTTAAGTTAACTGAATAAATGAACAAACATAGAAGTTTTGAACAAATAAAACTTTATATTTTAAAATTTTTAATTTAATAAATGATCAACTTTATTATTAATTAAAAACTTTTTTTATCCTTAAAAGTCTTCCAAAATTATTTATCTATATAAACAACCTACAAAAAACCATCACATATTCTCAACCCAAAAAAAACCTACGGCCAAAAAAAAATACGATCAATTACCAAATGAGTTTTTTTTTATTTATATATTTTGTTCATATTTAATCATTATTATTATTATTTAACATTTAATTGTTATGTTATTGTTATTTTTATCTCTTTTAATTTAGTTTGTTTTCCATTTTAGATTCATTATGGCTTCTTATTCAATAACAAAAAATAAAGCCACATTAGTTTATCTTGAAAATCTTAAGCCAACACATATTAACCATCATCTACGACTCTGTATTGTGCATGTATGGACTATTTCGAAGTGGAACAACCCGAAGAAAATCAAAATGTTCGAGATGGTCTTTGTTGATGAATTGATATATATTTTTCAAATTATATACTTTGTTGCAAATTTTTTAATTAACTAAATTTGAAAGGAAAAAAAAGTTTAACCGGAATCAATATTTATATGGAGTTAATTTTCATATATTTTTCTTTTAGCTTTCATACTGATTAAGTTGTGGTATTGGTCATATTGATAGTTGCTCGAATCATATTAGCTTTGATTAATATATTTTGAAACTACCCGTCCGTTAGACGGGCTTGAGCACTATTAAAGATAATAACATATGTGTTATACTCCCTCCGTCCCACTAAATGTGTCTTAGTTTGAATTTTCAAAGTCTTTCTTTATAAACTTTGACCTTAAATATTTTAACTTGTGTTATATAATATTTGATGAAAATTATAACAATAAAAAGTATATTTAAAACTCAATCCATTCATATAACTTTCATCAAATATTATATAACACAATTCAAAATATTTAAGGTCAAAGTTTATAAAAAAGGACTTTGAATATTCAAAATAGAACATAATTAATGGGACGGATGGAGCATATATAAATGAGTGAAATTTTCATATGAGGACGTTAACTTTAAAATTTTATAAATTCAAAAAGTATCTACATGAATTTGATGTCAAATTTCAGCTGTCAGCGCACTAATCGTAACATTGGTATTAGAATATAGTGTTTGCTAAACAAAACTCTACCTAGAGAATTAATATTCTTTCATAAAACTTGATTTATTTATCACACAGTACAATCATTAAAAAAATATATAATTCAGTAAAACATGTTTGTGGTAAATAAATCAAAAGTTGGGTACGAATATCACCCCGTCTTCTTAATACTAGTCCAAAATGTTGGATAAATTAAGCACATATAGTATAATATACATATATAAGTATATACAAAGAGATAAATTCGAGCATCTAGCATCTAACCTTAGTTGGTTCCAGAGAGAAATGACGACACTTGTGTGAAATATTGTTCTATTTTTATTCTCCGTTTTCCATATGGTGGGTAAGGTCGGTGCTTATAAAAAGGGGAATCCTTCAGCTTTTTACCTGTCACATCAGCATTATATCACTCAGGATTTCACACAGGACTCTCTTTGACTTATAAGGACAGTTTCTTGAAACTTTTTCGCCACATCATCAATTCTTTTATAATTATTTCTAATTAACAAAAACACCATTCAAATAAAGTATTTCTATTATTAATAAAATATTATAACACTTATTAAAAAAAAGTTATGATCCTAATAATAGAAAATAAATATTACGAAACTAGACATAATAAAAACATTAATAAAACATTACAACACTTATTAAAACATCAACGTTGACGGTAATTTTTCAGGAGGTTCCAAACATGTTCCACTAGGGCATTGCAAAGTTGATGGTGCGTCATTCTATCACGTAACTCTGCGAAGACCCACATTTGCGTTGCAACCCTTTCATCCTACGTACGTGTTGACATATTAGTTGGGTCGACCAAATAATCTTCCTCAAGGTCGGAAATTGCGCTACCGTTGACATGAACAATCATGTTGTGTAGAATGACACAAGCATACATAATGCGTTTTATTTTGTTCACCAAAAACGGGCGGGCATTATGTTTAAGGATTGCCCAATGACCTTGGAGCACCCCGAAAGCTCGTTCGACATCCTTTCTTGCAGCCTCTTGATAGCGCTTGAACTTTGTAGTCTTTGGGTCCATCGGGCATTCAAAACACTTGACTAGTGTCGCCCATTCAGGATAAATACCGTCATCCAGATAATATCTCTTGGTAAACTCTTCGCCGTTAATAATATATTGGATTTCGGGAGCTCTATCTTGGAGTAGATCATCGAAGTAATCTGATTCATTAAAGACGTTGATGTCGTTGTTCGAACATGTCGGGCCAAAGTAAGCATGCCAAAAATCCACAAATCATATGAAGCAACTGCTTCATGCATGATCTTCGGATGTCCTTTGTCGCCTCGTGTGTACTGCCCTTGCCAAGCCATCGGACAGTTTATCCAACCCCAATGCATACAATCAATACTACCAAACATAGAAAACCATGTATCTGTTCATGCTTACTTACCAAACATTGAACATCATCAGTTGTCGGCTTTCTCAAGTAGTCGATGTGATATAAATAATAAACGCACTTACAAAAGTTATTTAAACAATCAACTGAAGTCGCACGCCCCATATGTAAGTATTCATCTAATTGGTCGGGAGTGAACCCTAGTCCCGGTATCACAATTGGATACCCATCGACTCACCCCGTATAAACTATATGATCCTGGTACAATACCTCCATGCTAATCCTCACATGATCTGGGCCGATCATCATGTGATTGGATCGTTAACTAAGCTTGATTTAGGTTTCACCTTTCATCATATGATAATATGAGAATTTTTTAATCTTCTTATAAATGCCAATCATATAATAATATTGAAATATTTATAACTCTAATCACTCACTCGAGTACACTCGAGTATGTTACATTGGCTCTTACTTTACATACAACACAACATATATCGTACTAATATAACTATGAATTCAGGACAACAATCCAAATAGAATCTAACCTATATCAACAAATTTTCTCATATATATTCCACTAAATTACCACCAAATCATCATTCAAATAATCATATTATACAAATGTCAACATAAATTCAGGCTAGCTTATAGTAATTGGACTTTGAATATTCATTTGGCTACTTACTAGGACATATAAGAACTGAGTCTATAGAAAGACCACCTTTCGTATGAGTGCAATCGATCTGTGTCAAAGAAAACTCCACCTTCATCGGCGTGTTTGAGTCTTTGACGACGAATTCACCAACATGGTGGTATTCCCAGTTTTCTGTTTTCTCCAAAAATCGTTTCACAACACTATGCTGACCTTCTCCAGTCGTAAATTTAAACTCCACAGGTTTCACATTCCACCCATGGACATCCTCAGTGCTACACACACGTCTTCCATTTCGATTTAAGACCTTCCCTAGCTGTAACTTGAATGACAATGAATAAGTTCCGGCTGGAAACAAGAACTCAATGTTGCCATCTACTTCTAGCCACCAGATTTGTCTAAGATACGCAACCGTAGAGTATCTGACAAGTGACAAATGAATGATTAAATCAAAATTAACATGTTATGTACCTATGAGAAATGTACTTTTTTCTCGTTTTAAAGACAAATACTTCACACATATGTTTTATCCGTATCGAAACTTGCATTTTAGTGTCACTTAAACTCACAAGTTTTTTAATTAGCAAGTTACTCTAATATAGACTAAAGCCTCAATGTATACAAAACAAATGAAAAGTAGTTAACATCCAAATGCCCAATTGTCATGGCTTTTCCGCTTGACGGCTCAAATTAGTTATTTGATGTAATATTTGGACATCTTGCAAGAATGTAAATAAAAGTTTGTTGTTAAAATAAAAAGCATACAAACGAAGAAAACAAAAATCATTCTAATTTACCTTGATTCATCAGAAGGAATACGATTCCAATATCGTCTATCATCAATTCCGGTAATTGTTAATGCCTTTGATGAAATAGACACGCAACCACCTCCACTAGTCTTGTCCACCCAAAATTCCTGAAACAATATTATTATGTTAATATGTCCAATTTTACTTTAAGTCCCAACAAAGCCCACATAGTCAGAAAAATATATATATATATATATATATATATACTTTTTTATAAAGAAAATCACACTTACAAAATAGTACTCATTGATACCAATAACTTCATACATATATAACTGTCTATAGCCTTTTTTACGTACAATATTACTATATTTTTGTGTGAAAATAAACTATGTAGATGAGATTGAGTATTTTTGTTAATGTATTTTTGGCAATGGCTCAATTTTAACAAAATAAGCAAATTTGAAAGAACAACAAAACAAAGAGAGAAACCGAACCTTATTGCCATCATCAAAAGCCACCGGGCAACTCAACTTAGCAAAAATCTCCTTTTCTCCTAATCTTTTGTTATTGTTAAGCCACAGTTTTTCAACTAAATGATGATAATTATTTGGCAATTTGGAGACCCATATAAAATCTGCTGTAGAAGCTGCTCGAAATGCTCGGTTGATTCTAGCTAACTTGCATATCTCATGAGGTTCTAAATAAGATAACATTAACGCTACACAAGATTCAGGTATGTCACCAAGGTTAAGCTCGGATGGACTTTCTGGTTCATCCGAGCTTAACAATGACGTATTAGCACCCATGTTTTGGTCTAAAATATGAAAAGTAGGTGAGTTTGGTGGCTAGGAGTGATGGCTGATGATGGTTGTATGGTGGAAAAATATTTGAGAACAAGATTTTGGAAAGCATATGTAGAAGGTGGTGTTACTATATATGTGAGAAATAGAATATTTTTGACAGTTTGATGGAGAAAAAAAGAGCTATGAGGTGTGCTTTATCCATTACATATATCATATATGTAGTAATGACATGGATTTGTGAGCTTTATATCTACGATATTTAAGTTATAATCTTATTATTTATTATTGGACAATTTGTTTTACATTATCATAAATAATGTATAATAACTATCAATTATTTTTTATTTACACTATCAATCACCCCATGCATTGCATGGATTTAATCTAGTATATAAATATAACATGAAGTAATAGTGTGCATACATGTTAACTTTTTTATATATTGTTACTAGCATGGTACCCGCGCAACATAGTGGTGGTTGTGACGGTGATAGTGTGGTGGTGGACGCGACTGTTGTTAGTGGATGCGGGCGTTGAATGTTGTAGATAATTGATTTAAAGGTAACTGATGTACAAGATTAATAAAAATATGTTAAAAGATAGAGTGATGATAATGTAATTTAATCATTAATGTTAAGGGGGTAATGTACGTGAAAAAAATATTAAGGGGTGCTAGGTGAAAATATTACATCTTTTTAAACACTTCTAAAAATAAAATGTTTTTTTCTTTATTAAATAGTACTGGCACGTTACCCGCGCAATGCGGCGGTGATTGAGACAGCGACGATGTAGTGGTGGGGGTGACTATTAGTGGTAGAGAGTGGTGTGAATAATTGATGTAAAGAGTTAATAATGATATTTTAAAAAATAAAAAATTGATAGTGTAATTTAATCATTACTGTAGTTTTAAAAGGATAATGTAAGTGAAAATATACATTTTTTCAACACTTCCAAAAATAAAGTGCTATTTTTTTATAATACTAGCATGTTGTCCGCACAATGCGGCAGTGATGGCGAAAATGCGGTGGTGACAGGTGGCGGTAGCGACTGGTGGTGGTTATGACAGGTAGTGTATGTTATTAATGTAAAAGTAATTAATATATTAATTGGTTAGTGTAACTTTTTAATACCTCGTCAATCTTAAACGTTTACTACCGAATTGAATATTAATTACAATCAAATTGGTGCTCGCGCAATGCAACAACGGTAGTACTATGATTATTAACGTAAAAGTAATTTCATTGCGGCCGAAGATGTGATGAATTTTGTGGTGGGATGTGAAAGGGGAGAAGGGGGCGAATTGTGAGTGTAAATTAGACATTCTATAAAATGGAAGTAAGGATGCCTTAAGATGGAGGGTAAATTAGACATATCAAGTTCTTAAATTTAAGTGAGGGGGGTTCAGTTTCTTTTATAAAGGTGAATAGATAGAAGTGTGTCCGCGCAATGCGGCGACATTGGTCAGTGGTGACGACGACGGGTGACGCCGGTGGCGGTGGCATCGGTAGGTTAGAGATGCGTAATTAATATAAAATTAATTGATTTAGTGGAATGTTATAGTTATTTTAAGTATTGAAGGATGTACATAGTAAAATTTCAATAAGGGTTATATAGATATTTTATGAGTATTTTAGTCTCTTTATGTATGTAATATATTGAAGATGTAAAAAAAGAAGGGACGATATAGTCTTTTTAAGTTTTTAATTACTTAAAATGAAAATTGTAATTTGCATTATAAAGTATTAAGATTAATATCTGTGATCATCAATTTATTACATCCTAATTTATTTGCTTTTGAAAATATGGAGGCTAATTTTTTGAGAAGTTCATTCTTTAGGCTTTAAAATATTATGTTTCAAAATTTAAAATTAGTTATTATTATTTTTTAAAATAGTATGTTAGTAAGTGGTTTGAATTTTAACACTGACATTCAAGCAAGTAGTATTTTAGAGGTGGACCAATGATGCCTTTTAAAAAAAAGTGGTCGAATCAATAATCAATTAATTTATATGTGGTTTTTATTTGTTGCGGTATAATATGTTTTTTGAAACATTTATATTTTTGTAGCTTATTCTTCACGTGAACTATCTTTTGATTCATATTGTGTGTTATTTACATCAATACGGTGTGTTTGGAATAATAAAATTATTTAATAGCTTTAGAATATACTAGATTTTAGACTTGTGTCCAACAATGAAAACAAGACTTACGACATTACTAATATTAGATATTAATACATGTAACTTATAAAAAACTTATAAGTTCAAAGTTGAAGATATAAGTAGATATTAAGTGTTCAATTCAACTGTTAAGAATGTTAAGCTAATAGAAAGAAAACTAATGTAATAAAAGAACATTGGAAACATATACCATTCTTCTTCATTTGAAAGACTTTTTTATGGAAGAAACTTGTTGTAGTGTTTTTTGTCATCTCATCTTTAATAATTATTATAGTTATTTGTTTTTATTAATTAAATAAATAATGTAAAAAACTAATGATGACATCAGCGAGAGTCAATTTGATAAAATCAAGCGATATGATTGGTTAATAAGTCATTAGTTCAACCGTCTTTTAATATATATTGAAATTAAAATTAAAATAATACAACTACTATTAAAATCTTAATATATTTACATTAAATTTAATTTATTTTTAATTAATAATTATATATATATATGATAAAAACATATTATTGGATTTATATTAGTTATTATTTTATTGGATAAGTATTATCTATTATTCTATTGGATATATAATAGGTATTATTATTTATTTGTTATATTAAAATTATCGGGTAAAAAATGTAAATTTGTTATGGAAAACAAAAAAGTGTAAATTAAAGTCACAATTGAAAACAAAAGTCAACATTAAAAAATCGAGAGTTTTGATTGATCGATAAGTTATTAGAGCAACTATGCTTTAATATAATAAAAGATTTCAAACTACTAAATTGTTTTCATTATGTGATATTGTAAAAGTGTTGTTTTGCAAAGGTAACTCGACCTGAAGGCATCGATAATGAATGCAAAATTCATGTTGATGTTCAATAAAGGTATTGTATTCTCGAGTTCCCAATAATAATTTATAATGAATCACGAGTAAACTATATATTTATACCAATAAAGTTTATGTGTATGAAAATTGTTTCATGAAAAGTATCAAGTTATATGTATATAAATCCCCCCATATTATATAATTTATTCTTTTATAGTTGAACATATTAGAAGGTAAGTATCTACACATTTTTTTTATATGGTGGTGTCCGATTCTTTAATAACTTTACATACACATTTTAATTTGTATTCTGTAGCGGAATTAATAAACAATATTTTTCATCTTATTATTATTCTTTTCAATATTAACATATTAAATAACAAAACCGTGCATCGCACGGGTACTAACCTAGTACGTATATAAATGTTTTTAAAAAATAACTATTAACTAGTAACACGACATTAATGCAAAGACAAATTCCGGGTGATTACTATGTGCATGCTTCGTGTACGTAGATGGCTTTTAAATTTTGTTTTTTTGAAAGTTAGATGGCTTTTAAATAAGGTTAGTATCTTTAATTGGCGGACAGAAATGAATAAAATTTCAACTCAATAATTTATTGACACGTAATGTGCTAATCTCGTATAATCTGTCCTTTGTGTAACGATTAGCCAGAGACTGTGAACCATCTTTTGGGGTCATGCCCAATTGTATCGGATATTTGGATATGGATTGAGAGATGGTGCAAGATCCCCTCATTGTAATTTGCATTTTTTATTCGGGATATGATGGAATTTCATGTGACAGCTCCTCTTAATTCATCAGGCAATTAAGGAGATGCTACATGCGGTTGTGCTGATCTCATGTTGAAGTATTTGGAAAGCTCGCAATGAGCTGCATGTCCCTTTCAAGGGAACACGTGGTCTAGGTTGATTAAATCCCTTGGTTTCCTTTGGATTAAGCACCAGGCAAAGAGGACATCTATGACATGGGCGAATTGGATCAAGTTTTCTTTCATGTAAATTATTGTTTATACAGGTGTGTATATGAATTTTAGTGTTTGTAATGGGGTTTACGATTTTAATAAAACGAGTCATTAAAAAAAACTAATTAACACTACAATAATTGTCATTTAAAGTTTAACAATGTGCCGTGAATTAATAAAGTACATATCGAGTTTATTACACAAGTATGTGAATTAAATTAAAGGTAACTAATTAGTCAATTGTTTGATCAATTTTATATTATTTTCTTCAATGTACCAACTATGATGGAGTTGCATCATTAGCTTTAGCTTATACACTTCTACAAAATTCTTCACATCAAACATAATCTAATTAATTAAATAGTATCCACATCAAGACACTGACTGCCCTTCAATCAAAATATTTATATGTACGTTGTTGCATCCGTTCTTTTGCTAAATTCTTTAATAATAAATTTCCGTTATATATACATTGCCCAACTCATCATTTTTTCTATTTAACTAATCAGAATCTACGTATTGTGACAGCAACAGACCATAAATTTTCCGACCTTATCCACAACGAAAATATTTCATTGCTTCAAACAATTATTTTGGTTTTATTTAACTAAAAATGTCGTAACTATAGACCCCACAGGCCACATATTGGGGCCTTTTGAATTTCTTCTACGTTTACATTCGAAAAATAGATATATTCTATGTCTAATCATTGAGGGGGAAAAAACTAAAAAGGTGTACTTTTTTTTTATATTATTATTTTAAAGAATTTACTTTTTGGTTTCCTATTTTTTATTATTATTTTAAAGAATTATTATTTCTTCTACATCTTAACCTCCCCATACACTGTCGAGATATTGGGGCTCAAAACTCGCGAAAAGCAGCACTGAGCAGTTACTTACTTACTTAGTTTTGTTTCTTAGATGTTTTAATCCGTTATTTGGTACACAAAAGTTACCCAAATTAACAATGGTTCTTTAATAATATTAAACCACTAAAGTTTTCTTAATTGAATAAACTAGTTTTTGGATGCATGTCAAATGTAATTAGTTTAGTAGCTCAAGTGAACGGTTATTGTTTTCTATGACAACTAAGAGATGTATATAAATTTTAAACCAATAAGGTTGAATACGTGATTAACACACTTATCTCTCGAAACTGAAATTAAAGATTCTATCTTTATATCTTGTAAAACTAGAGTTTATAGTATTGAGTGTTTACTAACTAAGAGAGATCTATTTATATATCTTTTAACAGGTAATGAATAAAGCTCAGCTATGCGTACAACTCAATGTCAAATGACAACTTCATATGTTTGTGATTGCATATAGTGTTGAAGAGTCCAAATCCACCATATAGTTTCGTTTCAAAAAGACCCTACAAAAATTATAAGCTAAAGCCTAAAGATTTAACTTTCCGTTTATATGTAAATAGTACTCATTATTCGGTAATTGTGGATCACTGAAATTACAAATAACATGGCATAGGCCTTATTGAAATCTTAAAATAACTCAATTTCCAGTCAGGCTAGTATCCAAGTGATTCTCAACCATTTAATAATACCCTGATTATCTCAAGTTTGTTTTTGGCAAGATTGAACTCAAGACCTCTCCTGGAAAGTGGCGGCTGATGACCACCGGGCAATCAATGTTTATGTATTTCATCAATCAATTCGATTGTTACATATGTTTGCGGCATGATTTTGAGTTTGAGCAAAATATTGGTCACGTACTTGGTACTTGCATGATTAATATTTCTTCCATGTATCTATGATGAGTAACTAATTAAATAGCCAGGGAAACGCATAAATATCGGTCATATAATCATTTTAATTGAAACTCATAAAAAATTTAGCATTTTTAACACGAAGTCATACATAATGTTCACACGTTGACTAGTTGATTCAACTATTGATATGATCAAAATCAATGTTATTAATTATGTAAAATGGTTAAATGGTTATAATTTAATCATGGATAAGAAATTTTTAAAAAAAATATAGTGTTGATCAAGTGGTCATCCGACCTATAATTTCTCGAAGAATGTATATAGTTTGAAATAAATTAGAAAGGTAATTATTAAAGGTTCTTTACCTAATTAAAATAAAAGACAAAAGTCGATTTAATTGAACCAATAAGAAAGACAACAAGTGTAAAATGGATGGATATAAATTCGTGCGAACGTGGAGCTGAGGTATCAAAAAGCATTTAGGCCACAAAGTGCTGTTATGTATATCTTCTATTATACACGTCACTTAGAAATTAGAATGTATAATACACACGTACATTACCATTATCTATATCTATAAGTGGCTACGTAATTACGTACAATACTTTACTGGTAAAGTATTACTGGTCAAATGTCCACATAATACTATGGGGGGTGGCGGACAGCCGGACATCGGGTAGTTATAACAGCAGTCGTGTTAGTGATAGCGGTGTGGTTATTAATGATAAAAAGGTTAATATAGTTATTTTAAGGGTTAAAAAATGTATGTTGTAATAATTAATTATTAGCACTAAGACATTATAAATATATAAAGTTAAGATGTTTAATTTAGTGGGAAAAAAACACTTTTAAAGTTATAAAAATTTAATTACTAGTAAAAATCTTTTTTTGGATAAATTTAATTGAATCTTTGATTTGAGATGATTTCATGACATCCTTTCATAAGGCATCAACTATCTCCAATTATCAGTTCTGAAAAGACATTTCATCTACATTTGTTACTTTCTCCAATATTTTCTAATGTTTTATGTATATTCATAGACTTATAGATTTTGGATATGATGAAGGCTGAATGCATATGAAGCTGTGGACTGTGGTGTAGATTAAATTGTTATAATGATGACTTTATGTAGATTTTTCAATGTAATAATCTGTATTTTTCAATCGAATACAAATTGGCAAAGTCATTGCTTGGCTGTCTCGAGCCTATGAGCCAAATTAGTTTGATTTCCAACCCAACCATACTTAAGGTTTAGTCTCGATTATTGTCGCCTCTAACCATCTCTAATAGGTGTTCCATGCTTATTATTGTCTCCAAATTTGGAGGATGAAAATCGGAGATTTGTGTTGTTGAGAAATATAATCTTATTCTCAAATAAGATTGTTGCTTATTGTGTGATTAGCTTGTTCTAGATGTATAAGCTGATCAAGATGTGCTTATAATTTTCTGGACTACAATTGTAAACTTTCTGGACTAAAAGTGAAAGTTATATCATATAAAATGACTAAAGTTGTACAAGAAGAAAAGAAGAGAAGTACAGGGGTCGTTTGTGACTTTCTTTAAAGTGACTTTGTATAAATAGTTGGTTATATCCCCTAAATCTGTATTCTTATCTCTCTCTTTCTGGTTTTTGATGGATTATATAGTTTCAGGGTTAGAATTGAGATTGTAATAAAACATTCAAAATTTTAGTTTGAGTGATCCACACCTGAATAGCAGTGGTGGATTACCGAGAGTTTGATATAAATCAATCAATTTAGATTGAATTAATTGAAGTTAATTCGTTTCGTTATTAGGAATTTGTTCATGTGTCCCAAATTTTACTCATATACAGCATGAAGAAATTATTGAAGTAAATAAAATATTCATTTTTAATATTGTTTAGTAGCTATTCTAATCATTTATAGTAGAGCTGGAGACGAGCCTTACGATATTATCAATATTAAATCTTCATATATTTAAGTCATAAAAGCTTATAACTTTGAAGTCGTGTCATTATTAGTTGAGACATGTTGATAGAATTGTTTGCGTAGTCATTCCACAAAGCACGTGCTACAATAATTTCTATATTATGAAATTTTTTGAAGTTAGTTATACTCATAATATGATATTATTATGATAGATAATTAAAAATTAAAATATAAAAATACATGTGATGTGACCATGTACTTGACATACAAGTACAATATATGTCTTTAATTATGATGCAAGCCCATAACATGAATAAGTTTATTTTTAATCACTTGTCCTATAATAATTAGATTTAGGATTGTTTTCATATTCTTTGATAATAATTAGGACTCTTGATTTAAGTGACAATTGTTACTTTAAACATTAATACGCAAAACTAATATATAAAAAGGGAGAAAATTTTGTACCTTTTTGATTAAAAGATAAAATGAATCTTGAATGAAGTTCATATTGATTTAGAAATGTAAAAATTGTTAGTAAAAACAAATTTAAAATAATATACTTTTAGAACATTGAACACATATATTAGATTTCTTTTTTTGTAATAATTTTTTGTAGACAATATTTCATATTTTGAAAATTTTTAATTATTTAAATAATTTTAAAAAATTTAAAATTCTTGATGGCTAAAAATTCAATATTCAGGGCTAAAAAGTGTAAATTATTGATGAAAAACAAAAAGTGTAAATTAATGAGACTTTTTTACAAATATTAATATAAACACTAATATAATAATATATTTGGATAATAATCATCACGAGTTTCAATTTATACTTAAATTAAATGATGATATCAGCGGGAGTCAATTAGATGATAAGTTATTAGTTCAACTGTCTTATAGTATATATTAAAATTAAGATTAAGATCGTAAAAGGTTGATGTATATGATTAGAGATGAAGCTATTTGAAAAAAAAAAATTATTATCAATTGCAACATCTTTTTACATATTAATCATAAATTTCATTCGTTTAAGACCGGATGAACTTAATAAAAAAATATTTTTTCTTTAAACGGTGAATAAAAAAAAATACTTAACTAATTAAGTCAATCAAAACTGTTTGTTTTTGACTTAATAAATAAAAAACATAATACATATATACATTATTTAATCACTCAGTCACTTAATCTCTTCTCTTATATAAATAAAAGATAATTGTTTCTAGAAGCTTTTTTAGACAAAAATATTATGTGGCAACTTATTATTCTTTCCTACAAATGTTTTAAAAATTCATGACATCATAAATCTTTTGATTTTTTTTTCTTTTGATCTTTATATAATTTAATCTAATATGGAAACCAAATTACTTTTTAAATCAATATATCTTTACAAATAACGAATCAAGACCCCACAAATTTTATGTCAAATTTTCCTTTATACGGGTAGTTATTCACGATTATTAAATAATTGTGCTAATGTTATTATTATAGAGTTATAATATATTTTAATTTGTAGCTTAATTATTAGTTTCTTTTAAATTGTAACATATAATTATGAAATTGTGTTTATTTTATGAAATTTTTAGCTTTTATAATGATTTTTCTTCTTGAACAGTATGAGTAAGTAATAATTTTCATAAAAAACTTCATTCTCTTTAACTTGAAGGTGTAGAGCAAATGAAAAGTTAATTATCTGCTATCCATTTAAAGGTTTTAATACATTATTATGCTTATAACTTCTTTTTTTTTTCCTCATCCTCGTGTATTATTTTATCACATGTACTCATTTATGTGACATATAGTCAATGCTAAAATATTCTATTACATCATATTCAATTACTATTGCATTATTTGATTTAGTATTTGACATATCAACTTTTCATATATAATAATGAAACAAACCTGCAATTATTGTTTTAATAAACATTATTGATTATTGATTAGCAAAAATTGTATTAAAATCCCGGGTTAAACCCGGGTTATTAAGCTAGTAAATAATATAAAAAACAAAACTATAGTCTTAAAACCAATATCAAGACAGTCCATTATAAATATATTGGATCACTAGCATCTTACTAGTTGATTGTAGTAATACAATGTCTTTTTGCCGTTTAAGAAAAACAATCCATTATAAGGCCATTTATATTTAAAAAGCCGTAGTGATTGTATCTTATTTCACAAACCAGTTTCTTTATGTTATAGGCTACTCCAAAACGTCAATGCTACTATTTATTTTTGGATTATAAACTGCTTGAAGCCTTGAATCTAACCCAGTAAGACTTGTGCTCGTGGTGAAGATTTAATTTTATATCTTGAATTGATCATTGTTTAAATATTTTTTTACTCTTGTCAACCCCTGGCTATCTTTTTATAGTATTACTTTACCATACGATAAAAATAAATTAAAATATTACATCCCAGTCCAATCTAATTTAAAAACTTCATAAACCTAGGTTAACAAACAAATTACACATAAAACTTTAATCTTATACTATCACTCTTTTCAACTCATCCTAAATGCAATGTTTTTAACACTAAGACACAAATACGTACATTATCAAGCATTAAACTTTCTATTGTATAAGTCCAAAGCCTATGCCTCATAGAATCTAGTTCACTTAAACAACCTCTTTGATATTAACTGAAAATAGAAAATTGAGCTAAATTTGTGCAATAATGATGTTAGTGTGTGAAAAGGTGTTTGTGTGTGTTTGGGAGGTTAGGGATGAAGATTAGAGAGAAAGTGTGTGTGTGTTTTATTAATTATGATGGAAATGTGTCAAAGGGTTTTTAAATCTCATGTGGAAGGGGGTTATTTATACCTTAAAGCTAAGTTTTACTAATGCCCCTTCCACATCTAAAATACTTACATTTTAACACCATTTTTATCTCTAACATTCTTCCCCTTGGTGTTGAAATGTAATTCATGCACGACATCATCTATAAATACAAATTTGTTGATGAAGGTCTTCGAAGCTTTCTCATTGTCTTCAAGATCTTCCATCAAACATGACTTTAAGTCCTTTATCATCAATAAATCTTGAAATTGTCATGCAATGAATCTTTTCAGAGTAAATGCACTATGGAAAATGGATTT
Source organism: Erigeron canadensis (assembly GCF_010389155.1). Lineage (NCBI taxonomy): Eukaryota > Viridiplantae > Streptophyta > Magnoliopsida > Asterales > Asteraceae > Erigeron > Erigeron canadensis. Next base: position 25,294,457 of record NC_057764.1, read on the forward strand.
GGCTTTTGAGCTTTTGAACCACTTTGCGGAAGCTTGATCTTGGCTCTTTTGGATTTGAACATGAAAGCCTCTTCTTGACAATCTTAACTTTGTCACACTTCCCCTTAATTAATGAATCTTTCTCTTGAAGCATTTGGACAAGCATCTTTTTCATCACATACTTCCCCTTGATCAAAAAATCATATTTGCATACCACCAACGCTTATGTATAGGGTGTACCCACGGCGTACCCACCACATTGGCGATAACTATCTTCAAAGAATCAATTTGGGGATCACTTTAGTCAACAATTCATCTTTCTTCCCCTTAACTGATGAATTCTTCTTTCTCCCCATCAAAATTCAAGAAAGCACACACACTTGTTCGACTTCATTGTTCTCTTTCTTCCCCTCATGATGAATGTGTGGCTACATGTTCATCATGTTTCTTTGAAGTCGAAATTGGGGAATCAACCATTATGAAGTAGTAGTCCAATAAACAACATCTTTAGCCCGGGTTATACACTGACATGTGTATAAGCCATATTCATCAAATCACTTAACAACAACCTTTGGGACCCATTTTAGTGTAGGCCCAATGGTTTTAGTCTTGACACTCCAAAGGAAAGTGTCATCGATTCGACGAATAGAATCTGCAGTCCATGGAGGGTGAAAACTCGAAGTCGTTGAAAAGTTGAGTTTTTGTGGACGCAGTGGAGATGCAAAAACATTCACTTTTTGCACTGCTAATGGTTTTGGTGCAAGATCAAATAGCTCCGAAAATGAATATTTGAATGTCCTTGACTCAGTTGACTTGGGCTTATAAAATGACTTTGGCACAGTCTTTGTCAACTGAGCTTTTGCTTGAGAGATGAACTTGGTATTGTCTTCAAATGATAAGAATGGAATGAGAGTCTTTGTTCCATCAATATTTGTCTTCTGAGAGTACCTTCTATCCTTTTCCAAGGCATAGTTGGTAAATTGAGACACTTTACGGTTGGGGTTTTTGGAACATCACCAATCTTGTAAACAGGAGAACTACTCGATTGTTTCAGAAGAGCTTCAACTTTTGTATCAAGAGACTTCGACTTGAAAGATTCAATTCGACTTTCAATCTTCTCAAGTTGTTTTTCAACCGAAGAACTCAAATCAGACAAAGAAATTGTTGACACTTCAGCCTTTATCTTTGAAGCAAGAGTTGTTTCCTTCAAGAGACGAGCTTCCAAAGATGAAACTTGTGACATCAACTTATCATTCTTCTTCAAAGTTTGCTTGTCAATTTCATTCCAAACTTTAAGGTTTCCAATTTCATCTCGAAGTTCTTTTATCTCACTTCTAAGCCTCACATTCCCAGCTTGAAAGTAGGTATTTTGTTCTTTCAGTTTGACATTCTCAGCTTGTAACGTGACTACTTCCTCTTGAAATTTTACATTTTCAGTTGCAATCGAATGAATCATTAACTTCATTACTTGACAAGGAGTTATTTCAGATTGCGAAAAAGTAGTCGTACAACATGAGCATAGTCCACCTTTATGAAGTTTTATTTCAGATGAAGTAGGTGTCTTGGGTGAGGAAGTTAACCAAAAATTGAGGACGTAATCATTTTTGACCGAATTTGAGATACTTGGAGTTGCCATTTTGTTGAGCAAAGGTGAAATGAAATAAAAGGTAATTGTGATTGAAATTGAAATGAAGAATTAAGAATTGAAAAATTTTGAATTTCAGGTTTCCCTCCAAATTCTGCTGCCGAAATATGTTCTTATGAAACTTTGAATTTCATGCAAACTTTGTATATCATGATCATAGGAAAAATTTGATAATTTCTAAAATTTTTTGTCAAAACCACGTCGAAAACGCACAAAAACTGACCAAAAATTTTTCGAGCGCTAACAAACTTCAAATCTCCATGAATCATGCCATTTTAAGATCATGGGCAAAAATTATTTTTCCCCCCAAAAGACTTTTTTTTTTTTAATTTTTTTGATTTTTGGAATTGGACGATCTTGTGAAGATCGTGTTAAGAAAGGAAAGGTAAAACGGTTTTCAACGTAACTGAGACGGTCTTGAAGTGAACTGGGAAGTGGGACGATCTTGAAGTGAAATGGAAACTGGGACGATCTTGAAGTGAAATGGAAACTGGGACGATCTTGAAGTGAAATGGAAACTGGGACGATCTTGAAGTGAAATGGAAACTGGGACGATCTTGAAGTGAAATGGGAACTGGGACGATCTTGAAGTGAAATGGGACGGTCTTGGCAAGATCGTCTTATGTTCAGTGGTTGGGACGATCTTGGGCAAGATCGTCCTAGTATCTGTCAATATTTTCCATGGATCAAACACTTTCGAAGTGTTTGAATTGACCAAACCGATCCAAAAGGATTAGTTAGCCACAAACAAACACTTCACACCACACAACACTTGTCAGAACGATCTTGAGAAGATCGTCCTACAAGACACGAAGCACAAGAATGAAAATATGAAGTCTCAGACACTAAGACGATCTTGGGAAGATCGTCCTAGTGAAGATCGTCTTGGTATCATCTTCTTCATCAACACACTAGTTTCAAACGCAAACTCCATTAACGACTTAATAAATCTTCAATATCTTTTGATTTACTAGGAGTTAGAACTTGAAATTTCTTGCAAACTGATCGTTTTCACCTCAGCTACAAATTTACAAACAAAATTCAACACAAAACACAACAGATTCGAAACCCAAAAATCGCGCCAAAAAGCTAAAATTCGAACTAGAGATTTAGATCGAATTGGAACTTGAAATTTGACAGGAATGTGTTTTAAAGTATCACGAATCTATTGGTGAACAAAAAAAAACTATGATTTTATGAGATTTGATAGGTGAAATGGTGAAGAACAGTGAAGATCGTTTTGAATAAAATTCGAAAAGTAAATCAATGATATCTCCTTCGTTTCTCAACGAAATTTCACAAATGATATATCGATGAAATTGTAATCGAAAGACGCTTCGAACGGTATACAAATTACGAGATATGATCAACTGTATCAAAATCCCACTGTTCGTAACAGAAACGGTTTTTGGAGAGAAAAATTTGAAAATTGGATGATTATTGCACGAAATCAAGCTCTGGATCTGCCAACGTATAGTTGTTATGCTCTGATACCAAATGAAAATAGAAATTTGAGCTAGATTTGTGCAATAATGATGTTAGTGTGTGAAAAGGTGTTTGTGTGTGTTTGGGAGTTTAGGGATAAAGATTAGAGAGAAAGTGTGTGTGTGTTTTATTAATTATGATGGAAATGTGTCAAAGGGTTTTTAAATCTCATGTGGAAGGGGGTTATTTATACCTTAAAACTAAGTTTTACTAATGCCCCTTCCACATCTAAAATACTTACATTTTAACACCATTTTTATCTCTAACATTAACATGTAATACCTAACTTTATGAGTTATAAATTTTCAAAACCTTTAAATAAATGACTTTAATTGAGCAAACGTCCCAATAAACTTTACTAATTCATAAAGTTTTTCACTTTTCATCCCTAAAGTTTAAAAATTACAATTTTAACCTTAAACTTGACCAATTCTTTCAATAATCGTTCTTTGGCCATACGGTGTTAAAAAATGGCCGTTAACAAGCGCTCATGCCAAACACGTGAGGGTAGAATGGTCTTTTTCCCTTAACAACATCCTAATATACTGAGTGAATCACAATTTTCGTCCCTTATGTTTTCATGCCTTTTACTTTCAATCTTTTCATCTTCTCCCTCATCCAACCACACAAACCCAAATTCATATCATATACAAAACCCTTGTTTCCCAAATCTAACTATGTCTATATCTAGATGCTCACTATATATTTATACATATTATATTATTATTCATAAAACTGATTAAAAAGATATCGACTTCACTAAACTCAGGCCACAACTGCCATCCACCACCG